>NC_136940.1:10678160-10905660 GCF_949987615.1 Pollachius pollachius
GACAACAACAAGAACCAAGAAAATGTTTGAGTCGGGCACAACAACTCAAAAGAAAGAGAAAGAGAGAGAGAGTAAAGTAAAATCTAAAAAAGTAATGTGATGGGTCAGCTTCAGGGTTACAGGAATGTGGGGGGTTCCTAAGTTCAGGAGTGTGTGTTTGTGTGTGTGTGTGTGTGTGTGTGTGTGTGTGTGTGTGTGTGTGTGGTGTGTGAGTGTGTGTGTGTGTGTGTGAGGTGTCTGTGAGTTGTGTGTGGGAGAGAGCAAGCGAGCACTAGAGTGACTGAGGAGAGTGAGCCCAGAATTAATTACCCAATCAGATAACAAGCCAGGGAAAGACATTAGCGAGGTCACACTACAATTAACCCCTTAGTCTAAACCCCCATGCACATACACACCCACACACACAAACACAAAAACACACACACACACACTTCGCTAAATCGAGAAATGTGTGGGAGAGGTAGACGTTCAAAATACTGTGGGGAAAATTAACTCAGGATTACCACGATCTTACCACAATAATACCAATGTATTTGGTTTTAGTTCTGTCCCAAAACATATTGACACATTCTTCTATACATGTTCCAGGGAGGACATAAATCTAGCAGTGTCATTTGGCGGTACATCAACTACGGTCAACTGCAGCGCTGCAGCCACACCGGCTACGTCTCCAGCCACACCGGCTACGTCTCCAGCTCCACCTAGCAACGGCTCCAGCAAGCTGTTTACGGTGCAGTGCTGCTGAGTGAGTCGCGAGGCAAGGGCTAGAGTGGACTCAGATGTGGTTCACACATTCCACTACAGACTCCGATTACACTGCAGGAAACACCAGCCCCACCAGCCAGGGGGACACACTGCATCGCACTGCGCTTTCCCAAACAAACCGCCTGCCCTGGCTATGGTCCACACACACAAACACAAACACATTATGCTGGTAAGGAGGTGTGTAATACACATTGGTCGACACCACCCCCCCACACACACACACACACACACACACACATATAATTCAAACTAGGCGTGCAAGCACATTGACACACAATCACACACACAAACTCTCTAAAGATTTCACACTCATACTACGACTACGGGAGCACGGTTGAATATCACCGCATCAATCTATCACTTTTTGGTGCTTTTTAGTATGTACAGAGACGCACACACAAGACGTGCTCTGTGGGGGCTGGCACATCTCTCACTTTCCTCTTCTCCTTCCTTCCTTCCTGCCCTTCCTGTCATTCTAAAAGCTCTTTACTCTCGGCCTCCAACACCTCTCTCTCTCGCCCTCTCTCCCCCATCTCGCGCTCTTCCTCTCCCCCTTCGCTCTCTCTCCCCCTCCTCACACTTCCCTTCTCTTGCTCTTTACCACTTAGAATGAAGACAGAGACACTAGAAGAGTGTGACATCATCTCAAGTGGACCGTATTAATCAGTTGGCCCTTCAGACTGAGGAAAACCACAATCTCCTGCCAGGAAGAATGTAAAAAAAAAGAAGAAAAAAGAAAGTCCTGATTTGACTCAATATTAGCTTGTCCATTATTGTAAAGTCGAGGGACCACACAGGGCTACCTTACTCGAGGGAGTCGTTAATAATTCCGATGACAGATAGCTAGTAAAGCACAACCGGCCACATGTTGAATATAAATGGAGCCACATTTGTGCTGTCATCTCTACTTTACTCTTCTTTATCTCACACCGCTGTGTACACTGCGTTCTACTGTATGACCTCTCTAGTCTGCTCTCTATTCTATACTACTCTACTTCACACCTTTCTATACACTGTTTTCTACTGTAGTGCTCAAGGATCCAGGGCCTGGGTAGCTTCATCCTCCCCACCTTCCTCACCACTTCTGGGGGAGCTCGTGTGGATCTGACAGCCCGTGCTAAGGAGCTCCTCCAACCACACGGATTGGACTAACCAGGTCCAGCTGGGACTATGGGGCTAGAGGACATGCATGGCACACCCACCAGCCAGCCCATCCACCCACCCCTTCCACCACAGCCAACCTAGCGTCAGGCAGGAGGGCCCACAGAGGACGCTCTCCTCCCCTCAGCAGGTTGCTCTCGTCAGGCGCGCTGCAGATTAAGGCGGGCCGATAACACCGCAGGAATCCTGGCTTGTGATTCTGGATGCTCATCTCTCCGTCTCCATCCCGTCGCAAATTTAAAATAAAAACTCCAAACCCAGGAAAAAGCTGAAGGAGGGGCATTGAAGACCAGCGGATCCTTCACCCTGACCCACACAAAAATAGCTAAACACAAAACCCCTCTAATTTCATATGTAGGGGAGAAGGGTGAGTGCGCAAACTCTAGAGACCTACAGACTCCCGGGCTTCTGGAAGTCTGCCCATAAGCCTTGAGCAGAAAAGACGCAGAGAGACATCATCTTGGCTCAGGTACACCACATGTTCCTTCCTCAATAACAGCCTCTTTTATTCCCTGTTACCCTCTCTGTCAAGACCCCTCGCCCCTCACCAACCCCCTAACATCTCCACACCTCCGCGCAATCCAACGTGGCTCTCTCTCTCTCTCTCAGGGAGCAGCACGGGGTCAGTCTGTAGGTTGGACCGCTGAGGGGCCCCGGGGTGGTTCCGCTCTGACGATAGGAGGAAACTCTTTCAGGAAATACCAGACTGCCGCATGCACACACACACACACACACACACACACACACTTTTTTCACCTCGCATCCAATCTTTTGCACATAGTCCGAGATTTTTCTGCTACTTTCTGCTCAGCGGTACCAGACAGGGCTGCTTAATCCTGCAGGCAAACAGACGCCCCAGTGTGATAGAGCACAGCCAGTCAGGTAAGGCTGGGAGCGTGCTCTCCGCTTACACCCGCTATTCCCCCGACTGAGCTCCAGTGGCACACAGCCAGTGCGTTGTTTTTTATGGTTTCATTACAGCAAGCTTTAACGATTGAGTCCGATTAAACTATACATCATCGTAAATGCAGAGTGTCATGGTTCCCCCCCCCCCCACCCTCTTTCGTTCAGCACGGCTGATTAGGCCGCCACCCGAACTCAGGTGGTAAATTATCACACAACACACTGAAATAAGGCCCCATTTCTAAAGGGGACTTTGCCAGAAAAATGTACAGGATTTACGAGGAAAATTGTGTCAGGCAACCGTTTCTCAGCCGACGGGATTTCAATCTCCACTGGTTGGTTATGTGGTCACACGTGACCGGCTGGTTTGCATCCTCTGGGCAGGCCATAGATGCGTCCTCGCTAGATAAGCATTAGGTCATTTACATCATCTCTCAAATTGAATGGTGGCTTAGAAATAGCAACCTTCACATGCTAGGATTGTATAGAAATGAAAGCAAGGCAGACTGAAGAACACAACAGGTGTTTACGACGCCGTCTCTTCAGTCATGCGGAAGGTAGGAACGACGGCTACTGTGTGATGATATCTGTACATCTTGATTAGCCTCCGATTGTTTGGTATGAGTGTTTGGTATAGTTTGTGGTATGTTAACATTGACATTTTTGTTTATGACTATGGCTTAGAGGGATGGTGCGTAATCAGCCCTTTGGAGGGGGTGCTGTGGAGTAAATGTGTATGAAAATAAAAGGGAATTGTCATTCAAAGTCAAGTGCTGTGCATATGTTTCAGATTTATGTAACCCCAATCCCTCAAAAGAATTACATAACCTAAAATGTAACAGAAAATATAAGCAAAAAATAATAATGATCATATAAACTGAAACGTAACAGAAAAAAAAAGCTTAAAATCAGATTAGTGTAATTAGAGTGTAGTGTAACAGCCGTCCATTTCTGACACTGACTAACATGTCATACCATAGCCCCTACCTACAGGAAGTTCTTATCAGTAGTGTGGCGTGGTGGGGCCGCCCCTCCCCCACCTTCCTCTCCCAACAATGGAGATAGCAGGATCACATTTCCACCTTTGAAAGGTCAGAGGTCAATCTCATTTCTCAGCCCTCTCTCGGCTAGATCCTTTCCCAGGGGTTAAAGCCTCCTGCCGTCCCAATTCACATCAATTCACGCGTGGCAAAGGGAGTGGTATCCGTCAGGGCCAGAGGAAAAAGGGCCAGAAAAAAATAAAGAAGTTGGCCGACAACTCGGGAGCCCTCAGGGGCCACTCTCACACCACGTTATGGGGACATGACTTTGGGCCGTGGTCATAACAAAGCTGTTGTACCTTCCGTAGGAGCGTCATGTCATTGACATGTAGGTGCTGTGAGGGTTACCCTAACAACGACAACAACAAAAGTGAACCACGTGGAAGTACTTGTGGTGTAGACAATGATGTTGTCCAATAGCCTGTTTATACCTTCATTTCATCCATCTCTCACTGAAGAAATCTTTAGTTGGTGTTAGTTAAAAATATATATATTTTTAATACCTGTTAAGGTTTAACTCAGGGGCTCACATTTTCATGAAATTGAAGTCACACTTTCACAAAAACATTGAACTAAAACTAAATGTTACTAGCTAATGTTCATGCTTTTGTGTGTGTGTTGGTGTTAGTTTGCTAGTGTGTGTGAGTGTATGTGTCAGGGGAATTCATCAACATTACACAGGAAGTCAGGAACCTGCTTCATCTGATAACCAAGCCCATGGAAATCTGAGCACTGAGATCAAAATGACCAATAACTAGGGAGAGGCGGGGCATTTACTTTCATGCATTTACCCTCACCATATTTAAGGTTTTCAAACATAAAACATGTATATTTTCATGAAAACTGCTTTTTTCCAGATGTAAAAAAGTATTTTAACGACATTGACATGTAACACCCAGCAATACTACAACAAAAAACGTGACCCTGGCCGACCGGGTTTCCACATACAGTTTGTTTAGTGTATTATTCCATCCTCAGAATATTTCCTGACAGACTGCAAGTTAAACTGTCAATATTGAGACAAAATGTTCAACTTTTGTAAATGTATCTTGTTTTCCGGTCAATCTCAGCGGAGCGATGTTTCTCAACGGCATGCTTATGGGAACCCTTCCAGAGCGCTGAACCTCAGGCAGGCAAAACCTAAATGGCTTTTCAGTGAACCATCTTTGGAAAGGACACCCAATTCCTTTTAAAACTGTGCTAATATTTTATGCTTTCCGAGAGTGAAAGTACCCATGGGCTGCTGCCAAACATCCGAAACTGCAGCACTGATAGCCGCCTTCATCTGTCAGGTGCCATAAATTAGGCCAACAAAGCTCAACAAAGCTTGTTTGGCGGATAAATCGCAGTGCTCATAAAAGCTGCATGGTTCTTTATGTCTGTCTAGTGCTCAAACATTCACCTCCGTGTATCAGCTCAGAGAAACAGCTGTCAAAGCACCCGGGGCCATCTTACCTAGCCATTCCTCTTATCGCCTCACTGCTAACTACCCAGGAATCTGGGGAATCTCGGAACCTCGCGTGTTCACCGGCATCCAGCGTGAAAGACTTTTATCTTAAATTTGTGGACTAATGGCAGATCACACATACTTAATCACGAAAAATGAAACTCAGATGTTCAGACCACAAACAAGCGCTGCGTTGGGAAAACAAGTCAACCGGTTTCGCCGTGCTTGTCACAGTTGTGTATGATAGTAACATTGGACTGGCTTGTATACCAGCGCCATCTCTCTCGTCTCGGGCGCTACGGTACAATTCTGGGAACTCCACCCAGTGAAATGGGCCAGGACTGCTGCCTCAGCGCTTCATACACAGCCTTTTCTCCAAAGTGGCTGTGGTTCAGCCGGAGGTCTGTCTGCCTCAGCCCAG
This sequence comes from Pollachius pollachius, assembly GCF_949987615.1. Lineage (NCBI taxonomy): Eukaryota > Metazoa > Chordata > Actinopteri > Gadiformes > Gadidae > Pollachius > Pollachius pollachius. The sequence continues at coordinate 10,683,898 of NC_136940.1, forward strand.
AGATGAAGCACCGAGTGCTAGTCAGCAGTCCTACTCAGCCCCCCTGGCTTCCCCTCTCTCGGCCTCTACCTCAAGCTGCACCACTGCCAGAGACATAGAGCAGTGTAAAAATAATGATTGCTCACTCCTGTCCTGACCCCAAATGGACAGGGAACACCATCTTATAACTTGAATGACGATTGATGTCTTTAGGTGAATACCTCTGAACGTACACGTACTGCAATCAGCATCTACATTTCCATTCAAGTAAACTTTCGAGGTCAGCGTCTTGGCAGGTCAGAGTGTGTGATAGATTGCTTTGGAGAAGGCTTTTAATGAAATCCGAGTCCATTAAGAACATGTTGCGGCAGTGGTTTGACTGAAGCCTGTGATGGCTTGAATGGGCTCACTGTCAGAAGCTTGGAGAGGAAAGGCAGTTGCACACTAATACCAGGAAACCCTAAAATGGCTGACATATTTTAGGCTTTATAAAGCAGCACTGCATCTTCACAGAGGACAGGCTTGTACCAATTTACTTCGGTACAGGGTTGACCATATATCATGAAATTACTTGCAAAATTTCTTTCTACTTACTCTTCCTGTTCCTATGCATGAACTTGCTTTATTTGTGCCTGTGTGCCCTTGAATCAACATGCAAGTCAGCCACCCTAGATTAAAGTTCATCATGATGATGAGGTCTTTGGGCCCGCCTTGGGGATAAACTGAAAATTAACACCATAAGTGACTTTACTAACAGCCTACTCCCTACTGAAAGCACTGTGTTTTGTTCACTGTATCTGTGTGCATATACCAAAATGTATTGTAAGATAAAAGCTGAAGCCCAATGAAGCCTCAACTACATAAACATAACATAGGCCCACATTTAACAAATTTAACACGTGATTACAAACGCTGTGCCCAGGTCTGTGTTTAAATCTCATTTTCCCCACAAATATACTTCCTTGTAGAGTAAATCTGCTGAAATGGGGATGGGTTAAGAATAGCACTGCTGTCGTGGTGTATTACACAACTTTAAACATATCAATACCAGCTTATGCTTTTTGATGGTAGTTTTTTTGTCAAAAAGATATGTGTAAATTCAAAGACAGATATTTAAGCAGTGAATTAGCTCTGTGTTACGCAGGTCACTAAAGACGCGGTCCCAGGTATGAGTCCCAGTGTGTCTATCATTGTACAGCTGCCGAGGAGAGGAGGAATAATCCTTGCAGGCTCCGTGTAGGCATGGTCTTAATGCAGTAGTCTGCCCATATGGTGCCTAGATTGCTGTTCACACGCCTATGCAATCGGAGAGTGCAAGCCTGACCACCTCAGGAAGTGGTCCAGCTCATTGGATCACAATGTGAGCAAGATCCGATCTGGGACAGTCCAGAACAGTCTGTTTCTGCGTCCTGGCTTGATCGGACTATAAAAAGTGTAAGTGCAACCAAGACCTCAAAGATTGATCATTTATAAGTGACAAAATGGCCTCTGACCTATATATATATATATAAGAACGGGTCCTGAACATGTCTTATGAAAAAGGATATGATAGGCTGATCAATGATGATCAGCACATGAGGAAATCTAAACAAAAATAAATTAAGAAAACATAACATCCATTCCTTCTCTCCTGAGCGACAGCCTCATCCAGGGATTCAATAAATTGTAATCCGTCGATAACTTTACAACTACTTTGTACAACAGGTCAGGCCAGCTCCACTAAAACCTTAATTTACTCACTAGCTCAGTGACACAAAGCCTTAAGTGGCTGGAAGAGAGATCAGACGTGCCGCCATTGTAACTTGATCATCCAAACTAGCAGGTTGACTCTCCCTATCATTAAGGTTTGCCATAACAGCCACTGTTTTTCACCTTCTCTGTGGATCACTGGGGCCATTGTCTGTTGCGCTCCTCAGCCGAGAGGGCTGGAGACGTCTACGCCTTTTTCCAGTGAACTAGTCAGAGGACTACAGGTTACGCACATCGCACCCGAGAATGATGGATATGTCAGGCATGGATAGGAAGTCGATTAACAAAAGGCCCCGTCAGACTTTCACACACATGCCCATGCTCAGTGCTGTCCAACACTGGCAGTTGAGCAATGCCGGTGCGGGTCATGTTGACAGTTCTATTTTTAGAGGTGATGAGAGCGTCTGATTTTCCCTCGCCCGTCACCTACGAGACAGACGTGATAATTGATCTGTTTAACAATCTGAAGAGCAGATGAGCTGAGTGGTATGAAGTAAGCAAGCGTTAGATCCAGGGAATCTTGGCTTCCATTGCTCTAAACTATGCACTTATATAGAAATGTAGTACATTTGATTAACAATCGACTTACATTTAAGGCATTGACTTGGTACATGAAAGCTAAACAGCTGTAGCTAAACAGGTATTCTTATGTATAACACGGTGTGTATCAAAAGGCGGTAGATGGCTCGATGGACACGCAGAAGTGCAATGGGCAGAGATAAGCCCAGGGTTTATTTGTCCTTTGAAGTTTGGAGTCTCCGCTCTCTGTACATGATCAAAACGATAAAGATTAGCCCAAATTCACAAACCAGTTGTTTATGTGCACATGAAAGTAACACAAAGGTGGAGGACAAGGACAGCCGTACCTTCATTTGTAAAGATTGAAGATTGTAAGAACAATGGTTTACATTTGGCTAGCCATTGTCATGCAGTGTTCATTTTAATTTGGCTCAGCCAATCAGGTTTAGAATCAGAAATACTTTATTGATCCCCGGGGGGGAAATTGAGTAAGAAGCAATGTCCATTTATAACCACCGCTATTCACTGTTGCGACAGGTTCACTCCATACTGGCAATTCCTGGAGTGTCAACCAAAAAAACAGAACGGCCGAAAAGAACCGAGAAGAATTCATACCGGCATGCACCACAATAGGGTCATGAGGGTTGAAGACGGGGTTGTGGTTGTTTATCTGGGAGAGCAGGCTGGGTATCATTACATTCAGGTATGGCCAGGTGAGTAAAAGGGTAAGATAAGCCAACTGTTGCTCTGATTTATGGACGTGCACACAAGCTACCAGTGGCCTCACCCAAGAGAAACAGGAATGAGGATACAAAGGGCAGAGTGAGGTGAGGGAATGACCGGTGGATTCGTAGGAAGGAGAGCCAGGGAGAGAGACAAAATAATAATAATAATCATAATAATAATAATAATCTTTATTTATACAGCGCTTTTCCGAACAGAGCTACAAAGTGCTTTACAGATAAAAACTTTAATCTTTACAGAAATAGACAACATTTTTTGTTTAAAGGCTCCATGACATGCTACCAGGTGTTGTGTGATTAGCCGTTACAAGCCGTTTTGGAAATCTGCCCCTTATGACATCACAGGTGGGCGTGTCCACCTAGATGTGTGACGGATAGATACGTGATATGTGTAACGGCTAATCCAACCACACCTGGTGGCATGTCATGGGACCTTTATCTCCTCCTCCACCTCCTCCCCCTCCCGCCCAGGTGGAAAACCTGCAGTGCTGTCCGTCATCTTGCAACAGTTTATTCCCCTGGGTGACGTGTGAACTTGGAAATATGTCAGCTGGGCTGCATTAGTGCAGAGATACCACTCGTGCAGAGCGCATGCACGAAGCACACACAGGAGTTTGTGCACGGACTATGAAACAAACCAGTCGCTCAAACATCTTTCCCACATAGTTGAACCTGAATTTATTTCAGTTTCTTTGATGGATAATTCCCAGAGAATTAGTATTACTCTCTCAATTGTATTCTAAATTAATATTGCGAATGAATGAAACGCTTACACGTTAAGTTAATCAGAAGGTGATCCGCAAGTCAAACCTCCTTTACGCCTATCATGTGATAATGACTCAACATCCATGGCTCCCTGGGCCTCAAAAGCAATTGCAGACATCAACGATCCAGGGATAATGAGCTGGATTACAAACTTTACTATTGCTCCAGACCTAATTCTGGAGACAAACCTCGGCAGAGCCGCGGGGCAACTACTCAGACTGACGGCGGTAGAGCACTAGCACAATGGGAACAAACAGCCCTGATCACAAACTCATTCCACAAGACTCAAATTGACATGTTCAGGCCACAGTTACATTCAAGGCAATTTTGACTTTGACTGATTGACAGGGAGCCTTAAACCACAAGGCCCTGCAATTATAACAAGTGCATGGATATCTCAAGGAAACAATTGTGCCATTATTCAGTTCACCACGTACCCATGAAGCTTACTTTGGGCGTGCCGGAGCCCAGTGACTTCAGTCAAAACAAGGGATTGGGTTGTAAATGCACACAGACATATTTATTTCAACAATTTGAAGAATCACAAAAACAAAACTTTAAGGGGCTGTTGGGACATTGATGGACACTGTATTTTCTATGACAGATAAACACAAATGGCTTATCTTACAAGTAGACCATCGCCACTTCCTTCAAAATATGTAGAGTCTATTGTTGTATGAAATATTGGGTATATTGTTTAGATCTTACTTTGTGCAGTAACCGTGTTACAGTGTGCAGACTGGCTGACTGAAACAAAAGCAGTGCACATCCTTCACCGGCTTAGAACTGTCCTCCTAAAGGTCAAACACTTCACTAAAAGTCAAACCCGGGGTGAAAAAATTCCCCCTTGTTCAAAGGGGGGGTTAACTTCGTACATAAACCCACAGCTTAGCAACACATAAAGAAGAACACACATGGTGATGTGGCATTTAAACACACATACTCACACATGTGCACACTCACACACACTAGCCAAATACACCTGAGCTTCTTTCCCCAGGTCGATCCCTGCGGCCCTCAGGGGTGGGGAGACGAATGTCAGACAGATACACTGACAGGACTAATGATGAATTACACATATATTAGCACACAACCCGGGGGCAGCCTCCTTTCACAGTGACCAGTGCTCAAATGATACGTTCACGCAAAAGTCCCCGACAGCCCGACACCCACCCACCAACCCACCCAGTCACCCACACACACATACACGCTTCTAAAGGTCATATCCACTTCATTTAAGCAGGAGACTAATTGCACCTTCATGCACAAACACACACATTCACATGAGAGTGTGTGCACACACATATACCCAAACAGGTGCACACACACACACACACACACACACACACACACACACACACACACACACACACACACACACACACACACACACACACACACACACACACACACTATCGATGACAGGCACTTCCACTCAAAGAGGCGAAACAATGCTGAGCCGAGCATTGTATCACTCATTTCCTGTCTTGAGGGGGGTCAAAGGTTAAACACTCCTCATTCTCTCTAAACCCTAACAGAGAAACAGGAGGAAAACAGTGACATGCCATGCAATGTGTTAGCTTGACCTTCAGTCTTAGCTTGCCTATGTTTGCCCCTCAGATCTTCTCTTTCTCTCTGGCTTTTCACCAAACAATGACCCACAGCCTGATAACACCGGACCAACGGGAGGCATACAGTATCAGAGAGTTACCCACTCTAGCAGCACTTCACCTTCACCTTTGAAGTAACCACGGGCGCAAAGGCAAAGAAAACATCTTTCTGTCAACACGGTTCAGTCTTATAAGGAACATCACCAGACCTCAGCGAACAGTATGCAAATCACAGGGAAGCAGGAAACCTGCGATCGTATCACTCAGCATACAACCAATCAGCTCACAATCAACAGCGGGGCATTTGGATGAAACTGGATGAAACCAATAGTTCAACGGTACCTGAACCCTTCATCTGCATGGAAAGCTCTAGTTTCTGTAGGTAGGCTTGCAAGGTTTAGCGAGCGTAAGACGGACAGGATGCTTTACAAGCGTGATCCGGCAGCTCTGCGGCCAATACAGCCAGGTGTGTCTAGCAACTAGCTAACCCCCTCCCCCCCCCGGTCCTCTCCCTTCAGTGCTCTGTGCAGTCAGTCAGCAGGGAGCTTCCACTAATCCTCCTCCGTCACTCAGCCCAGCCTCCTCTCTAATCCCCCCGGGGAGGCCAGACCGTGGCACTGGGAGCTCCTGATTATAAACGCAGAGAGCTGACAGCTAAGCTGGGGCCGCGACACCATGGGGTAACCCTACACTCCAGCCCCCCTGCCCCCTTCCTCTCCTAACACACACACACACACACAGACACAAACGCAGACACACACCAACGCGCACGTGCACACACACATATGTCCAGGGTGATGACAGACACCCATGCTTAATGTCTGAGGATCCTAAACCATGCACAGAGGTCAGAAAAGAGGGGCGACGCAACGGTCTCGAGGGACCATTAGGTAGCACACAAGACATGAACAGAAATATTTCGTACATGGTCGCCCGTCGTGCTAATGAGCCAGACAGAGGGGCCGCTTCGTCTGCTTCATACTGATGTCAGAGCCCACGGAACAACCCTAGCCTAAACGCCCACACAGGCCCTTTGCCAGCCAGTACACAGACACGCGCTACATGTTGTGCGCTGAAGCTAAATAAAAGTATCAATAAATCCCCCTCTCTGGGTGCCGTCTGGCAGGATACAGCGTGTATTATTCTGCTGCCAGGCTAGTCTCGGCCGGTCTGAAGCCACATAATAGAGGCCGGTGGCTGGCCGCCTGGATCCGCTATGAATGATAGATAAAGCGTCATGGGCCCAGACCATAATGAGCGGAAATGAGATGACCAGGGAGATACAGCCAAAAATACATGCCCCCTGGGAGAACATGGAATATGGCGTCAGGTTGAATGGATGTTTTGTCATTAAAAGTCTATACGAGGGACGGTGATTGCATGGAGGGCATCGACGTGACTCTGCTCTCACAGCACCCATCATTTCACAGTGGGGCTCCATAACATGAGGGTCTGGCCCAGGATTGTAATTACACATGTAAAAATGTACCAGTAGTAGTCCAATGCATTGATCAATATCCCAGCATGTTCTCCAGAAAAGGCTCGGATGCTAAATTCTCTCCTCCAAATATATATCATTAATTAATTAATTTCTTCATTCATTAGTTCACTGTCTGCTATTTTAGGCTCAGTGATCTATGGTTATGAAAACTAAGCAAAAGATAGAAAAGATTAAATAAAGTCAAGTGTCCAAGTGAAACAGATGTTAAACAAGATACTTCGCTAATCACTTATGACACGTGAAGGACACATGAATTAGATATCTGCCCTGGCTCCAGTTGACCTCTTTCTGGCTCCTGGGTTATGGAAGGCCTATTGTTTTGCAGGTTTGTCACTCCCAATCACAAATGTGCACAGCACCAGCTGTAGCCAACGGCAGAGATTGTGAGAAACCCGGCAATTTCAGTCATTCACCATAGCTGTTATAGTTCAAGAAGAACCAAGAGTATTTTAGACGATTTGACGATTATTTTACCCATGGTGTCTCACAGAACATAAGCACGCCATTCACATGGGCTGCGAAAGCCACAGAAACAAAGTGATCTGAGTACACGACGAGTCCACATTGGTGCAGCATGGGAGACTCACCACTTCAGTGGGGCGGAAGAATTTGGGGTCGACTCTCACAAGAATGGCTCCTGTCTCCTTGTTACGGCCAACCTCCTGCTCATTTTCACCCTCCCACCTGAGGGAGCGAGAGAGCGAGAGCGAGAGCGAGAGAGCGAAAGAGAGAGAAAAAAGAGATAAAGAAAAAGAGATACAGGATGGGGGGAGGAGAGAATGAGTTTTTCCCATTGCTGACATTTAGTTTATTATTTTAAGGTTTTCCAAAAGACAAAACATACTGTATTTCAGAATGTGAGCGCGCACACACACACACACACACACACACACACAGGTTAATGTGAGGAGCAACAGATAGTAGCTTATGTCAACATGACGGAGCGCTTCCTGAATAGGGCGACAGAAGAGGAAAGGTGGGAGAGTCAAAGGTCAAGTAGCTGGGAGGGGGGAAAAGCACTGTCTGTGTGTGTATGAGTGTGCGCATGCACTTACACAATTGTCGTGCCCACGTGCTGGAAGGCCTTCTCCACAAAATCCCTCACGCTGTGCACCTCCCCCGTGGCGATGACAAAGTCCTCCGGTACTTTGTGCTGCAGCATCAGCCACATAGCCTGCAGGCAAGAGAGGTGGAGGGACAGAGAGCGAGTGAGGGAACAAAACAGAGAGAGAGAGAGAGAGAGAGAGAGTCAGATGTGAGACGAGCTCCACTCTGGACGGGGGCCCGACTCCCAACTCCTGACAGACAGGAAGTGAACCTCCGACCCCGGAGAGGGCTGTCCGTCCGTACCTCTGCACTGACGTCACGAGGAGGGGCTCATGGGACACATGTCGTGGGAACGGGATGATGGCCCTCCCACAGGCCCGCTGTTGCCCCGTTGGCACACGCACACACACACAAACACAGAAATACCAAAACACATGCAAATGCACACACAGCAACAGTCCCATGCACACATACATACACACACACACACACAAAGTTAAGTGTGCAAACAAGGACACACTGTTATACCATTAAAGAATCAGCCAGCAAGTTAAGTTAGCAGCTTAGGGTATTATTCAGCGCTGAATGACTGCATTTGCCAATCATCATCAGTGAGTGAGTTCCAACGTGTAGCTGTCACTGTCTATATTTTCCAAAAAGGCCCGTTATTATTCTTAGCCTTTATAACCAATGAAAGCTGATAGACCAGGGCTTCCGGACCGAGGAGGAATATAATTAAAAAGAAGCCAGCGGGGATATTTATTGGGACCGGGAGCAAAGGGAAGGTTAGGGCTGAGACGGATTCTCGGTGTGACCAGAGGCGGGATTACAGAGGCCTCCGTGCGAAGGCAGAGGGGAACAGACAGCCTGCCAGACGTATGGATGGACAAATACACACAAACACACACACAGTGACTAGAGTTCAGGCAGGGCATGGTCGAGAATAAAATCCTCCTAAATACTGCACAATTCTCCCAAGAACACATCAGCACGTTTTTATGTGCTATTCTTGAATTTGCAGCGGACAGATTCGGTGTGAGTGTGTGTGTGTGCGCGTATGTGTTTATGTCTATTCAGTCACATCACCTGGTTTTATGTGAAACAGTTGGACAGAGCAGAGGTTGGCAGACTGACCAACATTTTATCTGCAGGATTTCTACTGTAGTGCTCCCAGATTGTGTCTCACACACACACTCGCATAAAGGCATGCACACACATACAGGCATGCGTACACCCGCACACACACAGGCTAGGCGCACAATCATGGACATACACACACAAGAAGGAAACATACACACTCAGGTATACATATTCATCATAATTTATCAGCACACACACACACAAACACAAACACACAGACAAACACAAACACACAGACACACACACACACACACACAGCCGTAGTGATGGAATTCTGGGAGGATGGAGTGAGGGCTGCCAGGGGAGGGTTCAGGGTCACCTGACGGCTCTGCTTGGAAGGTTCCCCAGAGACGGCCCTTTGACCTCTTGAACTCTGACCCCTGATGGACAAACCAGATTCTCACACTCTGTCACAATCCGAGGGTGACGAATAGTACAGCTTAAACCTTCTGATAAGAATACAGTCAATCACTATTCTCCAACAACCTAATAAAAGTTGTTTTTACGCTGCCAAATATGCCCATCTTATACCCGCCTTTTTCCCGCCATGGTCCGCACGTTTACACTGACTGAGGTAATATACAGGCTTGATTTTGCACCCCAATTTCCCTTCTTGAACCCTCCACACCCACTCTAATGGCGGTTTCATTTTCATGTAAATGCGATGAGACAGCATCCAGCATACCAGGGGCAGGACTTGGGTAGAAGTGTTGATGACGTAGCAACATGAGTAGTTCTTACTGGAGAGATGGTGAAATCTGCGGGCTGCTGACCATCATGGGAGAGAAGGTGATGCAGTCGCATTTAACGAAGATGGTAGAATCTACAAGGAAGTAGACAAGGCTTCTTCTAAAGAGGTGCATTGTCCCGCCTGCTCCAGTGAACCAAGAAAGCCGGCTCCTTGACGTAGGGAGAATATACGTCCTCGGTTTTACACAGACAAGACAGTGTAATTTGAACCTCTGCCATGCAGCGACCGTACCGGCTTGGCAGTGAAAAATGCCCAAAGCCTTACTGTGGTACTTAAACCTGGTTGTATTAAAAAGGTTACACATATTAAACTTTAAATATCTTGATTGATGGAGACATACAGGCACCACTTCGTTTCGAACATAAGTCAAAATGAATCACAGTCAAAGGTAATTGCTGATGCAAAAACATCTCTCTCAGTGTTAGCATGCCGTTTGCAAATGTTATGCCACCGAGTGTATACGGTCCGTCAGCATTGGAGAAAAAAAAACTACAACAATCGCTGTATAAAATGCAAGATATATTTCGTTGACCAATTACTACTTCAACAAATATGGGTTTCGTCGCATATTGTGGTTTAGGCTCAACATTAAGATGGCATAAATCATCCCTCCACACTGGTCCGAGTCGACGGTTCTCCCCCTCACTTCCTCCCCGTTGTCCGCATATCAACTTAATGATCACTACCGAACGGAGTGAGATCTCAAACACTGCCGCGTCTGCGTTTATACGACTTATTTTGACCGTGTGACTTGCTGATTATTCGAACATGTAATGGAGCTGACTGCTGGATGGCGTTCCAACCACACTGAACCCCCCTGCGGCCCCACCGCCATCGCGCTCCTTGCTGATGAATGTGGCGAGCTTGACGGAGTGGACGCGCGGCGATGACGGGACGGCCAGGAGGCTGTCTCGGAGCGAGAGAAAATGTTTAGGACGAGGGACGAGTGATATGGCTGGGGCTAATTTCTCCCCGAGAAATTGAATGAATAGCATGTGTATTCCTGCTGCTGTCCGTTGAGGGCTGCTTTTGTGTGCGTGTGTTTTTTTGTTTTTTCTTTTGCAGAAATAATGAGGTATCGTTAGAATGCCACTGGTCTGCAGCGTAATTGCCAGGCTTTGATCGGGATGGTCCATTATTTATGTCTTTCTCTTAATTTCCCCCTTCATCTCCACATGCCAAACTCACTTTATTCGAATCCCCCCCCCCCCCCCCCCCTCTCACAACACCACCCACATTCCTCTCCTCCAGCACTCCTGCCAAGAGTTCCCCCCTTAACCCCAACCCCATCCCCATGTCTCTGGGGTGCTCTGCTTCATTAGCTGTGAGATAAACAGCTCTGAGGTTTGGTCCTGCACACACATCCTCCATCCTTCTGGTCACATGGTCCTCCCAGACTGACTGTAGCCCCCACCACTGCTCCCCTCCCACCTCTGACCTCAACACAGAAACCCTTATGTTAAGTTCAACCAAAATAACCGCAATCACAAACTGAATGCAAAAGTAATTTGTTGTTCCTGAGACAACATATCTTTCTGCTTTGTGTCTCTTATCACGACTAAAGCTGGAATGCTAAGAAAAAAAATTACAGGTAAAATGGCAGTAGACCAGAGCTCCTGATTCTCACTGTTGACAGCTGAAAATCCAACGCACATCCTCATTGTGTACTGTGCACTCATCCCTCCCCATGACATTTGCCAGCAGGGTCTGACCTAGTTCTCAACAAGCCCACTGTGGCAGACAAAGAATTTGTACCTGCCAAATCTGGAAACCTGCAGAAGTCAATGGATTCAGCAGAGAGATGGAGAGGGAGGAAGGAGCGAAGAGAAAGAAAAAGAGAAATGAGAGAAAGAGAGAAAGATAGAGGAATAGAGATAGAGAGAGAGAGATAGAGAGATAGAGAGAGAGAGAGAGAGAGAGAGAGAGAGAGAGAGAGAGAGAGAGAGAGAGAGAGAGAGAGAGAAAAAGAAAACTTCCTGTCTGAAACAGTGAAACTTGTATTAGGTCACGCTTTAGGATCCCATCTGCACATTCATACATTTTCTACCTCATTGCTTTATTTTTTTTACTTTTTGTCCATGACCAGCTATGGCTGTACCCAATCCAACCCCCGACCCCTGGTCCAGTCTCCAGCATGGCGAGGGGCTGCTCCTTCTCACTCTCCGGTGTCCCTGGCTGCCTGTCTCCAGCTCCGACATGTGCAAGGGCTCACAGTAAACACTTAATAGAGGGACCATTACAGCAGTAGAAAGCCATCAGCCCCAATCACAGGCTGCTAACATGGCAAACCTCATGATTTACACACACAGACGTATATGTTCCTGCAAACAACCTAACACACGCACAAACACACATGTGGGCACACACATGGACACGCACACAGACCCACACACATAATAAGAATGACTTTATCAGGCAACTGCTTCAGTGGAAAACAAATGCCCTTTTATCAAAATAGATAGTTGGGAAATAACAAAACAACTTTACGCCTTGATGTATATAGTGGAACAGAAACTCAGTGATGGCCAAACTCTACTAACCTCCATTAGCAGAAATGGGAGTAGTTTATTGCTTTGAGACTTCTTTCTACAGACCATTTGTAGCTGAGGAGGCTCTCCTGCCGCTGCTTTCACAACCTGTCAGCCAGCAGTAAGATAAGTACCAGTGAGGAGAGCCTGACAAGATGAGAAAGGAAGTGTTTCTGCTATGGTCTGTGGTGGAGTATGGCCTTCTGGCCATGCAGCCCTGACACACAGCGTTGATAATGAGATAAATGAATCACAGTTGCAGCCATGATGTCATAAGTGCACGCGCACACACACGTACGCACGAGCGCATTCGCACACTTGTGGACACCAACACAGACACACAACATTGAGCGACGTTACAATTGGACGGGTGGCATGTTTAAGATCATGCACGTCACAGAGTGTTTATCAGTCGAGCGTTACGGCCCCACATCCATCAAAAACTCTGCTACTTCCTGGATACAGACGCAATCATGTGCAGCCATCTCACTCTGAGATTAGGCAAATAGTATTGAAATTACAGCTTTAAAATGACCCAGGCCTCCACACTGATATCACCCACTGGAGGAGACTACCGCTCAAACATTAGAGATATGTTATACGTGTTTGTCTGGTGTATGTGTAGCTGAGCACGTGCCTGTAAATGCGCATTTCTGTCACTTTTGTTGTTGATTGAAAGTTTCGCGAAACATCAAACACAACTTTGAACTTATATATACGGCCAGTCATATATAATTATTGTGTAAGGAAAGGGACATTTCCGACCACACCGAAGTGAAATGAACAGCCATCATTTGACAGGTGGGCGTGTGTGTGTGTGTATATTTGTGTTTGTTGGTGTGTGTGGACTGTGTGTCTGTGTGTCTGTGTGTGTGTGTGTGTGTGTGTGTGTGTGTGTGTGTGTGCGTGCGTGTGCGTGTGTGTGTTTGGGTGTTTTAACATTCGAAAACATTGCCGGATAAACTGTAACACAGGATTGTGAGGAGCGGACGTGTCTGACAGCTCCCTCAAAAGGGCCTTTTGTTCTTTGTGCGAAGACGGTGCGCATGAAACACACTGCATTCTTACGCAGAGACTCGGACATGTGCATGTGTCGCTTTGTTAAGTGGTTCTCACACACACACACACACACACACACACACACACACACACACACACACACACGCACACACACACACACACACACACACACACACACACACACAAACACATATGCCATCGGGGTGTGTTAAGGGCTTCATGGGATCAGTGGAGGTCAACTGCTTCTCTAAACAGCCAAATAACACATCTAATGCCAACGCTCACGCCAACACAGGGCTGCTCGTATTCAACAGGTTTCAGTACAAACGAGGACAAGCAGGCGAGAGAGAGACAGCCAGGGTTATTGAGGAAGAGAGACAGAAATACCTCCCTTATCGCTTTTCTTGTTTACTTCTGAAAGACTCTCAAACACATCAAAGGTAACCTAAAATAAGATGCATTCCAAATGTATCAATCAAATCATTCCTCTACCAAAATGTTTATGTACTCGATAACGTGCGTATGACGTGCGTGTTCGGCCTATCTCTGAGTGATTAGTTTTCTCTGATACAGCCGTGTGTGCACAGGGCTTAACCTCGTCACTGTAACGGGCCTACAACAACAAAACGCAGCAACATTACACCATATGTCCTCCTCGCTTGTCATTTCCACACCTAATAAGTCAACCCGGGGTATTAAGTCATAACCTTCACCCAATATAACCACGCTGTCGATGAGCCCCAGCCCAAAAACAACACAGACTATTGACTATATTCCAGATTTAAAACCCAATAAAAAGCAGTGGTCAGCTGTCGAGGAGGGGTAGGGGGTACTGCGTTACGTCGTCTATACCCGGATCACCGCCGTTTCGAGAGTTCCGGACTGGTCGAGGGTTCCATTCTCCTGGACCCCGTTCTTTTTTCCAATGAGATTTCAATTGGGATCATGTGATCGTATGAGTGTATTCACAGCGTTCCGGCCGACTGCCTCTGGGCCCTTACCTACAGCGGAGCGTGTCTGGTGTCTCCGTCTAGCTCGGTTCATTCAAACCCGCAATTATCACTGCTCTTTGAGGCTTTCGGATGAGTTGGGTTTTTGAAAGTGAACGCAAACAGACCAGAGTAGAGCGGTTCGGAGGGGACCCAACTGTAGAAGTGCCAGTGGAGCCAGAATATCATTCTTGAAACACCCTAGTTTGTATTACGTGATGTTGAACATAGTAATCTGTGCCAGTTTGTCAGTTACTAAAATAATACTGTTCTTAAGAAAAAAACGGTTAAAATCATAGGTCTCTGGGAACCAGCTGCTGAACGCTGTAGTCTGTGTTATACTCGGGTGCCCTGGAAGATTATCCATCCGGAAAAAGGGACAGCGCCAACAAGAGGTTACGCCAACGCCACAGTGTGTGTGGATGTGCAAAGCTGCTTCTGGGCAGCAGTTAATGATGACGATGGCTGTGTCCAAGAGAGGGTTAAGCTTCTCGGAAACCGTAGTATGATGACGCGTTGTGTGGTCGTATTTCACATGCAGCGTCGATCATCGTAACTCAATGACCTGTACTGGCGTATGCCGTCATGAAGGGAATAACTAGACCTACTATAACCTTCCTAGAGCTATCAGCACAAAACACATTTCTGTAATTCTCCTAGCATCCAAACCCGAGCCGATCGACTTACACGTTAAGGCCAAACGAGATGAAGCCACTTGGGTGTTGCCTCACTGTTTTAATGAAAACAAATAACTCCGGTCTGTACTTTGGTTGCTCCATTAAAAGGCCTCATAAGTACTTATCCGTACTACTACTGGCCCTCAACACACACACACACACACACACACACACGTGCGCGCAGTCACACATCGGCGCAGACCCCCGTGAACACACACACAGACACTTTTTCATTCTTTCATTTGCACACGTCATACAGTGATATGGCCCCAGGCACACACACACAGATGCACAAAACACACACACACACACACACACACACACACACACACACACACACACACACACACACATCGACATGCAAGTATGCACAGTTAACTTTCCCAGGCTCCACCTCAGGGAACACCGAGGTCCAAGAGGCTGCTACGGAGCTGTGATTTTTAGCAGGACAATTTATATTTTTTTCTCCAGCACAGAGAACCTCTATTTTTAGAGACAACTGCGGCTCTGACTCTCCTTTGTGAGCCCCTCCTTTCGTTCTCTCTCTCTCTCTTGCTGTGTTTTTTACCCAAAAAAGTCAGAGACTGATGCATTTTTCCTTGTCGGACGCAGACTGTCTGGACGTCAGTCGATGACAGACGAGGCTATAAATAAGCGTTGACCTCACCCTAGGACACACTCTAACACACACACACACACACACACACACACGCACTCAAACACACACATACACATACAGAAAGACAGACATGCACGTGCTTAGACAAGCGGGTTGTGTGGTGAGGTTGGGTCCTGGGGGGAGGATGGGTGGAAAGTGACGCAGGGATGACGCATCGCCCTGGCTGTCCATCTTCCGGGCAGTGTGACCATTTCGCGTTGGCCCGCGACCACCAGCGCACGGTTGGTGAGCCTCGCATCACATCCTTTCTGACCCAGCACACCAGCTCTGCTCCTCCCCCGGGAGAAGGAGGAGGAAGAGGATGAAGAAGAGGAGGAGGAGAAGGATGATAAGGAGAAGGACGAGGAGAAGGAGGAGGCTGATAAGGAGAAGGAAGAGGAGGGGAATGAGGAGGAGGACAAGAAAGAGGAGGAGAATGAAGAGTTCAACGGGTCGGGATCAGTGCTTTTGAGCTGGCGCGGAGACGTGACAAGCTGGCGTCTGGAGCTTTGACTCCTCGCAGCAATGGGTCCCTCACACATGGTTTCACCAAATTATTAAATTGTTTACAAACGGCTCTCCTCTATTGAGAAGAGCTGTTGTGTTTAAGATTCAAAAAGTACTTTATGTTTCCCATGAGGGGCTATTAGGGCGTTACAGCGGAAAGTATAGGGATGAAAAAATGCACACAAAATGAAAAGAGTTAAAATTACCAAGTATAATCCTGATGACATATCAAACAAAGAGTAGCTGGCCCATACGGCCACTTAATAGACAAGGGGAGTCAAGGGGGAGTTGAGACTAGGGGGAGTCACGACAAGGGGGGACGACAGTTGTGAGATGGACCGAGCAGCAGTGCCTCACAGTTCTCCCTGACTATACTGCCGCATCTTTGTAGTTACAACTAGGGCTGGGTATCGTGGCCAATTTCCTAAATCGATTTGATTTCGATTCATAAGGTTCTGAATCGATTAATCACAATTCGATTCAATCTGCTCTTAATTAATGAAAATGGCTCAACTGTGTTACAAAATACAAATGTACTTTATTTTTTCTCTTCACCTTAAACAACAGGTTTTAAGTGCAAACTTGTAAATTGGACAGTTTAAACTTGAGCTGTAAACAAAACCGTCTCAAGTCTCAAAAGTGCAATTTTGAAATTAGAAAGGAATTGCAAGTGAAAGTGTACTTGAACTACAACATTCCATCACTGCAAATTGCATTAAGGCATTGTTTATTAAAGAGCAAAAATAATAATAATGGTTCATGCCCTATGAATCGATATTGCTAAATTTAAATAAATCAATCCAAAATCGATTTTTTTGCCCAGCCCTAGTTATAACACTTTGGATAAGAAGTTCAAGTAGTTCTATTGCCACACAGCTAGGCTGATGGAATTCAGACCGACAGAGAGACAGACAGACAGACGAGGGGAGAACGTGCTGTGGGACGTGTCTTTCCAGGTGACGTCAACTCGAATAAGTCCAGCGTAAATTGCCCGTTCTGTTCACCATGTCTACATCCAGCGAGTTTATATATTGTCACGGTACCATTCTGTTTCTGGGTAGGCCCAAATGAAACACCCACTAAAGTACCTTTCCAAAAGAGAAAAAAATAAATAAATAAATAAGATCCTAATTTATTGCAACGGGATTCAAAAGGCTCAAGATCCCCGAGCTATAAACATGAGCCCATGATGTTTATATGTTAGGCACAAACGTACACCCGTTAGTGGGTATTTATGGAGAACGAGGCATGACGGAGGGACCACATTTTTCCCGATGGGTAACAAAATATGCTCATTTCATTAACGACGACTACCCTTATCCTCAAGGTATTGATATCGCCACTAACCTCGTGCACGGAAACACACACACACACACTTGAACTTGATGGTGACCTCTTGCTGTATGAACGGTTGGTTTTCAATAAACCAATGTATTCATCAGAGAGAGGGGAAGGGGACTCATAAAGAGTCATTCACCATTTAAGACTAAACGACACATTCCATACACACACACGCAGTCACACACACACATACACACACACACATACACACACACACTCACAGAAAAGTGCACAAACACACCATGGTATTAGCCCCATGTAATGTGGACAGGGTTACTGTTTTAGACTCTTGTGATAGCTTCATTTTTACACCGTGAGAACATGAGAAACACATTTCTCAAAGGAGTCCTCTCATTCGCTGTGGGTGTGGAGCCATTTTTGGGGGGACGAAAACAGAAACGCTCCCCCCCACTCCCGGATACATACACGCACTATGAATGTCTGATATAGTAAGAATATGCCAATATGTCAACTGTGAGATATGAATAGACAGGAACAGGAGGCTGAATAGGATGTGAAGGCTGTTTAAAATAAGCGCCTTCGATATTCTAAGCCTTATTTTCCACACAACATTCACTTGAAACCCCTGTTCCATTTCTTACCCCAAAAACACATACACACACATCCGCACACACAAAGGGTGCTAATCAGAGGAGTGAGGGAAGATGAACTGCAAAACGTATATTTATAGATTTATATCCATCCGCCTATATATAATTTAAAATCCATTTTTGATGAGAGTTGGACACTAACTCAACTCTATCCATCCAGTGTGTGTGTGTCTGTCTGTGTGTGTTCTTACACTTTTCTCATATTCTCCTTAACATCTCATCCACGGGAAAGTGTTGGAGATGGAAAAGTGAAGAAATGTGTACGTTTGTGTGGTGAGAGAATGTGAACATCCGTCGTTGCATCATCCACCTTCAGCAGTCATGATTGGCTGCTGGACGTGTGAACATTTTGTCTCCAGGCGGCTGAGCGCTGGGGGGGCGTCTAGGAAACATTGAAGTATGGGAGCTGTAGTTCCATTTATTCCAGGAAAGAGGACAGGTAACACCATGGGAAAGGGGAATCAAAACAAATGATGTCTTGATCAGATGAAGCATGTTTGTTTGGAGAAGGAAAGAGGAGAGCTCGAAAGCTGGCCAGGGTGGGGGAAGGTGAGCCAGGGGAGAGATAAGGGTGGAGTGGAGGAATGGGGAGGAAGGACCGAAGAAGAGTATGGTGTATGTGTTACTCCTTAAAAGGCAAAAGTGGGAAACCACCAGCGAGGAGGAAAAGCGTCAAGGGAAAAGGGGGTAGGATGGGGGCGGAGTCGTGCAAACAAGTTTGTCAATCAAAGTGATTGCTGTCTAAACGACATTTCCAGATTTCCTTAATGGCCTGAGGTTGACCTTTGACCCCGGGGACTAGCAACCTCCTGACCCCAACTCCCACCTGGCTGATACCCAGGGCAGCTCTGCTAGATCCCGACTCTGTTTACACTGCATGTTGCTCCGACAAACACACACACACACACACACACACACACACACTCATAAACAACACACCGCACTCCGGCTGTCACTCACCACAGGGACGTGCTTTTCCTCCTCACAGCTGTGTGTGTGTGTGTGTGTGTGTGTGTGTGTGTGTGCGCGCGTGTTTGTGTGTGTGTGTTCTAGATGGCAGCGGCAGGGCGGAGGGTCTTATTACAGTCACAGGCACAGTGACATCATGTGAGATGCGATCGGTGTGTTTATGGCATTGTGGTCCCTGGGGGCCACTGCAGTGTGGACAAATTGGACAATCGGGTGCAGGTGTGTCTGGGGGACGTTGGTGTCGTGTGTGTGTATCTGTGTGTGTGTGTGTGTGTGTGTGTGCGGATGCGAGTGCGTTTGCATGTGCGTGTCCATGTGCGTGTGTGCATGTGCATGTGCGGGAGGTACAAATAAGCAGAGCAGAGCGGCTGGCGAACCTGAATGACTAGTCTGGAAAAGAGACTTGCTCTTCTTATTCCTTATGGTCTTCCTTGAGCCGCTTCTCCATTGCAGGTGGAGAACCCCCACCCCCCCTCCTCCTCCCCACTCACACACATACACTCCCACACCCCTGGCTCCCATTCCCTATAAAACGGTCAGGTATCGGTGCGGACAGAGGCCCCCAGCCAGTAAAGCTTAAACGGTATTTTGTCACATATTTAAGAAAGCTGTTAGTGTATTTATGGAGATGGCGTAGACCCCTCACCCCTCTCGCTCTCTCTCTCTCTCTCTCTCTCTCTCTCGTGCGCGCCCTGTCGGAGCTCCTACGTAAGCTGGAAACATCTTGGATTGATTAGTCAGGCCTGAGAGGGGCTGCACAGGGCCCCCCCATCAGCGGACACTAAATGCGGTGACACAGAATGGGAAAAGCAGCGGAAATATAAGACTACGATGTAACCTTGGCGTGCGTAAGGTAGACAGCGATGAGACATATGTGAACCATTTAAAATACATTAAATAGAGAGGATACTGGCATCTGAGACAGAGCAGGGGAGCCAGAGAGAGACAGACAGATAGAAAGACAGAATATAGGGAGGTGTTCAATGAAAACTGAAAGGTTAGCGGGGGACATCAATCAATCAACAACAGCAATGGCCAGGAAAACGCAAACTCATCGTTTCCACCAAAAACATTACACACATAAAAACTGAAAACAATACTCACACCTCCCTCAATGATTGTTGGTCAATTACTGTTATCTCACAACCACAGCAGTCGCAGACCCACTCCAATTCAGACTACATTTCCTGAAACGCACTGAAACTGCACTTACACACCCATACACACAAAAATATCAAGCCAACCCCCATTTCCTGTGGACCTTGTTTCAAATCAGCCATCAGTGTTTCTCCTGCTACTGTCCCCTTCATCCTCTGTCACACTATAACAACACTATCACAAATATTATCCTAGAGACAGAGAAACAACACAGAGACAGAGAGATCCCTGTGCATTGTATTTAGACCTTGTTTAGACACATACACACACACACACACACACAAACCCTAGGGGATGTATCTGAGAAGAGCAGGCTCAATAAAGGCAATACATTTGACAAATTTGTGGTCACACTCGCACACACAATCCCACACACACACACGATCAAAAGCAGGACTATCTTCCATCAAACTGGTGTCTCCCTCTTTGTGTTGACATTTTAAATGCCACGTGTGACAGTAAAACAACTGAACAGACCAAACCACATCACTGTCAATGTCCCTACAGCTGTTCCTCTATCTCGTCCCTTCCACATCCTCCCTGACACACAGCAGGAACCAACCAGCACCCTTCACACTAGCTCTTGCTATGTGTTCCACCAGCCACGCAGGACACAGTGTCTCCACATGTTGAACATAGGAAGAAGAAGCCTTGCCTCCCGGCAAGGCTTCTTCTTGTGTGTGAGGAGTTTCAGCACAGCGAGTTCCGAACCAATGAAAGATAGTTAGAGATGCAAAAAGGTGTGTGTGTGCGTGAGAGTGTGTGTGCTCAAGGTTTCTAGGGTCTGGATACTTGAAGCTGCAGGAACGCCATTGTCTGTTTTCATTTGGCGACACTTGAAGCCGGCGCAGACAGATATGCATAGTTCAACACTAGTGCACTGACGAATAACAGAAAATAGAAAATATATTTTGTATTATCATTGTGTTATCTATTATGAATAGATAACACAATGTTGTACTATGGCAATGTAAACGTCAATTTTCCGTGCCAGTCAATAGCAAGGAACTCCAACGTACAGTTGGCAAAGTATGGAAGTGACAAATGGAGCACTTTACTTTAATAAGGGGTAAGATAAGGGGTAAGAAGGGAAACAGGTTATGCATTATTAGGATATAAGATTCCGCATGACAATTCTGTATCCAGGACATCCAACTATTCTTACAGTGTGCAAAAGTCAAACTCTAGATAATGTTGCATTCATCGATCGACTTGATTTATATTTCATCAGCTGTTCCTGGGGATGGGCAAAGGCATCAGGGAGGAATTTCCTGCCTTTAATCAGTATGAGCATCATGCATTAAGTAATTCACCTAAATACTCAAACAAACACATACACACACACACAAACAAAAGTACAAGGTATCCAAATGCACACACAAAAAATATATGTACACAACCCAGTGTACGTCAAAGTCAGTACAGTTGTGTGTGCAACAAACAGAATCATGATCCATTATAGTGGGTGTGTAGGGACATAAGAACGCTCCTGGGGGAACGGCTTTGGCCCGGTCATTGCAAAGGCGGGTGGGGAACAGCTCATGTACACTATCTCCTACTTCTGCCGAACAATAGGTCCACTATGATCTCATCAACGGAACAACATCAGCAACCTCCCAATCACTCATGATGTCACTTTCCTTCAGCCAATGACACACCTAAAACGTACTCTCTTTTTGTTACTTTCTCACACACGCACACACACACACACACACACACACACACACACACACA
This sequence comes from Pollachius pollachius, assembly GCF_949987615.1. Classification (NCBI taxonomy): domain Eukaryota; kingdom Metazoa; phylum Chordata; class Actinopteri; order Gadiformes; family Gadidae; genus Pollachius; species Pollachius pollachius. The sequence goes on from NC_136940.1 coordinate 10,705,894, forward strand.
CACACACACACACACACACACACACACACAATAAAGTGAGCATTAGACAACACACAGACAAGTACGCACAGCAGAAACACACCCTTCATTGGGATTAGCAACCGTTGCGAGAGAACGACAACAGATTAACAAATAAGTGTTTGCATTTACCCCTGGGCATGACACTTTGCCAAAGAAATGTACTTTCCCAACGGCCCGCGCAAAGTATTACTGGGAAATCGTAATATCTATCACCTATCACCTCATTGTTGTATTGAGATCACGGTTCAATTTCACAAGGGCTCCAATACCTGAGTGGTTACGTAAAGGTAGCAAAGGAATGCTCCTATCTGGGGCGAGATCTATCCGTCATCATATCAATCCATGTAGCCATCAATCAATGGCCAAAGAATGAAGAGGGATGAGGGAGAGGGGGAGAGGGGAGAACGAGAGAGATAGAGAGAGAGGGCGGAGGGCGAGAAGTAAAAATCGAATGTGATGGGTCAGCTTCAGAGGTGATGGTGGTTGGCTAATTATGTGGGGTTAACCATGTGGGTGGTATGAAGTACAGGCCAGGTCACCTCATATACTCCAGTTAAAAGCCAATTATGTGAAATAATAATCCTCACCCAACCAAACACAGCCGATCAAGTGAAGCGTGTGTGTGTGTGTGTGTTTTTTTGTATGCGTGGTTGTGTCAGAAGCATGTGTGTTTGTGTCAGAAGCGTTTGTGTGTGTGCGTGCGTGCGTGCGTGCGTGCGTGCGTGCGTGCGTGCGTGCATGCGTGCATGCGTGCATGCGTGCGTGCGCGTATGCTTGGGCAAGTCTAAATGCAGCCTATAGGTTTCCAAGACCGTGGTCTGCTGTAGCAAGCAGGCAGAGCAGCTGCCCCCAGGAGATGCCAGGACCAAGAAACACATGCTACTGCATGGGAACAAGTCAGTTGTGGACACCACTGCTGCTGTTACAAAACCCTGGAATAACCCCAAGTCCACTATTGAGGGGCAGCGAGGCATGGTAGTGATGAAGACATGCCGGTAACTACGCACGCGCACGGACACAGATTGTCTCATGACATCAGGCAGGTGTGGTTAGGTGAAGAGTTTAATGTTTATTGGCCGCTCTAAAAGATACACACGGCTGCTCTAACACACACACACACACAAACACACACCCACACCCACAATAAATCTCCACTCACACAGACACACACGCTTCACTCGCCCGCCCCCAACCTGATGAATGGGAGCACCGAGTAACACACACAGGTGCAATTAAACAGGTCAAACCGAAAATCTCCCATTACAAGTAAAAAGATTGTTGCAATATTATAAAGGGGTTATTACGCTGTAAGTACGCGGTGCATGTGTGCCAGAGCATTTCAACTGACAGCAGTGGTTCTGCCTTTTTATCAGTAACTCACAATTGTCAGGAGACCTCATTGCCCAGATGAATAAGGGAGGGGGAATTCAGTCTTTAATGAAAAAATACAGAAAGACACACTGCGTACGACATCCAGGTACACAACTGACCTGAGAAACACGGGTGGAGTGGACAAAGACGGGTCTGCATGCGCGCAGCGCGCACGTACTCATGCCTATGAAGTATGTGTGCAGGAATGCTCCCTCTCTGGCCCGGTGACCATGTTTTATATATAGAGTGTGGTCATGGAAAGCTGGCTCCTAGCAATGCTGGACACATTTTATTTATGCCTGCGCGCTTGAAGTATCGATGCCAGTGTTGTCGCGTGTGACACACAAGACGTTTGACACACAAGACGTTTGACACTGCCCCTCTTGACTGACAGCTGTGTATTGCCACCATGGCTGGGACTGATGAGACACCCAATCCCGACGCTTGTGTCTTCGTTTACAAGCCGACACATAAAAATAAATGAGGTACGCTTGTGGACGCTCGCCCACATCTCTGCCGTTTAACCGAAGAATGTTGAAAAAATTGAAAAAAGGCCAAAGGAAAGTCTTGATGTTGCTAATGCAGGAAGCAATGTGAGGCGGGTGTGAGAGCACAGCACAATAGGCTCTGTTCAGATCGGCGTAGTGGGCAAGACTTCTATCGAGTACAACATATTGTCAGTGTCAGAGGTGCAGCAGCATGCGTTTCCTCTAATAGTACAATACCCAGAAATCCACTCTTCTAACCAGCTTTAGATCTTCGAAGCATGAAGAAAAATAATGAAAGATCAGAATGATTTTCTCACAACCCTATGATTCTCCATAGCATCGCCTCCCCACCACCAACACACACTCACAGATTTCCCCTGAAACACTCACAGCAGAAACACAAACTCCCACTGGCGCGTTTATTCGAGACGGTGCTGGACACAAACGGGCTGAATCTATCCCATGTGTCCAGCGGGGCCGACTCCTCACCTCTGCTCTTCAATAGCACAGGATGAAGGCCAGGCGGGACGAGCTGACGATATTCATATGTCAACAACCAGCCAGGCACACTATTCACACCCTGCACTGCGCTAGCCTGTATACGCCCTGCATGCCGGCCTGTGTATTCACCGATGGGGACGAAGGATTCCTCGGCTCTCTATCCTCGGCTCCCCACACCTGACTTTAGTCTTGGTTAAGAAGCGTTGGCTGTTTTAGCTGGCAACTTTTAGATTAACGTTGAGCTGGGTACCAGAAGTCCTACTGTGTTATAGCAGAGCTTCAGGGAGGAGACGACACAGAAACAGGGTTTCCTCCAGATAATGGAATAAGGACTGTGTTTCACATTTAGGGCCCTATTTAAACGGTCTGAAACGCAAGTGAGAAGTGCGAAACGGAAGTAGCTTTGTTGGCGGATCTCTGGCGCTGATGCTATTATACCGGCGGATAAATGACTCTTGCGTCTGATGCAAATCTAAAATGGGTTGGTCTGAATACCTGTTGTTGTGTTTTGGGCGTAACATGCAATAAACCAATGAGAGTGACATCGCTCATTCCCTTTAAGAGCCATGAGCGCATTTGAACCTGACGAGTTGATATTTTGACAGCGTGTTTGCAGTCTCCGATGAGACAGATGCATGACCACATGAATTTCAAACTTCAAATGGCTAAATTTATGGCCAAATAATATGGCCTACTTCATAAATGGAATAGCGTTTTCTTCTACAACTTCAGAATCACTGAGTCTTCATGTAAATTTTGGCAAAGAGAACTTAACACATATATGATATGCGGTCCTGTGGCCACAACTGTGGGTCTATTTAATGATATGCGGCAAGACATTAACAAACATTGTTTGTTACCAGTATTGTATACATTAGTTGTGTTCATAATATGCATGTTTCCCCCTGTTAATATACATTGCCATGGACTGCATTATGCGTTACGTGTTTAGTTTTCGTGTCTTTAAACAGATGGGTGCACACACCCTCCTCCATTCATTCTTTTAAACACCCACTCACGGTAAAACAATGTTTCCTCACAATCAAATACTCATCAATCATAAAAATCGTTATGGGCTTGTACACGATGTCTGTGTCAAGAAAATATGTGTTTACAAACAGTGTTATGCATCTGCAAACGGTGTTTGCAGATGCAAACGGTGTTTGCAGATGCATTGATTTAAAAGTACAACTTATTACCGCCGTATCAGCTGTTCTTTCCCAAATAATTTAACCAACGTTATCATATACCTTAAAACGAATTTGATTTGGAAGGCTGGGATATACTTTGCTTAAGTTTATTATTGTTATTATTATTATTATTTTAACGCATGGCATAGCCTACTACAGTGTTCATTAATGCAGCCCGAATGAAAAAAAAAACAATCCACATGCTATTTCTATGCAGTTTCACACATATGAACAATCTTAGACATCATAATATTTCAATTAGGCTAATCGTTTGCATGTTTGTCCTGTGCATTGCCTACGTGTGTGTAAGCTTATGTTTAAGTTCCGACCTGCCTAGGCTCGTCAAAATAGCAACACCAACAGCGCTATCCACTAGGGCATTTAGACGAGGTCTGCGCTTGTCAGTGGCGCAATTGCTTTATCGATCAGGAAGATAGCAACATTTGTGCTGGAACACGCCTTTGCTTTTCGCCAACATGCCTCTCAGGGCGCAAGTTTAGTGGGGACAAATCAGCTTTACGCCGGGTGCAAACTATCAATGATACATGCGTCGGTGTAGAAAGTAAATTGTGCTGGGTGCAAGATAGGGCCCAATAAGTATTTAAGTGAGAGACACCTCTTGGAACCTGATTGGTCGTAACAAATATGAAGCAAAAGAAAGTGAGACGCGCTGTCTCTGAAGAACCACCAAGATTTGAGTCTTGTAAACAACTTTGTATTTGTATATATATATATTTTTTTTAACTTATTTGTCAGGCTAGGGTAGCATTGTTTTTAATTATTTTTTTCTACACTGGCTTACTCAATCAATATCCACCATAAAGGGGAAAATTCAGACCTCAGTTAGGCCAGTATTTGTTTTCCCGTTGCCTTCACTGGTAGAAGAGGGTAATGGGGCTGAATTTAGTGCGGACAGGATTTTGAAAAAAGGCCCTTCTGACCATTCCCCTTTGGAATGTCTTGGTTGGACTGTCTTCCTGGAGGAAACCATATCCTTTGTTTTTAGAGAGAGAGAGAATGGCAGAGAAAGAAAGAGAAGCGCATAGCTTCGTCCAGCTTTATTGGAAAGCCAGGGTTGAGCATAGAGGAAATGCCAGGCATATATTCCCCCCCCCCCCCCCCCGATCGATGGGGGGGAACAGAGGACAACGCAAAAACATACACGCTAAAATCGAATATCCAATCCTTGGAGCAGAAGGCAGAATCATATGGAGTTCAAACTGGGGGGCGTGATACTCTGATACAAAAGCGTGTGTGTCTGCATGTGTGCGTGCGTCTCTGTGAGTGTTAGCATAGAAGTGTTGTGACTTGTGAGTGGTGCAGACATTAAGTGGCTGACATTAGATCCAGTCTTTGTGGGCTGGATCACTCGCGTGCTGCGTGCTGCTGGTGTGTATGTGTGTGATTGCCTTCCCTTCTACAGGCTGCACCTGTGTTGTATAACTGCACCATGATGCGGATCCTGGAGCAGCGATACATTTCCAATAACAGTCACGGGGAGGGCTAGAGGCGAGGGCTGGGGAGACGGCTACTGTACGTAGCTGTAATGGAGCACAGCTGTGTGTGTGCTCGTATGATTGAGACCTTGTGTGCGTGTGTGTGTGTGTGTGTGTGTGTGTGTAAGAGTGGGTGTGTGTAAGAGTGGGTTTGTGTAAGAGTGGGTGTGTGAAAGAGTGGGTGTGTGTGTACGTGCAAATGTGTTTGGATGTGGACGCGATTGAGTGTGCGCGCAAGTGTGATCTAGTAACGCGTGTGTGTGTCACTTTAAGCAATACATGATGGTGGCGGCGAGGTGAGGTATATGTTTGGTATGCATGAATGTGTGTGTGCACGTGTGTCTGTGGCAGGGAGAGGCATGCTGCGTGCTGCTTGTAAATGCAAGAAATTGGTCTTGCATTATGGGCTGTTGAACGACTTTCTGATGACCTCAAGAGATGCAAAGAGCAGCCTGGTTTAAGTGTCTTCAACACTAGATATGCGTTTAGCTGCTGTTGAGATAGATAGATATAGATAGAGAGATAGATTGATAGAGAGAGATAGAAGGGGAGCGAGAGTGCAAGAGAGAAGGTGAGGGAAAGAGAGCGCAAGAGAGAAGGAGAAAGACAGCAAAAGCAAGAGGAGTGAGTGAAACAACAGACTGTGTGAGGGCCCAGACTGCCTCTTATTTGTTTCAACTCTGCGGTTTCACTTCAGAGTTCTTCTTCTCTCTCGGGAAATGAAAACATTCATGTTGTCCCTCCAAATGAGCTAGGAGGGAGGGGAGGGGGAGTGCAGCCAGATGTGTGGGAGGTAGGAGGCTCCTCTCCCAGGATTAAAATGAGGGGATGGGCCAGAGGACCTCCAACGCCGGGGCCCTCTCCTCCAGGAGGAGCAGCAGCAACCCAGCTCAGCTCAAACCTCCCCTGAACCCCCCTCCCCATGACCTCTTGACTCCACTGGCCCCTGACCTGGGGCGCAGGGTGGGGGAGCCTACAAGGGGAATGTAAACAACCAATCGCCTGCAAGGGAATGGCTCTCAGCTTTTATTTTGCAAATGCTACACTTCCCATACACTTAGACGTGTACGATGGGAGAGAGAGTTTTAAATGTATTTTTGGGGGTTTTACTCAGAGCCCAGCATCCTCCTTCCCCTCCCAACCTCTCTAATGTGATGGAGGTTATTGTGTCAGCCATTTATGTGAGGAGAGGAGAGGGGAATACCATCAATCCAGCCGGGACCCAGAGCCCAGGACCACCGGCATGACAGCGGGGGAAGGGCCCTGAGTGGAGGGGAGGGGAACACTGGACAGTAGTGTGTACTTGTGTGTGTGCGTGTGTGTGTTTGTGTGACAAATAGAGACAGTTGGGAGGAGTGAAGAGAATGTGAAGGAATAGGTGAAGAAAAAAATGAATGAGAGAGAGAGAGAGAGAGAGAGAGAGAGAGAGAGAGAGAGAGACAAAGAGCCAGAGAGAGAAGATGTCGGTAGGAGAGGTTTTTTTGGGGGTTTGCAGCAGAGCGAAGGGACAATTTTCTCAGTAGTGCAGCCCTCCTTTGAAAGGAGAATATTTATCGTTCAAAATATGACCATGTTATGTGTCAGAGGGGAAGGTAGTTACAGTGGAGTCTCAGGGGAACTCTCCTAGTACAGGACGTCCTAATGTGGAGAAATGCTACCTCTCTTTCTTCATCTGTCAATCAGTGTCGCACAACTCCTACTCCAATCTTGTTTATTACAAAACACAACATAAAGCAATTTGTAAGCTTTTATGTCTCTCGGTTTACTTTGCACAGATTCACACAAGCACCCACACACACAAACCATTACGCCTGCCACAGCAGTCAAGCATTCTTTTCAACAGGAAGTAGCTTTTTCTTTTCCTAGACCTGCCATTCTAGGAAATCAATCCATTGCCCTCATAAAATACCGTACTTCCTGTCTACACAGGAAGTCTAGGGCAGTGACCCAGCTCAGTTGCTCCTGATATCCTCTTTGCCTGAGCAACTGATTTGATTGTTCTGCCAATCAAAACAAGGCAAATCAATAAAAACATGAGCATAAAAACATGCTTTGCGATTGTTATCTTACTCACCCTTTACAGTGATGAGCCAATGAGAGAGATGAGAGATCCCAATGAACAGTGGGTCAGATGCACAACGAGACTGTTTAACCATTCCACCTTCACCCTTTCTTTCTCTCACACACACACTCACTCTCACACTCACATTCACAAACACGCACACACACATTGTGTCCTTTCAGCTCGCATTCCTTCCTCTCTTTCTTTTGCTCTGCTTTCCTTATTTTTTACAGGCACTGGACCTCATCTAGGCCTTTTCCTGGAAGGGCTGGGTCTCACATTACCTGTTGTAGAAAACACGTTAGCTAGAGTAAAACGCAATGGAGCGCTAACAATAAACTTCACCCTTGGAGACAATCACCATCCGGTTCTCTAGCCAGTGAACGCGCGAGCAGATGCATTTGTAACTGTGTGTGTGCATCTATGTGTCATGTGTATTTATGTGTGTTATGCATGTGTTCTCTTTGTCGGGGGGAATCTGGTTTATTACATTTATTAATTTTTTGTATTTAACCATGATCAAAATTTCTTAGAATCCCCCCCCCCCCCCCCCCGGTAAAATATGGCCCCAGCTCCATCTTCTTCCCCACCGTACGAAAAAATGAAACAAAATTCTGACTCCCACCTATCAGTTTAGCTGTTATTTACTGTTTGAAGCCGGAGCTGAGGATTATGGGAACATTTGACCCCTTACCTCTGACCGTGTAAACGACCTCAACCCACACCATTAAAATGCCGCTCCCCAGCTATTACCAAATGTGATCGCTCACTTATGGGGATCTGTGTGTGTGTGTGTGTGTGTGTGTGTGTGTGTGTGTGTGTTAGGGATGGGGGGGGGGGGATATAGGGTGAGGGGGTGTCTGTAATATGAGTACAAGATGGCTACCTGGGCTTAATGGCTGTCTGAAATAAACGACTCACAATTGCCATTGGTGCCCTTTGGGTGGTGGTGATTGTGGGGGATGGGTGTAAGATCTGAAGTCCTTCCGGAGATCTGAGCATTTCAAGTGCTCTTTGCATGATGGGAGGCCACGTGAGGTAGGTGCCACGACATGAAACAAGTGTCCCTTCGTGAGGGATGGATGGAGCGGGGGGGGGGGGAGACAGAGTAAAAGGAAAATAATATATAATGGTAGAGGATAGACACAGAGACAGAGAGACTGAGAGAGAGCATGAGAGAGCTCCACCTGGCCATATTTATTATGACCAGTTATCAAGTGGTAAAGGGAAACGGTTGAAACAAACACTGCTGCACCTGTTAATCCCACCCGGGTGGTGGTGGGGGGGAACTGACCCCCAAACTCTCCCCAGCTATTTCCTGTGGCCTTGGGGGTGTAGGGCTGCCCGTTGGCCAAGCAGAAACAGATGATGGGCTGTCCGGGGACGCGGCTCCATGGGAGCAACATCTTTGGAGAGGTCAGGGAAGGAAAGGTCAGCGCTGGGGGGCGAGTGGGGCCACACCCATAGAGGGTGTCCGCAGAAGGAGTCCTTCAATGAGAGCAATCTGTTCCAGACCTCGGACTAAATGATAGATTATTGAATCCAGACGGCAAATGTATGCGTGTGTGTGTGTGTGTGTGTGTGTGTGTGTGTGTATGTGTGTGTGTGTGTGTGTATGTGTGTGTGTGTGTGTGTGTGTGAGTGAGCTTCATTTCTATTCCACCATCACCACCAGCGTGGTTCCCAGGTAACTGGTACGGGTCCCGGCGGCTTACAGTGCGGATACAGACATCAGAAGTACCCTGATACGAGAGCAGACGACCGCAGCCTGGTCTTTAGTGGGAAAACATACTTCCATAAGCCACTCACGTTGCATACACACACCGCCTACTGGTCTGCGCTGGAGAGAATTATGAAGAACAACAGACGAGAGGTCCAGTTTGACGGAACACCCAGGTTGCTCTTCACACACACACACACACACACACACACACACACACACACACACACACACACACACACACACACAATGTAGCATGTTGCAAAGTGTACACACACACACACACACACAACGTAGCATGGTGCAAAGTGTAAACACACACACACACACACACACACACACACACACACAGGCATACATGTTAGATGACACACACACACACTCTACGTAGCATGGTGCAAAGTGTATCCATTCGGATAGAACACCCAGGCTGCTCTCCTCAACCTACACAAACACACACACACTGGGCCATGTTCCTTTCCCAGGCCCCTGTTTTGGGGGAAGAGGTCCCTTAACCATCTCACCCAGCAATCGACAGAGAGCTATGGACACATGCTGTTTATAGCTGAGATAGGTATGGCAAGAAGTAGAGGTGGGATTGAGGTGGGGAAAAACATATATATATTCCTTTTCTGACTATTGGATTTCTAATATGCAAAGCGTCTTCGAGATAGTAAATGAAAAAAACACTCTAAAGGTCAGATTTAATATAACTTAAATAAATATCATTATCTGTCCCTGGACTGGGAAGGCAAAACTTGTGAGAAGGAGTAGCACGTAACATTATGGCTCATTTTATTGGAGATGTCCTCAATGACAAAACAAGAGAAGTCTGTGGGTGGGAATGTGCAGCAAATCTCATTAAATCAATTATCAGCTGCGCTCAGAGGCCGCTGTGGTCCCTGGGGGCCACGTGACAGAGGGAGGCTCCCCTTCCTGTCAGTGAGTCTGGCTACGGGGCCCCACAGTACGTAAAAAGGCCTGGGAGAGGTGGGCTCACTGACAGACACACGTAGCTGAAGGATAAAGCCCTGCATGACAGAGACACACAGAGTAAAGCAGAGACGGGGAGTTTTACCAGAACCACTATAATGTTACAGGGATCTTATAATTGAAGCTAATTCGTCATCATACAGGGAGAACAAAGCCCGGTCAACATCCCAAATGATTTCAAAATAATCCAGATTTCACGTTTTTGTACTAATAAGCAACTAAGCAAGAGTGAGAAAGGCAGTGAAGGAGCTAAAAGGATAGAGAGGGGAGAGAGTGGGCTACGGTTATGAAGCTAGACGTGGACAGACCCGTTGACAAGACCGAGGGAGACAGAGAGAGAGAAAGATTGGGGGAATGTGCAGTTACTTTCCAGGGAGGGGAGCTGTAGATGATTTACAAGAGCCATTAGAATACCTCAAAACACGGTCAGAGCAGACGCCACTAATCACACCACACTGGGTCTTCTACCATGGCCGTGGACTTGCACTCCATTCCCGTCGTACACTGCCACAGCGTGGGCTCATTCACACAGTAATGGTGTTAGACGTTACGTTCTTTGTTAAGTTCCATTCCTGCATTTCATTACTGTATTTAGTAATCCCTTGTAGAGTACCTCAGCATTTATGTTCAAACAATGTATGTATGTATGTATGCATGTATGTATATATATATATATATGTATATATATATATATATATATGTGTGAGAGTGTATGCATCTGTTTATGCATCTATGTATGCATCTGTTTATGTATCAGTGTACGTATCTGTTTCTGTCTGTGTGTATCTGTGTGTGTATCTGTGTGTGTATCTGTGTGTGTGTGGCACAGCCATGTTAGTTCAGGGCCAGTGCAGGGTAACATTACTCTACAAGGCTGACGCCAAACTCACGACCCCAGCACCAACCTCCATCACCAAGGAGATTACCCTCCTTGATTTACAACGCTGACCCCTGGCCATAGACACCACACACAACCATCTAACACACACACACACACACACACACACACACAAGCAACCATTATAGCAGCAGCTGTGGAGAAGTCACTTTCCAAATGGTTCTCCTCGCTACTTACCACATGTTTGCATTCGGCCGGTACTACCAGACACCCCCTCTATTCCTGCTTTGAAATTTGTGCCCCCACCCCAAACAGACAATCGATTGACTGGCTGTATTAATGGCTATATCACATTGGTCAAAATTCTACTAAGACAAAGCATCGGTAGTTATATGTTGCTAATCCTGTTGCTACAATCCTACAAGGTTGCTTAAGTTCATAATTGTAATTTGAATACTGTTTTGTAATTTTATCCCAAAGCAAATACAAGAAGCACATTATGTTTGTTTTGGCAAAACATTAAATGTTATATTGTTAACATTGTATATTACAGGTTGAATTATTGATGTTCTCCAACATTACAATGTAGTCTCCCTAACACTGTGTGTGTGTGTGTGTGTGTGTGTGTGTGTGTGTGTGTGTGTGTGTGTGTGTGTGTGTGTGTGTTGAATCATTTGAGTAAACCTTGTCTCGAGTTTATTGCCTTCTCTCCTTGGTAAACTGGCTCTACAGGAGCAGAGAAGGATTGCAGGAGCCAACTCTCCTATTGAAGTAGAAAAGGGGGTGAACTGTGACCCTGGAGAGGTGGGCTGTGGACGGTGGTATGGGAACCCTACTGCTGGAGAAGGAGCCAGGATTTCACGGTGAATACAGGGTCACACCATGGGGACCATGGAGGCACACAGCCCAGACAGACGACTCTGCAGACAGAGACAGTAAGTGTAACAGTAGGTGGGAGGGATGGCGTAATTTCCCATATAACCTACACCAACTTTAAATGCTCCAGCAGAGACAGCTGGTCGGTTATGTTACACACACACACACACACACACACACACACACACACACACACACACACACACACACACACACACACACACACACACACACACAGGCATGCAAACATGCGCACAAGCAGCGCAAAACAAACACGCACACATGTGGGCAGAAACGTTCAGTCACACAGGGAGATGACACACAATATAGTACGCACTCATTGAAAAACTTACACAAGCGAACATTCACGACCCTGAGAGCCACGAAGAAGCAAAGCAGACATGATTTATAACCTTGAAACTGTAGGGGAGAGGGACAAACACATTGGACACACTTTATACGTGTGTCATGCATGAGGCCTGCAGACACAGAACCCCCGCCATGCAGCTCATCTTGCAGTGTTAGGGCGCACTCACACTAGGCCATCTGTACCGTGCCCAAGTCCGTTTCACACCTGTACTGTGCTCAAGTCTAGATCGTTTGGCTAGTGTGAGCACACCAACCGTACTCAGTCCACTTCAATTCCGTGGCCTGAGCACACTTGGGAGAGGTGTGCTCAGGCCACAGTACAGATGCTAATGAGCCGACACGCGCACACGAACGGCTACGCAACCTGAGCTGGATGATGTATAGTTCATGCGACCCTTCTTTCCCATTAAACAATAAACATGACGGCTAGCGGTTCACGTTGGTGCGATAGTGAAGTTGAGTTTTTGATCAAAAATACCCCGTTCGTCACGGCGCAGGCTTTTTTGTTCACTGGAGAAGGCGGGGCTGCGCACAGAGTCTAGCCCTCTTTAAAATAATTTGCACACTCCCGAATGTTTTTATTTTTTTATGAATGAAGACACCCGCATGCAAGAATTCACGTTTGAGTGTATGCTGTAGTGATATGCGTCGGAACCTGTAAGGAGGTTGGGGAAGGTTTAGGGGTGAACACCGGAAATGTAAACAAGCTTGTAATAAAGTACCCAAGGCTACACAGGCAGCACGAGTGTCTCCGTCTATTAAACCTGCACAGTATATCATAGATCCTGTTACATATGCTACAAACGCGAATAACTATTTACAAGTGCAAAAACGCCAACATATTCTTTATTTTGCTGACCACTTTTTATATCCCGACAAAAGCCTTGTAAGGACAGTTCCTCTGCGTCTCTCTCGTAGATCGCACCATCTTTCAACGTTGTTTAATACGAATGCATCACCTTCTCTCACATGATCAGCAGCTCGCGGATTTCACTTTCTCTCAAGTTAGAAGTCAACTGCTCATGATCATATCGCTGCATTGTCTCTGTGGAACCGCGGAGCCGTCGCATTTACAACAGAATGAAACCCAATAAACCACCAATATGTGGAGGGTAAATTGGGGTTCTTGCTCAAGCAGGCAATTTACCTCGGGGAGTGTAAACGCGCGGACCGTGTCGCGAAAAAGGCGTGCATGAAACAACCTATTTGGCAGTGTAAAAACGCTCAGCGAGAGAGGGCTGTATCTGAGTAGAACGGCTCCAAATAAGCAACAAAGTCAGTAGTGTCAACTGTGTTCTCTGTGTTGTTCTACTAAGCAGCGGACGCTTGGTGGTGAAGTATTACGACGTGATGACGCATGTACAAGAGGCAACCGTACTCAGGCCCATTTGAGATTGCGTAGTGTGAGCACAGGCCAGCGAACAGCGAGGGGGGGGGGGGGGGAAGGCATTCGTACTTGAGCACGGTACAGGTGTGAAACGGACTTGGGCACAGTACAAATGGCCTAGTGTGAGTGCGCCCTTACACTCAATGCCTGGATCCACGTAAAAGACACTGCCTTCACTGGAAATCTAGCACAATACATCAAAGAAAACCACACGTGCGTTGGACCCATACAAGTGATGCATGTGCATCTTACAGACACGGTCAGCTTGTCTACGCCAAGGTAAGCTGTATGGCAATGGAAACAAGCTGCTAATGTTACCAGAAGGAGAGAAAGAGAGTAGCAGGGATTGGGTGACAGAGAGAGAGAGAGAGAGAGAGAGAGAGAGAGAGAGAGAGAGAGAGAGAGAGAGAGAGGAATTGAAAGAGATGAGACAAAGCGTTGCAAACCCGTCACAACTCACCGGTCAGCTCTCAGCAAATCGTGGTCTGTTGCAAGGTTCCATACGCTACTCCTATATACGTTACTCAACATTAGGCTTTACACACACACACAGACACACAGCCAAACACTTTCACTTAGACACAAACCCTTCCCGGCTCACACAGACCCATACACAAATATGTGTCAGTGTGATGCATACATACATACACACACAGAGACATATAGACCCATACACACACAATCCCCTGTCATCACCTATGCACAGATGGCTATTGTACAATCTCCTACTTCAGTTGTGCAATTTCTGAATGTTCTTTACCAGAAACAACCACTGACAACTCACTCTTCCACATGCGCTCACACACACACACACACACACACACACACACACACACACCCCAGCGTGTCGTTGAATTATGGTGATGAATGATGTCTTACCTGAGTGGCAGCAGAGACACAAGGTGCAGGCGGGTCGCCCAGGAGGACAACCAATCAGAGAAGAGGAAAGAAACCAAAAGAAAAAGTAAAAAGCGTTAGCGTCAGTGAGTATGTGCAGGAGGCAATAAAAGACGCAGGGTTATGAAGGCTTTAGGCTAGATCGAGTGTCCCTCAGCAGAGCGGAGGTTGCGCCGATGACAGGATCCGCCTGATGCGTTTAAAGCATACATGATGATTTCCACAGAAACCCAGAGTGGACTTTTCCCGCATAGCATGGCCCCAAGAGCTCCAGTTTCAGATGGTGGCGTGCCGGCACGAGTGTACTGGTGTGTTCACCGCACACACGTGGCACGCTGTCCCCGGTGTCACTCTGACGTGTTGACATGTATTATGTACCTTATAGGATCAGCTTTATTTCTCTTCTTTTCAACCTTACGGGGAAAAAGCTAAAAAAATGGACTTGAAGGGGTTTTTTTGGTGGAGGGAGAGACGTTTGGTTGGCCACGTGGCTAGAAGCTCTTTCTCTAACCGGACAGCATCTCACTTTTTATGACTTTTTTATTCATTCAAACAATCAGAGAAGTTGTTTTGTTCTCTTTGCTTCCCTGTAACGAGGAGCTGACTCGGGGAGGCAGGCGTGTCCAGATGACGTCAGTGGTCAGGTAGCTAGCCTGAGGACTGCTATGCACACAACTCCATCACTCTTTATGTTCTCCTTCTTTCTTCCATTGCACTTTTATACATGCCAACACACACACAGATAGACGCATACACACACACTGTGGACAGACACACACACACACACACACACACACGGCAATTAGGGGGCAGCACCTTCCCAGGCAGGCCGGTTTCGCGTTATTGGTGATTATTAATCATTCTACATGTTTTCCCATGATCCTCAGCGCGGCCAGCACACACTGACCTCAGCTTTCCATTAAGGGTTTGGCCCTGAACGTCGTAACCTTCTCACAAGGAGGGGCTCCTGATCTCCTCACCGTCCCCGTCTCTCCTGGCTCTCATGACCTTTCGACCTGGTCCTCGTGAGGTGAAGGACAGATTGCTGCTGTTTTTGGCCCTGGCAGTGAGTTATGGTGCACGGCGCTACAATGTGGTCAGCAGCCGTGTATTTCTCATGGAGTCCGGAGAGGGATGGCAATACAATTACAGCCAATAAGTCCTAGCCCTAATGAAGATAGATGGGGTCAGCGGCTAGAGCGGCTGGGTCACATTATGAGCTAATTCAGCAGCGTTTTACATGTAGCGTGAGATAATAGCTGTCACATGATGGGTGGAACGAGGCTTAGGTAGTAACTTGCCAGGTTTTGGGTTGGAAAAAAGCAAAAGGAGTTGTTAGGAAAAAATGGACACGACTAAAAGGGGATCTGGTGGGAGACGGCGAGAAGTAAGGGGAAAAAGGGATAGTTGCTCTCAGCCTGCTTACGGTTTGCCCTGTGCGAAAGGCAATAGCTCTCAGAGATTTGGTCGTGATCTCCCTCTTGAATCAGCCAGTAATCTCTTTGCAAATGGGACTAATGCCCGGTAGAATGAAAAGAGGGGAGGGCCCAAGAGTTTTTCTTTAGTGGGAAAACACACATAGCCACCTGGGATCAGCTGGTTCTCAAGTCTAACTCGTCCACACACACTAACACCCAATCTTGGATCCCTGAGGGACTCCACCAGGGCACTCCTGAGATAATGTGTGTATGTGTGTGTGTGTGTGTTCATTCACTAAATAAAGCCCAGCCATGCGCAATGTCCAGTAGGAGGAGAGTAGGAACAGGAGGGAAGGGGGGAGTTTGACTGGGTCAGGACCCCCCCCCCCCCCCCTAAAAAAAATAGCAGTCTACATATGGAGCTCATTGTTGATAATTCACCTTTCAACTCCTACTACTGACTGCTCAAAAGCCACTTATGCTGCTGGCCATTAATCAGTCAACATGCTAACTAGCAGCATGCTAACGTCACATACCAACAGATAATGATGTGAAGAAAGAGCAACAAAAGAAGAAGAATGAGAATTGATCAAAATGATCAGGGATCAAGCAATCCATAAAGTTGCGCACATGATCATTACAAAAAGTGATTACATACACACACATTCACCAAACCCCACTCCTCACCTCCACCCCCTCAAACAAACACAATGCGCACTGGATCTGAACTGGACCTGAACCTGGCTCAGTCTCTGTTTAAACTAAACGTTCCAAGTTAATGCGAACAAATATCCACAGAGCTGCTCAGAACTTTCCTCATATCCTGCCTTGGCCCACACACACCGACAAGCACACACAGAAGACACACACACTGTTACCGACACACACACAAACGCACGCACACAAGCAAACACCATATCAAATACAACATCTCCCTCTCATGCATACACACAAACCCTGCCAAAAAGGGGCCCCAGGACTAGTGGGGCCGACTGTGAAGGTCCTGCCGGGGCGGTCCTGATAGCCAGTGAAACCCCTCACTTGACAATGCCCATTGTTTTCGGCTACCATTTCCCAGGATGCATTAAAATACGCCGGGCAGGGGTACAAAATAGCAGCCTTTTGTCAGAATCAATCACGCAGCCATTCCTGAAAGGTTACAGTTTCTTAGCAGGCTGAGAAAATGAGCGGTGTGCTGGTGTTTAGGTCCTTGGTTCGCTTTGCATGGCCGCTAGCTCGAAACATGGTCTGGAGCGCGGACGGGGCCCGCTTTTTCCACTGTGTTCTGGTGAACGTGCGGTGGAAGGGCCAGAGTGTTTTACCAACAGTGACCCTGTTGTGTGTGAGGCACCGCTGGCTGCCAGGGGTCATTTTCCAGTCGGCTTGGTCTAATTCGGAGCCCGACCGAGACCAATGTGGCGGAAACACAGAGAGAGAGAGAGAGAGAGAGAGAGAGAGAGCGAGAGAGAGAGAGACAAAGAGAGAGAGAGAGAAATTAAGAAAGTGAACCGTTATTTGTTTTTCTCATTTTTCCCTGAATTAAATAATTGAATAATTCAACAGTGACATCATGTTCATGAAAACAAGACTGTAATAAATGTAATAAGTTCAATTTGCTGTAACCTAGCCAAACATTAAAAAAAGAAACATGCACTCAAAATAATCAAATTCTATAACAAGGACTCCAAAGTGTTAGGACTTTTCAAGAACGGAATAATAAACACAAGTGTCTCAGAAGTCGCTTAATATTGGCTCCTCGGAGTGTTTATAGAAAGAAAAAAGCATTTCTACACCAAAACAAGCTTTGGTTGATCTCAGAGCTACTGGCCGTCGGTCTGTTGTTGAGACCCGATTCTCACTGCCACACATCCAGCCACATAACCGTACATAGCTCTTCATACTCATCGCTCTCTATGTCGACCCGTCTGTGTCTCGATGTCTGTTTGTCTGTCGGTGAAACCTGCGTTCTCTGTGTTCTCCAATGCTAGGATAAAGACACCTTGCGCGGACTGATCAGAGAAGTAAAAAAAAAGAAAAAAAAGAGGAAGTGACAAGTCATCTCAAGCCGAACAGGGAATGACAGGAATACAGCTAAGAAAGGGAGGGAGGGAAGGAAGGTAAAAAGAGGGAAAGGGAGAGAGAGAGAGAGAGAGAAAGACACAGAGTGACAGAGACAATGACACAGAGAAGAGCAGGCCTGACGGAGGTGGAGAGTGATGGATGGTTTTTCATACATAGTCTATCTATTTTCCAGAGACTATATGAATGCATTGCAGTGGATCTGGTTTTCCACAGATTTGAACTGGGGATGTCTTTAAGTTATGAGAGTAGACAATATGGGGACCTACAAATAATTTTCATGACAAAATCTATCCTCATTATTTTCCCTGATGATGTTGGATATGTGCTGAATACCAAAGCATAGCAAAAGCAGTATTGCCTTCATAAAATAATCTGTCAATATTTTCGATTTCAAATGCCAAATCAAAAAAACAACACGTGTTACTCGTACCAACAAACCGCTTTTAGTTTGTTTGCCAAGTTGAGCAATGAATGCCAAAACTGCAACGGATGAAAGAAGTGTGTGTGTGATATGAATAATGCATGAGTGGCAGGTCAGATTGATGTGGGGTATAGGGTTTCCAGGCTGCCATCGGAGGGGCAGTGCGGCCGTGCCCAAACCCAAGCACGCACACGCACACATTACACACCCATACTTCAAAGGGTGTGGTCTGGACTCCTTCATCGAAAGACACACACATGCACAAATGTACACACAAGTACATAAGCAGCACAAACTCACTCAATCACTGTGGTAGTTCAGACTTTTACACACACACACACACACACACACACACACACACACACACACACACACACACACACACACAGGTCTTGACTTCCTGGCTGTCCCAAACAGGAACACACAGGGTTCTGTGTGCTGGACACAGAATTCTGGGAGCCTGACGGAGAGAGGCCTGGTTTCCACACCTGTGTTTTCCACAGTAATTAGGGACGCATACTATTCTGGGGCAATGCACACACATACACTCACAGTCTTCCAACACACACACACACACACACACACACACACACACACACACACACACACACACACACACACACACACACACACACACTTCCAAGAAGACAAGGTGGCTCAGAGTCCGTACAGTGGGGCTGATGTTTACACCAGAGCAGCTTCAGTTTCCTCTGGGCAGAGTCTGGATGCCGCAAGCAAAAAAAAAGGGCTGGAAATGGCCTGTAAATAAAATATGTCATGTTCCTAGTTCATCGTCATTAAGAGAGGTCACCATATAGGTGCACCAACTACGCGGATGGGACCAGACGGTGAGACGGAGTGCCCGTGGGTAACAGAGAGGGACCCAAATAGGTGGCTGCCTGTTTAACTGTTGGGAGGGGTATTCATAAGATGGTGGCTGGATTGATTCTCATGGACATTACCATAAATTTAAGAAGAACATAATGGGATTACACAACACACGGTGGACCAAACCATCACCGGGCAGTGCCAGGCCGTGCTCACGGCATCTCGCGGTATTAAAAGGAAAACATGACAAGCGACCTTGAGTGACGCCGACGTGAGATCTCTTTACTTCTGAGGTCCCCGTTGGTTAGTGAAGCAATGAGGCAATCTATTGCACTGGGAGGAGACATGGGAAGAAAGAAATAGTGAATGCTGAGATTTACGATGAGAGGGAGTAAACACAGGGGGTGTACAGCTCTATCTCTCTCTCTCTCTCTCTCTCTCTCTAAAACACACGCCTGTGGTAATTAGAGTCTCATTACAGCCGAGCGGGCGCTTTCATGTCGCTTGTGAAACATGGCCACCGTCTCTCCCCTCTGGCCCACAGACATAAACAAACACTTGAGTTGCAGCACAGCCTGGAGCAGTGTAGCCTGCGCTCTGACAGACGGACCCGAGAGCAGGGAATCCCCTCCACCAAGGAGCATTCCCACACACACGCTGATACAAGCTGATAGACACATACCCTCTCCACTACAACAACCCAACCATCCCACCCTCATGGGCAACAGGGAGAGAGGTAGAGAGAGAGATGAGACAATTAGAAAGGAAGGAAGGAAGTCCAATAAACTAGAGAGCACAGAGACAGAAGGGGGACGAGGTATCATGGAGACGGAGAGAGAGAGAGAGAGAGAGAGAGAGAGAGAGAGAGAGAACTGCTGAGTCTGGGTAATGACATAATGACAGGGCTGCAGTGTTTAGCAGCCGGTGCTTTTTATAGCAACTGTCAGGACAGATGTGCAATCACTCACTTTGATTGAGTGGATGTGTGTGTCCAATGTCTGCGCATTTGCGTGAGATACAGTGTGTGTGTGTCTGTGTTTGTTTATTTGGGAAGTGCCTATGTGTTTGTGTGCGTGAAGCTAACCGCAAAAAACAAACACACACACACAAACACCCAGTGCACATGTGCATGTGTCTGCGAGGCTGCATGCGCTGCATTAGTATAATGCGAGGCTGACTCAGGGATTCTGAGTTAAGATTGAAAGTAAAGAGAGATGGTGAGGGGTGGAGACAAAGAGCAGGAAGCTTGATATAGAGGCTGAGAGAAAGTGAGACAGAGGGTGAGAGAGAGATGTTGAGTTGTGTTGTGTTTGACCATAATGTAGAACTTTCTTTATACCGTTTTACCTTATTTTATATCTCAACCGCATTGTGAATGTTTATATCTCAACCGCATTGTGAATGTTTATTTTCCATGCCAATAAAGTTCTTTCGAATGAAGTTGAGAGAGAGAGAAACAGTGGCAGAGACAAATTTAGACAGACAGATGGACAGACAGGGAAAAAGTGAGACACAGTTTCAAAAGAGAGGGAGAGATAAAGAAGAGAGACAAAGAGGGAGGAGAGAGAGAGAGAGATTGACAACCAGGGGAGGCGTCCTCCTGGAGGCCAGCGTTGCGCTGAGTGGAGGCACAGGAGAGGGGGTGACACTGGGGTCACCCAGGGTGCAGGGATCAGTAACTCCAGGGGCACATCTAGAATGAAAACAAACCGCCGACATCATCACAGGTCACAGACAGGGCCATGAGTCAGATTATACGCGCGCGCGCAGCACACACACACACACACACACACACACACCGTATAGTCTTATATAGCTCGGACCACTTAATTAAACTAGAGATCCGTGGCACTCCCACAGAAAGGCCCACCTTTGAAAAGCAAATACCCCCCCCCCCCCCCCCCCCCCCAACACCCACCCTACCCGCTCTCCCCGAGCTGTTTTAATAAGGACAGGGTTCAATGGGAGCGGAGGCCGAGTCAAAGAGTCGTTGTATTGGAGGAGGAGGAGGAGGAGGAGGAGGAGGCTGGGTGTTCAGTTCCAGGCTACTTTCGTCCCACCGACACCTCAACACATCGTCGTCCCAGCAGTCAGACACAGCTCTATTCAGCCTACCTGAATATTGTGTCATACGCATGGTCTTGTAGAAATTCAATAAAGCATGCGTTTACAGTGCGTGAAAGTCAACTCATGAGTGGTTCCATCTGCATGGCTGCAGTTTTATGTGTGTGCATACGCGTGTGCTTGTGTGTAGATGTGTTAGATATGGGTGTGCGTACGTTTTGTTGTGTGTCTGCGTACACACGTGCTTGCGTGAGTGCGTGCATGTGTACATCAATGGGCATATCTGCGTGCGTGTGTTTTCTTGTGTGTCTGCGTACGCGTGTGTGTGTGTGTGTGCGTGCACGTGCGTATGTGTATTCATGTGTGGTGCCAACGTGCTGCAGTCCAGAGGACAGTGCAGAGGACAGATGCAAGCATCACAAGCCGGCGTGAGCACTGCGGCACTGGAGGTTATATAAAGCAGACAACATGAGGAAGCTATTGGGGCTCCTCTCCTCCTTGTGAGGGAAGAGCAGCTTTCACTGCTGTGACCCGACAAAGCTTTCCATTCCATTACAGCCGTCAGGCCCGTTTGAAGTGGACTGCTTGGGCCGCTGCCTGCGCCACGCTCAATAGACTACAGGCTGCTCTCCACGGGCCTGGCGGGAAGATGCTGGCAGCCTGTGTTCCCCCAGACTCGTCCGTGCACCTGGGGAGGGGTGGGGACTGGGAGGGCTGTTCGGCTTGGACCAAAACAGAGTCAACACACACACACACACACACACACACACACACAATAGATCCCTTAACCATGAAACCTAACCCAAAGAACTACAAACTGAACCACATTCAGTGTTTATATTCAGTCATACAAATCGTCTATCAATGAAATCCATCCGTGTTGCGTCATCAACATTTGTGTCCAGAATGCATTCATGGTGCCTTGGGCGCACTGGCACAAATACAAGCATACACATATGTAACCACGCACACATGCACGAATATATAATGCAACGACATAGAAATATATTCATTTGCATAACCGGATTTGAGGGAGGGGAAATTAGAGAGTGTAACAAAGAGCTGAAATACGCTGAAATCAGGTAAGATTCCTGGGGTCAGAGCGAGAGAGAGAGAGAGAAAAATGGCGTGGGGGGAGGGGGGGGGGGGGGACAGAGTAGTGGGAGGGGTTGACACAGTGACATTGAGAGGCAACTGAGCTAAAGAGGGGAGTAAATGTGTGGGAGAGAGCGAGAGCAAGAAGAGAAGAGCTGAGAAGAAGAGCGTGAGCGAGGGTGGATCGAGAGAGCCTGAGAGCTCTGAGAATGGTACTTTGTTCTTGTGATATTTGGCCTGAGCTCCAATCTGTCCCGTCTGGATGGGGGATCTTCCCACGAGCCACTTGAGACGGGCGGATGGAGAGCAGCAAGAGTGTCAGAGTGTGGAAGGCCGAGAGGGAGGGAGAGAGGGAGAGGGAGAAAGGGAGACAGAGCGATAGAGAGAGAGAGCGAGAGACCAAATGAGAAAGAGAGGGAGTGCGAGAAGGTCACATATATTCCTCGTCCAAAAGCACTTGGCCAGACTCTCTGGGCAATTACAGCGAGATACGCCACACACTCACTCATCCCCGTCAGCCAGATTTGGAAAACACAAAAAATACACACTTCACGCACACTCTCTAACTCATACCCAGAGACGGCTAATCGTTGTTAGCTTTGACTGAAACAAAACAGAAACATGCATTTTGTGTGTTGTCCGTGTATCTCTAGAGGTCATGCAATGGGAGGGGGGATTACTGCATTAAGAGGGCTGGCTCTCACACTTGTGCTCCCCAATCAGGAGCAGTAGAGGTCCCGACTTCAAAGACCAGCTGTGGAACCCGGGGAACGCTCTCTCTCACACACACACACACACACACACACACACACACACACACACACACACACACACACACACACACACACACACACACACACACACACACACACACACACACACACACTTTCCTTCTGTGACCTGACCACACCCCTACTCATCACCTCACTACCCCCTCCCCCCGCGTCTCAACCTGTGAAATCCACAGCAGGAGACCAAACTCTCCTCTCCCTAACCCGAGCCCCCCTCTCCCTTCCCTGATCTCCCCGTCTCCAGGTGGGAGGTAGGCCTTCAACAGAGCCGCTTGTGTGGGTGATCTGAGCCCACACATACACATAATCCCCGTGAACAGAGTACCCCACAACACCAGCTCGAGGCCCAAACCTCTGGACTGAAAGACACCCCTCTCTCTCTCTCTCTCTCTCTCTCTCTCTCTCTCTCTCACTCTCTCTCTCTCTCTCCGTCTTCCATTATCTCCACGCGTCTTTCTCTATTGCCCTTTGTCTGACAAACTCAAACAATTTCAGACATCTATGAAGATAATGGAGGTGAAACCAAGAAGCTGCAGTGGAAAATAATACAATTGCTCATAATAGTAATGCTAATACTAGTAACAATAATAAGGAAATAACGCTAATAATTATAATGCTACTTGATTGTGTTTGTGGCCTATTTTCCTGTGGTCTCTCAAGTGAATGATGGGTATGACCATGTGTTGGTATGTTTGTTTATCAATGTCAATCTACGTGGGTGTGTGTGTGTGTGTGTGTGTGTGTGTGTGTGTGTGTGTGGGGTGTGTGTGTGTGTGTGTGTGTGTGTGTGTGTGTGTGTGTTTTACTGCTTAGTATGGGACCCCTGAGGCAGAAAGACATCCCACTTGTCAATGTGAAAGCTGAGGATTCCTGTTACAGCGCACAGTGAGAAGAAGAGACAGAAACAGGGGGAGCAAAGGAGAGGAAGAAAAAAGAGCAGCATCTGCTCTCATCCTCTACCCGGCAGGGGAGCGCCCGGGCCTGTCAGTCTGAGAGGGACGGCCAGCTGCCAGCACAGTCCCGGGTCTCAGTAACACACACACACACACACAGACACAGACACAGACACACACACACACACACACAATGACAAAATAAATAAATCCAATTAATAACTAAAATGATCGATGCACAAACCACAAACAAACTACACAGCCCTTATTCCTACATTCTCCGTCTCTCTGCTTATCTCTCTGTCTGACTGATACTTTTTCATCGTCGCTAAGTCAACAAGCAAAAATATTCAATGATTCAAAGATTCCCCGGCAATTATCGTTTCAGTCCCTCTGTCAATCAAAACACATTTTGTAGCCAACTGCTGACAGGGAGGAGCGATGATGAGAGCAATTAAAAGAGAGTGAACGACAAAGAGAAAGAGAGGATGGCAGAAGATAAGTGTGTGACAGCAAGACAGGCAGAGGGAGAGACAGAAAGAGGGAGATGGAGGGAGGGGGGGAGGAAGAGAGAGAAAAAGAAAAACCAACAGAGAGAATGACTAGCATGGTTTCGGTTTGTGTGGAGCGTGACCCTGAGTCTCAGAGCAGACGTAAGGCCACAACTGGAGTCAGGTTTCCGTCTAAAAAGCTATAGTAAGCTGCCGTCGATTGGTTGAACACACACACACGGTTACATGAACATATGCATACGTACACCCTCACATACATACACACACAGACACAGAATGTAGCATGGTGCAAAGTGTACACACACACACACACACACACACACACACACGCACACACACCCCTACATAGGCCAGCTACGGCCTCTGCATCACCATGATGCATTTTTCCTCTCTTATTTCACTAAGAGAGGAAACCTCAGAATGCATTCAGACTTCTCTGTGATTGTGACAACAGAAGACAGGAACATGAAGCCTTGTACTCTGACTCCTCTCACCCTATCACCCAGGGTGTCTCTTTTATTTTCTTATGTTGAATTTATGTATGTCATTGGTCTGGGTCTTCACCAAACACGCAAACAATGCCTATTTCAGTTAAGTTAGGCAAACCTCCCCCCACCCCCAGCTTTCAATTAATCATAATCAAACCCACAAACTAAGAATCATAGCAAAGAACACAGGAGACTGGGAGACTTGTTCTCACAGCCTCGTTCCAAACAAAACATGGCTGAAGCTTCTGGCGGCTTCTTCACCAAATGAGGGATCTGATCCTTACGCCTTCATTATGTCAAGTCACGATCTGTAGGAGGACTTGCAAAGCATCTCTCTGTGGGAAGGAGCTGTGTGCGTGCATGTGCATGGGAGCAGTAGGGGGCAGACCATATTATTGAGGTGCTCCTAAGACCACAGGTTAAATTTCACCTGCAATTAACACCTTGCAATCCTCCTCTAAAATTAATTTTCTCCTCCTTTGGACACACACACACACACACACACACACACACACACACACACACACACACACACACCTGCTGTTTATTCACTCTGCCTGTGTTGGATGCCATGTCAACATGGCAGGAGCTGCTGCCCCGTCTCTCCTGCTCGTGAGAAAACACACACACACACACACACACACATGGCATGCCCCCCACCCCCCCCTACCTCACATGCAGTCCCTCTTACACTCTCACACACACACACACACACACAGACACATGGCTTGCCCCCCCCCCCCCCCCCCCCCTTACCTCACATGCAGTCCCTCTTACACACACTCACACATGCAATTACACACACTTTCCAAAAATAACATGACGTCATTTCATACTAGTGTGTGTGAGCGTGGCGGAGGTGAGGGTCAGGAGGCAGCGGAGCAGGGAGTTGATCCAGGGGTGGGGACCGGTGGGTGTGGGAGGAGGTGAAACCCAACGCCCCTTTCCACTACCCCTTGCTGCTCCCACTCTGTCTCCATCTGTGCCTAGCAGCGTCTATTAAAGGGGGGGTAAACCCCCAAATCACTTTTTTGGTAGAAAACTGTTCCGTTTGGGTCTCACAAAGTGTTGTGGAAAATGCTGGTGTTGTTTTTGACATGAACGGATCAAGTTTGTGTAAGATGTCTGCTATATCCGGCTTGAGGCCATTTCCAGCGTTTGTTACCAGTAGTTCTCTATTGGCTGCAGACGATATCTGAAGCCAATGTAATGTTGGTTTTGACATCGTTTGACAATGTACCTCGCACTTGCTCTGATGAAACCCATTTTTTCTAACCTTTCATGGCCATGACTGCTCGGAATGTTTTTTTTATTTAGTTACTTCCAGGCTGAAGTTCCCCCAACCGCCACCAACTTTATCACTGTAGAGACCTACTACAATACACGTGCACCCAATGGGCTGCTGCAGAATATCCTGGATCAATTGTCTCTGCCCTTGTTGTTCCGACAGGGACAGAGTGGCCCCAGAGAATGTCCTGTGATCTGACAATCGTAGGTGGAATCCCACCAATGGAACACACAAGTCAATATTTTTGCACCCCCTAGTGGCTGCACAGTCAATTGCTTAGAGGGACACTTGCTTAGAGTGCACGGTCAGCGAAAGCACAAAAGAAAAGAAAAGAGAATTGCATCACATCACAGATCGTAATCTTGCTCAATGAATGAAAGTCACGAGAGAAGACATTGTAAAGGGTAAAACCCAGGCTACTGTGGCCCTCTGCACAGAGCCCCATACCAACTGCAACATTCCAACTTGATGAATGGCCCACTGCTCTCATCAATCAATTGGGATTGGCCCTGATCTGCGCTGTGATTGGCTAATTAGCCTCATCTGTAACCATTACAGTGCGAGCAGGCAGCTGCAGCTGAGAGAACGAGAGACAGGAATAATAAAGACGGTGAAAAGTGACACCGGCCGGTCCGTCCTGCCACCTCACTGTTTTCACACAATGCTGCCAGGAGTCGGACAACTCTACTGCCCCACAGGGTTTGACACGCTGACCCGCACACAACCCCGCAATCTCACAGTTTCCACATACATATCCATATACATACACACAGAAGGAAACGGCTATCAAACTGTTTTTCAGCAGGTATTTTGAAAATAAAAGCTGAATGAAATATAAGCGTGGTGAGGTATTCATCTGCAGCTATTATGTGTGTGTGTTGGGGGATGGGGGGATAGATGTGTGTGAGTGAGGGTTACTGTGAGTGTGTGTGTGCTTGCGTGTGTGCGTGTGTGGTCTATTGCTATGTGTGTGAGTGTGTTTTGATGTGAGTGCGTGTGGTCTATTGCTATGTATACGTGTGTGTGTGTGTGTGTGTGTGGTCTATTGCTGTGTATACATGTGTGTGTGTGTGTGTGTGTGTGTGTGTGTGCGTACTTACGTGTGTGTGTCTGGGTGTGTGTACGTGCGTGCGTCGGTGCATGTGTGCATGCGTGGGAGAGGCTGGTTGAGAAACCAGGTGAGCCACCATCTCATCTGGCAACAGTTTTCTGCATGAGAGACAGCTAGGGCCCAGCAATTAGACACCAGGAGGGACATAAAACTGGATAACTGGCTAGTGAACTGCTCAGCTTAACAGCCCTAAACAGACAGGGCTGTGACGTAGGGGATCAGTAGTTGTGTATTGTTGGACCGCAAAATAGGTACAAATATGATGGGGTGAAAAAGGCTCAAATTGGATTTACAGCACATTACAGTACATGGCTTGCGGCATATGTTTATACACACACAATAAGTGAAAAGAAAGAAAGTATTCATAGAAAGTATCAAACAAGGAAGGACGGAGCTCAGGGGGATGGTGGGGAGAGAGAGAGAGCCAAACCACTAGGTCTGCTGTCTCCCCTCCCAGACAGTTCTACACACAGGAAATGGCTTTTCTGAAGCCAGGGGGGGATGGGGGAGGGGTAAGTGGAGGATGGATAAATGAGTGGAGGGGGGCTAGGGCCCAGGGGCCATGGGCCCCTTTCAAACAGCTGTACCCACTGCTGGTCACCTCAGCACGGGGGCACTGCCCATCCCTGGGCAAGGGCGAGTGAGGGGAGAGAGAGAGAGAGAGCGAGAGGAGGGCCAGTAAATTAATGTAACTATGTTCCTCCAACATCTTCATCTTATCAGTGAGAGAACCTGTCTGTCTGCAGCAGCAGCGCTGAGCTGATTTATCGAAGTTTTTCCATCTTGTAACACACTGCTCTCCAATCCAGACACATTGCCACATTCCTGACAAACCATACTACACTTAGACCGGCCCTAATGCTCAAAATTGTTCAAAAACTGAAAACAAAACAGACACACTGTAATATCCTCAATCTTGAAATCTTTCAGCAGTAAACCAAAATGAGATCAGCGACAGTGGAGGATTACGGACAATTGTCTTAAAAATGATTCCAAACCAACCCCCGCCCGTGCCGGGTTTGGAGCACAGCATTCCCTTCCCGGCATCCTTCCCATAATGGTGTAATGAAGGGCTCCATTGAGAGCCGTCTAGATGGTGCTGGATCTCTGGTCCGGGCCAGACACCCGATACCCGGGCCCAGACGACGCCCTGCCCGCCGCACGCCTTCAGACGTTGTTAGGGTAGACACACAGCACGCCCCTCCTGCCACCCGCAATCCATCCCCAGCCAATTACTACCAATTACCCTGTCCTGGACGCCCGGGCACAGGCGGTCAGAGGGAGAGGGGGGCGGGCTGGGGGCAAAGAATGAAAGAAAGAAGGAATGAAAAAAAGAAAGAGAGACGACGACAGAAAAAAAAAAAGACATAGAAAGAAAGAAAGATGGATAGAGAAAGTATGAAATGTGGAAAGAAAGTCTTATGAATAAAATAAGGGAGAGAGAGAAACAGAGAGAGAGTAAGTGGAAGAAAAAAAAACACTTAACAATAGTGATTATTATCCTAAAGCTGATACCAATTAGGCAGGCAATATTTGCTGTTGCTGTGCTAACACAAAGCTGAGAGCAGCTATTTTCCTGAGTGATTGCATTTCATATAAAAGGGATAAAGAATGGGTGAGAGTGAGAAAGGAAGGGAGAAAGGGAGAGAAAGAGAGAGAGAGAGAGGGGGGAGGTCAACTTTCAACCAAAGAGATGGTTCATTAACATGGTGAATGTCTGAGTGTCCCACAACACATGTCTATTTCCCACCACACACACACACACACACACACACACACACGAGAGACTCACACAACCGCTGCCTCCGTTCCCCTCAGCTTCTGTTTGACTTCCCGAAAATCGTCCTTTTCCGAAACCAGAGCCGCACGGAGAGGAGCTGCCTGAATCACCAGACCTGGAATGTCGGCGTTCCCACAGGAAACCTGGAGCGTCTCAAAGCAAGGTGTCCAGGACAGGGGGAGTGGCCACCAACATGTGTACACACACACACACACACACACACACACACACACACAAACAAATACACAGTTGCGCTTGCTTGGTCCCAGGGACTAACCTGACTTTAAAAGCAGGGACAGAGACCCTCGGACCTCATAGGCAAACACCACACACGCACACACACGCACACACACACACACACACACACACACACATCCTTAAATTGATTCAGCAAAATAGTAATATTTATTGTTCATCCTATCCTCAAGTGTACAGATAAGCTCCCCGGCTGGACATCGTGATTCAGCATTACCGCTGAGAGACGTGGCCTTGTGACCTTTCATAGGCAGACGTGCTGTTCAGACAGAGCTTTTATGATGCGCGTTACTACAGGCGATTGTGACTGCTGCCTCGTGGAATCAGATCTGGCAGACTGACGTATTTTACTGACGCCATCAAAGCCACTGCGACCGACCTGCACAGCATGGGGTGCCATGGCTACCACCCACCTCTTATGAAAGTGACCCACTGAGCACACACACACACACACACACACACACACACACACACACACATCTCAAAGAGCAAATGACACGGACCACCGTGAGGGGCATACTGCAACCCGTTGAGCTTTTCAACTGTGCAGCCACATGTAGTTCAACGCCACATGTGTTTTAAGGTCACTCTATATCACACACTCGGGCCGCACACACAGGAATGTGTACTCGCATGTACTGCCACACACACACACACACACACATACACACACACACACAGACACACGCACGCTCACACACACGCACAGCTCCATCTGCTCCTGGACATGGCATCCTGCTGTTTCGTTTCATCTCAGCAGGACTCTGTGTTTGCTGCTGGCACCGTAGCGAATAATACAAACACTGGATCTCTGTCATCGTCCCTGCAAAGCCTGCATCTCCCTCCCTCTCTCCCTCTCTTCCTCCCTCCCGCAGGCGTTTCTCAGCGCGTGAGGCGGGAGGCTGGAGGCAGGAGGCGGGAGGCGGGATGTGGGACATGGGTGAGTTGTGGGAAACTAAAGTGCAGTCTGTGGCCTCGCAGCATGTGTCCCTCGGCCCCGGCTCCCCTCACTGCCCCCCCTCGCTCCTCCTCCTCTGCGCTTCTCTGTTTCTCTTCTGGCAGGGCATCACAGGAGGCTCCATGCAGATCACATACGGCCAGCCGCGAGGAAGCTGGGAAAACATGGCCCCCACAATGCTGTGCTATGCGCACACATCTGAACTCTGCTCAACTCTCCTGCTTTTTTGGGTTCCTTTGTGGCGTTTCGCTCTGGACGACGACTCTGCCTGTGTGTGTGTGTGTGTGTGTGTGTGTGTGTGTGTGTGTGTGTGTGTGTGTGTGTGTGTGTGTGTGTGCGGACGTCCAAAGGAGTTTGGACATGTGGAGTTACTGTGTGTGTGTGTGTGTGTGTGCACGTGTGTAGTGTGGGTGTGTGTGTATGTGTGCGTGTGGCATCCCATTATTGTGTTTGTCTGTGTGGGTAGTCTGTGAGTGTGCTTGGTGTGTACCCTGTGTGTGTGTGTGTGTGTGTGTGTGTGTGTGTGTGTGTGTGTGTGTGTGTGTGTGTGTGTGTGTGTGTGTACTGTGCACGTGTGTGTGAGCGATCCACACCTCCACATAGTCCTTGGCGTGTCCCCAGTCCCGCATGGCTCCCAGGTTGCCCAGGTTGATGCAGTCCTGAAGGCCCAGGTGGATCTTCGCTACCGAACGGGTGATCTTACGGGTCACAAAGTTTGCTCCTGCAGAAGAAAATGACACATGCTCAGTGCTTACAAAATCACATTTCAATAAGCAGAGTACACTACTTATGGGCAAAAGTCAAAGTGCAAAGTACAGTCATGCGTGTGCATACACTAAATCAGAATGACAATGTGATACAGTTGGAATTTAATTGAGAATTGAAATCTAATCATTCATCACGTGCCCACCTTACCGACCGTGGCTCCCCTGGCCACCGAGTAGTTCTTACCCATGCCAACATACGGGACAAATAAGCCTCCGCAGATCAATGCAGTTCATTGCCACCTCCAGCCCAACCAGTGGAACCACACGTTCCCACCAGTGGAACTCTTTTCAAACCATGTCTTAAAACATATCCATTTTCATTTTCCCCTGTTAATTGACAGTCTGGTGTCGACGCTGGGCGACCGGCCCATCCAAACCCACGGGTGGAAGTTCCACGAGAAATTCCTCAGAGAAACAAACAGGGCGCTGCAGATTTTTGTGATGCCGGGACCACCGTGACTCTGCCGGTGCAGGACAATCCGGCCCAGGAACACCGCGGTGCGGATCCGATAGGGGTCTGACAGACAGGCGGCTCTGTGGAGCTCCTGAAACCGAGGGGGGGGCAGAACGTGTGTGATATCATATCCTCGGAAAACAAATTATCTCCTAATGACTTTCTTTCCCGCTGCGCTGATTTGGCAGAGTACTGCGGACGGGTGTCGTGTTCGCCTCTCGCCGTATGCGGGAGAGTGAATGGCGGCCCTTCAAATTGAGAGCAGTCCAATCAAAATACTTCCTTTTTAAAGTTGGGTATTAATGCAGAATATTAAGTTGCCATGATTAATAAAGCTGTGATCTTGGCTTAAAACCGCTAGCGAGGATTTCAACCCGCTTGAGGCAACGTGATCCTGGGCATCAAATGGAAAGAATCATCAAAAGAGAATCACTATTCATAGCACACAAGATGCATCTCCCATAACCTTAGGGGTGACCCGCTCAGAAGTAGAGTTTACACAGGCCAACCTCAAGTCGTCCCGCATAAGCGGAGTATGGCTGTTCTCTGAGAGGCCGCGGTAGCACGGCGGCTGTCTCTATGCTGTATCATCGCACTGACATTGAACAGAGCCTTCGTGTAGACATAGAAAAATCCCATGAAGCCAACCATGCAAATGCACCAAATTTGTAGTAGTCATTTTGTACGAAAGCCACAGCCCCGTGCGGGCTGAGAAAACCCAGACCTGAGAAAGTCAGACCTGCTTATTTTAGAACACACAACATCATGTGTGTTGTTGTGAGTCACATGACCGCATATCAATAAATTGTTTCTATTATCAAAAAAGAAAAGATGTCTCAGCTTGGCATAGGTTCACCGTTGAACGGCTTGCTTTTCTAAACCGTCTCCATTCATCAAAGCGTTCACTTATGTAACGGGTATATCCCGAATGATTATCAGACAACTTTATTAGGAAATAGTATGTGCTCATGAACCGTACATAAACCGCCTCTGGAAAACCCCTCCTGTATCAAGGCAGTCCTGTCCTCGCATGATAATTTTCTCACTCTCTCAATCTTGCTTTTTCTCTCTCTCTCTATCTCTTTCTCTCTCCTTCCTCACAGGCATCTTATAAGACCTGGCAAGCATCATATGTTCTGCTGTAGTCAAATGCTTACAATCAGTCATCTGTCACCGATGCATCTGTGAATGTCATCTCTGCTCTGTGCCAAACCCCCCCCGCCCCCCCAACCCGACAGGTTGCCTTATCAGATCCTTTGGACTGGAGTTATTCATCATTCCAGTTCCACTCACTCTGCATACAGGTGGACACATGTACATACACATGACCCTAAAACAAACGCATTAACCTGGGGAACCAGCACTATGCTTACTCCTTCGCACACACAAGCAGGCACGCATGCAGGCACGCACGCAGGCACGCACGCAGGCACGCACGCACTCCCCCGTCCACATATTCCCCCCCAATACCACATATTACGCTCGGTGGGACAGATCTGCGCAGGGAGACCGTAAAACGGTAACTACAGCTCCCATTGGGTTCCCGCCCGTCCGAGGGGGAAACTCGAGAGCTTCAGGTTAAACGCAGGTTGTCAAAACGGTACCGCGCCGCGCCGTTATGGGGGTGTCGGGATACAGTGGGCCCTCCCAATCAGCAGTTAAGTCCATTATTTTTCCTCTGGCACACCTATGTTCCCCCCCTAGTGAAGCTCACACCTCTGTTTGGAGTGGCTGAGCGCCCCCTGCCTGGCCTAATTGGTGCGGTGTGAAGCTCGGGATAGGCCCTAATGGACGGGTTACCCTGGCCCAGGCACAAAGCCTACTCTGTTACTGGTGCGTGGTGTTAATGTGTTTCCTTTACTGGCAGCAGCGTGGCAAGACGGCCAGGTTGAGGATTGGGGAAGGAGGGAGTGGAGGTTGGGGGAGAGGGGGAGAAGCAAGGCAGGCAGCAGCAGGGTTTGGAGCCCAAAAGAGGGCAGCGATGGCCGTTTCACCTCGCCCGGGGCCCTGCGGAAAGTCCAATAAAACCATGTGCCGTGAAAACCGAGCAGACAGCGGGCGCCCTGCCAGAGACTGACTCTCTCCTTCTCCGTCCTCTCATTCTAACTTAGTCATTTCGGGTTTAATTTCTTGTTCTTTTCCCCCCCTCATGTTTCTCTGCTTCAATTTCATTTCTTTGGCCTGGGACGGCACAGGAAGAAAGTAAAACAAGGGCCGCTCTGGCACTGCACGTACCTCAGCATCGGGGGGAAGTAGAGGGCGGAGGGCGCAAGGAAATATGGGAGCTCTGAGAGGACAAAAAGACTCACCCCAAGGAGTAGCATGTCTGCCCTGACTGGGTGGGGGCTATGTGCATCTGGTGGGTGCTTGAGCTATGACAGATCAGGGACTGATATTGTGCGTATGCTGGTTGCGTTGAGAGGGCAGGGCGGGAGAGGGGTTTGGCCTGGTCACTCAGTCGTTGGGATATTCTGGGCTGCTGTCATTGCCACAGTGCCGTGGGAAGGTGACTTATGAAGTCTGTCTCCAACCTTCGTGACGACCCAGCCTTATTCGTAACCTCAAGATGTCTCTGAGTCATGTGTATTTCTTTGACTGTGTGTGAGTGTATTTCTTTGACAGTGTTTGTGTGTGTGTGTATGTGTGTGTGTGTGTGTGTGTGAATGTTATTTTTTCTTTGTTCATTGCTCAGGACTAAACAGAATATATACAGTCATATTTTGCTTTAATCCTTAATCCATTACTTCTCTAAATTTAGGGACAAACAAGGCGTTCTGTTGACAACCGATGTGTTCTGGTAAATGCTGTTGCCCTCAACGGAGTCAAGTCATCCTTAATGAGAAACAATATAAACTCTCCTCTGTAAGATGCCATGAGAAGTACTTGCCAGACCAGATACCCAAGAGGGGACATTGTTTTCATAGACACATAAATATAAAAGTACCCAAGAATTGATTTAGCCAGAGTTGTCATGGCAATGCTCATGTTACCTCAACATGGGGGTTACGCACCTGTTTTGGAACTCACCCAAAACTGCAAATCCCATAATCCCATACTGTCTTTTGCAAGCCCCAAGGGCTAGAAGATTTGGGGTTCAATCCAAGTGAAAAAGACAGACCTATTTTCCAGCCTCACCCTTTTCACTTTGAACCTTAGATGAATTTGGTCTGCTTGTTTTTAGTTTTTTTTAATGGCACAAAATCAGCCGTTTCTAGCCCACTCTGGCATGCCTGTTATCCCTACTGATTAATGGCTTAAGCGCCTCGCTTGTCAGAAGATTGAATGATTTTGCAGACCATGAATCTTTTCTGGGTCAGGAGTTGGCCAAGTCCCGCCAGGGCCAAAGAACTGTCAATGTCTGCCATCGCCGCGTTGCACAATCCACGTCCCGGGTTGATCTATGAAGCCTTCACCAAGGGGGAATTGTTGCACTTCTTCCAAGAGAGGTCCTGTGCTCAGCCCTGCCAACGCAGTGTCTGTTCACAACTGACATGCTGCTGCCCTCACTTCAGGCTGACTCAGCTGA
The DNA here is from genome assembly GCF_949987615.1 of Pollachius pollachius. Taxonomy (NCBI): domain Eukaryota; kingdom Metazoa; phylum Chordata; class Actinopteri; order Gadiformes; family Gadidae; genus Pollachius; species Pollachius pollachius. Next base: position 10,740,834 of record NC_136940.1, read on the forward strand.
CAGGCAATGTGAAGTGAGAGAGCAACGGGTGGATAGGAGTGATAGATGGGAGGCCTTTGATAAAGCTTGAAAGGCAGGTCAAGAAAGAGAAACTCCTTTTAAATTGTGTTGTAATGTGTTGTGTTGCAATGCAATAAATAGCATTGTATGAAGGTATAAATCAAGAAAGGGTAAATTATGCACTAAATGCCTCATGACGAACTGTTCTCTGAAACTGAACGGGAATAAATTGGGACGATTCTTTGGACAAACGACAATACAAGAAACGCTATACTCTCTTTTTTACACTCTTTGCCAGTCGAAAAGAGAGAATGGAGAGAATGCCCAAAAGTTGGCCCAAGTGTGTTTTGCACCGAATAACCTGCGAATCAACCTAGTGAGTGCCGGTGATGTTAAGAAATGCCCGAGCGTTCTTAAAACGTAGGGTTTGGGGACAGCATTTGAGCATCCCTTACAACTTGCCATCAGCTCATCACCTCAGTAGACCAGATCCGCAGATTGCATGGCAACCTTGCAAACAAAAATAATCTGGGCATGCGAAGGTGAAACCTTGCTCATCCAACCATGACATCTGCAGCCCCAGCCCTAGGCCTCTGAGGCTCAGAGAGTGTAATCGACACAGGGACTGGGTAGGGTCATATGACCCAATAGGAAGAAGAGGAGTAAACACTGCAGGATGTGAAGCATGGAAGCGGAGAAGGATTCTGTCAGCGACTGTCCTCCAAGGTGTCAGACGCTGTATATATACCATGACCAGAGTTCACCTGATGTTTAGACTGCCTTCACTCAGCCTACTTCAAGAATTAAAAGCAAAACCTTGGGTTCTCCGAACTCTTCTTACCCCTTGATGACACACATCCAATAAGTTATTGGTTGGATATGTGAAAAACAACCCCTAAAATATTGGAAAAAATCATATCCCCTTACCAATTCACCAAGTCAATTGACCTTTCAGACCCTATGACTCAATGAGATACAGAAAGACAAAACTAAAGCCTGTGAAAGGCCAGTAAATATATGTTTGTTTAAAGGGGCAGCATTGACATTGGCAGTGCTATTTCAACCTCTCAGTACTGGCTAGTTTTTCTCTCCAAGCATATTGGTATATTATTATATGCTGCAAGCGTGAACCACAGATTTCTGAGAGTGGAGGAGCACTGGGGACTTCCCCATAAACCAGGGGTTTAACATTCTAAAAGCTTGGGGGGCGAAATGGACAGTGGCTATGTAGTAGGAAGGGTGTATTACAGACTTTCACACGCAATTGTATGGTCATAGGTTTGCGATAGTTTAATGTGCATTTTCCATTATTTGAAATTAATCAACCCCAACAATTTTGCTAAATGAGATCTGAAAGCATAGGGATTTACAGGTTGATTGCACACAATGGATAATGCCTATAGTTAGTTTTGGCTGGATACCTGACTGCTGTTTCCAATGATGGCTGGTGGAGTGTTTCATTTATCTTGCCAATATGGTGTAGATTTAGCTAAAGCTAATTCGCCTTATGAGTATCACCGCAAAGCTTGTTTATTATGGCTAAAAGCTAAGCTAGCCAGTACAACAGTATCTGAGGTATGAGTTGGCAGCAAATGCAAGCTTCTGTTTGTAGTTCTACACACTGGATTGGCAACAGGTTATTTTTCCTTTTGACTGATTGATAGTGACTTTTCCCAGTAGAACAATAGGGACCTCCTGTTTATTGGTAGAGCAGTTATGTGTTTACGAGAGTTTCAGGATAAACCCGGGGAACATTCCTGCTGGGATTAAGTCATCCTCAGATCTGACGGACTGAGCGCCTTGTTGGCGTGGATGATAGAGAGCAGACGTTGGTCTTGCTTTCTTCTTCAGATAATTTCCTCCATGGCCCAACCAAATGACCACTAAAGCAGCCAATAGCGCATGGTTTGAAAAACATTCAGCTTCATGGAACTTAAAAAATACACTGAACCCACTGTTTCAGCTGGCATTCGAGCACTATGATATTTAAAAAGAAATGGGTTTTGTGTTGAGGGTTTGAGGAAAGAGGGGGGAGTGTTATCCGGATGGTTGTGACCCTGTCCAACTTTTTGATACTTTTAGTACTGTCATTTTTTAGGAGCGTTATAATGATTATATCCCTCCCTCAGACGCAGACATTAAATAAATCGCTGCTCAGATTGAAATTCACCATCCACACACACTGTAGCGTTATACAGCAAGTGTCACACACATTGTAGTTTTATACTATATGACCGGGAGGCCTAACCCTCACTCGGAAACGGACATTCGATAAATCGCTGGTCGGACGGAGCTTCACCATCCACACACACCGTAGCGTTATACAGCAAATGTCCGAAAAGCTAAACCTTCTCTCGGACGCCGCAGTCAACCGCTGCCCAGACAGAGCTCCAAACGTCCACACAAACCACGCTGCCGGTGCCCCCCTTGGTCATGACGTCTCAGTGCCCCGGAAAAGGCACTCAGACGTCACTAAAAGAATGCCACCTTCGCTCCCAGCAGAGTGGAATGTAATGTTAACATAGTGTATGTTATGTGTTTTGCGGAGATGCTTGCCAACGCAAGCATCTGTCTGTCTGTCTGTCTGTCTGTCTGTCTGTCTGTCTGTGTGCACACAAATCTACTCTGGGATGCATGAAATCATAGCCTTTCTTGCTTGTAGGACTGGGATGCATTAGTGGTGACATCATGGACTTCCTTCACCATTAGTGAGAAATTAAAGGTATACAAAAGTAGGGGGTGGGGCAGCCCAATGATAATGACTGAGCCATTAATGAGTCACTCAGCCACAAATGCATTCACAAAAGCTGATATTTAAATTAAACGGCTGCATGGTAAATAGAGTTGTCACCCCGGTTAACAGCCGTTAATAAAGACATTTCCGTCCGCTCCATTGACGAACAGAAAATTCTCTCTGAGATGTAATTTTGAACATTTTAATGACTTAACTCAGACATGGGCATCATACAGCCCGGGCCTGCATAGTGCTTTAATCCGGGTCCCGCGATGCGCTCACAATTTGGAGGAAAAACACGCCGCCTTTATCTGACCCACGATTCTGCTATTAAAATCAATCCAACCGATGTTGCTGTGCTTGACTCCCTTAAGTCCAGTTTGTACCGCGAAATAGAGGAGAAAAGGATTGTTGCTGGTGCGGACTCACGGATACCCAATGGCCCCCGGATCTTTCTCCTCCGTGTCGCGGTTCAGTCTGGACTTCAGATTGATGTGGAAGTGAAAGACGCAGGGAACGCAATCGTTACGATTCATAATATCCTCCCGAGGCGCATTTCATATTATATATAATATTATATAGATATCTATATATATATTATATTATTTGGACATAGAAATCCAGGACGCCCGCTGGAGCTCCCGGAGTGTTCTAGATTAGAATATTTTATAGAACACGACCAAAAGCTGTGTGCGCCTCCGGATGGTATTATGAATCCTAAACGACTGCGTCGGTTTCTCTGACGTCTATGGTACTTCCGCAACAACTAAAGACTGTCCATGGTTGAGAATGAATTGGCAGAACATAAACATGGCGGTTCCAAGGGGAAGCCTCTCTCAAACTCAGGCGGCCACGCATAACAGAATCGCTTGAAATTCCAGTGATTGTGGACATAACTTACGGACGCACACTGCGGCCGGCTACATAGCTTTACCCAATCAAAATTAAGCAGAGAATATAAATAATAAACAAAAATAGCATTTCTGTTAATATTTGTAACATAATGATTCTTCATTTTGTCTAAATGTATCTCACACAATTTAGTATGAACTTATAATATGGGCTATTTTTTCGTTCCTTGAATATGAAGTTAATGCCGGACACTTCTGATAGGGTGGGCCAGCTGTCAATCATAGTGGCACTGGCCCAAAATAGCCCTTATGTGGCTACGCGCCATCCTCAGAGTAACAAAACAAATTCAAAAAAGAGAAAAGTTCAGGAAAAATGCAGGATGTTATTTTCACATCATTGTTCATTTGCAGAAGTTGGCATTATTATACATGTCCCACGTAGATGGTGATGATACAGACACATCAAATTCCAAAATATTTTGTGAGATGCGTATTCCATGTTGCCCTTTTATATCTTTCAAGCTAACATAGGTGTAATGAAGTCGATCTGCACTTAAATTGTGTTCTATTTTTCTATTTTTTGTTTTCATTCAGTGATGAAGGTCTTCCTCTGGTAGCCTCAAATAAATGTGTTGATTTCAAGCCAGATTGCCTTTAGTCTGTATGTTAATGTATCCTGCACACATACATTTGCTGTTTTGTTAATAGTTATCTATCTTGAAGAGCTAGCCTGTTTGACAGTTGAACAATATGCAGGGTAGTGTAGTAAATGAATCCTTGAAAGTAAATCCAGTTAATGTAATCTTCGAGAAGCCAAGGTCAGATAGGCCTAGCAAAAATAAATGTCAGGCCTTGAAATAGGCTGGCAAGGTCGGGGCAACTGTAAAGCAGCCAAATACATAATTTGCATCAAATTAATTTGTACCATTTAATCGTGTAACTATGTTTAATAGCAATTGTCCAAAGTGTGGCCCTCCTCTTCCCTAACCAGTGATGCCAGTAACGCGTTACTGGCCTCTGACCACTTTTTTCCGTAACGAGTAATCTAACGCATTACTATTTCCAAACCAGTAATCAGATTAAAGTTACTCATCAAAGTCACTGTGCGTTACTATTTTTTTACCTGATCAACGATTGGCATTGAGAGCGATGGAGTGTGTGTGTGTCTGTCTGTCTGTCTGTCTGTCTGTCTGTTTGTGTGAGAGTGCGTGTGTGTGTGAAGCGTAAGTCTCCAAAGACTTCAATCTATCAGAGGCGAGCGTCGACCTTGACTCTCCAGAGTCCGCGCCACCAGTTGTTATTAGCGGCGGAATTAGTCGCACGGTGCTGCGTGCGTGCGGTGATCGCCCCGTAAAGTGCGCAGTGATATTTTGTCTACGCATTAAAAGTTGGCGGAAGTCGTTGAAAGCCGTGTGTCATTGTGTGCACCCAGGGCCGTAGCAACAAATTCTGGGCCCTGTATACAAGAGGTACATTGTTGACGGGGGGGAAGACCAGTTGATGAAGACCAGTTGTTGACCGGTGGGAGAACAATTGTTAACGGGGGGGAAGCAATTTTGGACAACAGGGGGGGGGATGTTAGTATTGGCAAAAACTGAGTAATCAGTAAAGTAACTATTACTATTAGTTACCACTAGTTACTATTTTAAAGAGTAACTAGTAATCAGTAATCAGATTACTTTTTCAAGGTAACTGGGGCAACACTGCCCCTAACTTAACTAATGTACTTCAGCTTAATATAGATCCAATATATAACATCATAGAGGTTTTTGAGGTACAGTCCGGTATTCAGAAGTGAGTGACAGTCGCAGCCTCCCTTCTATATTGTGGCAGTGGTGGGGTCATGGTTGACACTGGGGGCCGGGGTAAACATTGGCCTTTCCTGCCAACGCAAGCACCACACTGGGGTTGTTGAAGACATTCATGGGACATCTGGCCATATCAGAGCACGGCGTTCCTGTTTTATGAGCAACAACAGCCTTAACTCTCAGACTATTAGACGTGTCAAAAGCAAAACATGAAATGGCCGACTTGATAAATGCTGACTAAGGAGACGAGTAAAAGGAATAGTGAGATTGAAGAGCGAAAAAAGAGGGAAGGAGGCAGAGGAAGAGGGAGAGAGAGAAAACGAGAGACAGAGAGAAAGAGAGTGATAGAGAGGAGCAAAGAGAGAAGAGGGAGAGAGAGGGAGAAAGAGGGAAGGCAGACCATGGGAGAAAATCTAACAAAAGACAGAAAAGCAGTGAGAACGCTAAAGGAAAACAAGATGGGGGCTGACCAAAATAAGGATAATAACAGGTTGTGGGTGGGCAGCGTTTCTCAACCTTATAAGGTCATAACATTTACATGTGGACATAACCATCTGTGCTCCTCCTCTCTGAATCAGAGGAGGTCGAGCACTGAAACATAGCTTTTGCAACTCAATTAATCCGACGTTGTGGCCCGATTTAACGCCATCATATACATTCTCCCGTAGACCAAGTGGCCTCTCTTATCAAACTCCTTTTTCGTGTATAGCAACGTTGAACCGTGGCTCCTTTCGCCATTCTCCCTGTGGATTCACCTTTGCAAGGTTATGGCTGGGAGCTACACCAGTGCCTACCCCAAAATATCTGTGGTAACCCATTAGGATTTACTGGCTGCCCTCTGACACCATCTGGGGTCGTGACCAGGGCCTTCATTAGGGGATAAATCATAAACACCTGAGTTGAGTGACCTGGGCACAGTGCTGATTCCGGAGCCATGTGGAACTCATTTGGGTCAGCGTGACGTGTAAATCGGGTTAAGCCAGCGGCCGTGGCCCTCGGGGCTCGCAGCACATATTAAAAACCTCACCACAAGTCTGCCCCGACGGATCACTATGTGGCAGCATTGTCTGTGAGAGATGAAGCCACGATGGCAAGTCGGTGTGTGTATGTGTGTGTGTGTGTGAGTGTGTGTGTGTGTGTGTGTGTGTGTGTGTTTGGTTGTGTACCCCACTACGTGTTTCTGTGCGAGAATGTGTGTGTGTGTGTGTGTGTGTGTGTGTGTGTGTGTGTGTGTGTGTGTGTGTGTGTGTGTGTGTGTGTGCAAGAATGTGTGTGTGTGTGTGTGTGTCTGTGTGTGAATGTGTATGCAAGAATGTGTGTGCAAGAATGTGTGTGTGTGTGTATGTGTATGTCTGTGTGTGTGTGTGTGTGTGTGTGTGTGTGTGTGTGTGTGTGTGTGTGTGTGTGTGTGTGTGTGTGTGTGTGCGTGTGTGTATGTGTGTGTGTGTGTAAGCAAGGGTTCAGGGGTACAAGTGAGGAAGGTTGTACTATCCTGAAAGACACTGTGATTCCTGGATGAGTAGAAGCTGTACAGATGCAGAGACGAGTCTTACCTCTCCTGGGGCTCTCGTGGTTGAAGAGGATTCCGTTGACAGCAAACATGTTGTAGGCCTCGCGGAAGTTCACCACGATCCAGTAGGCATACAGTTTAGCAGCGCCTAAACGAGAATCACAGTTCTACATGATATAAATTCTACATTGTGTACATCTTAGCAAAGACGGAGCACAACGACGAAGAATAGCATTACAAATTAACGTTTACTTTCTACTCAAAATAAAATGTTTAGGATAGTACTGTTCTAGGTGATCAAACCATCATAACCGTCTCACCTGGCTTCATTTAAATATCTGTAACCCAAATCATTTGGCAAAATTGCTTCCTTGCATTAATTTTCCCTTACACCATTTAGCGTTTGTGCCTGATGAAATAAATGAAATATATAGGAAATGGATGTTTTAATGACTAGCGCCTATGATGGTTTGCTAAGCAAAATCGTTTTTGTTCTTTAAAGATTTGAAGGACGAAATGAAAGGCTAGAGATCTATATTCAGGTGTATCTCAGGTTTCCAGCCCAGGCTGTGTAGTGCCACCCCCAGGAGTTCTGATATAGCATAGCAGGCTACTGGACCGCAGAGTACTTTGTGCCCGACGCTGTGCGTGGCGTGCGTCTCCAACCTCGCTTTAGTAAATAGAGGAACAGCTACTGCTCATCATGGTATGTTCCTCCCATCCCATGTCAGAGCGCTGACGGACGGGGAAAGTGTGAGTGACGAGAACATTCAGACGACACGGGGCAAGAAACCTGATCTCACACACACACTTGTGTGCGTGCGTGAGTATCGGTGTTCATGCAGGCATCAGTGTGCGTGTGCCTGCATGTGTGTGTGAATGTGCGGCTGTGTGCCTCTGCGAATTGTATGTGTGCATGTGCTTGTGCGTGTGGGTGTGTGCATGTGCGTGCTCGTGAGTGCTGAAAGTGAGTGCCGTGGATATAAAGGTGTCTTTGTTACAGTGAGAGCCACTCCAGTCTTCAGTGAGACGTTCGGCCTCAGGCGTGAAGAAAGCTCACACTCTCCCTCTGCACTTAAGCCTCCTTCTACACAAATGCACACGAGTGTGCACATTTATCTTTGCATAAATCTTAAACTATTGCATGTTGCCAAATGAGGAAATACAAACAGGATTGACGGATCTTGATGTTTTGCGTGCAACAACATTTTGGTGTGCGTACACCAAAGGACTGAGGACGGGTCTCTCCGTCCTCAGTCCTCCATCTTACCATAAGGCGAACGTGGGTAGAAGGGCGTGGTCTCCTTCTGGGGGATCTCCTGCACTTTGCCATACAGCTCACTGGTGGAGGCCTGGTAGAAGCGCACGCTGTTGGTCAGGCCGCACGTCTTGATGGCGTCCAGCAGCCGCAGCGTGCCCACGCCGTCCACGTTGGCCGTGTACTCGGCCAGGTCGAAGGAGATCTTGAGGTGGGACGGGGGAGGGAAAGGGAAGGGAGGGGAGGGAGGTGGAAGAGGAAAAGAGTGTGGAAGAGGGAGAGAGAGGGTAAGATGTCGGAACACTGTGTTTGGGTTATTAGGAACACATGCTATTCATTCCGTAGAGCCCACTTGACAAGAAAGAAAAATGGAGTGCATTATATGGAAAGGGGGGGAAAAGCGAACACACCCACCCACACACGTCTCGACACGAGCAATGTATTGATAACATATTTATTCTGCGGATAAGAGCCCCCCCCCCCACCCACCTACCCCCAGCTGACAAGATCAATAAAGGTCCTTGTCTCCAGTCAGTGTTGTGCTGCTGAATAGGAAGGCTGGGGGTAAGAGCAGTGGTTCTGGGGATGAGTGGGGTGTTGAGTCTTGAGTCCCTCAACGCTCATTACAATGGGCATACCTCAAACTTAGACCTCCCACTCCCAGAATGCCTTTCACTAGTATTGTGGCGATGTACTTCATAAACAGAGGGGGGAAATTGCATTGTGTGAGACGGCATCCTTGTCTCTTGAGCTAGCGACTTAATACACTAAAGCTAATAGTGTGCAGTGTGTGTGTGTGTGTGCGTGTGTGCGTGCGTGCGTGCGTGCGTGCGTGCGTGCGTGCGTGCGTGCGTGCGTGCGTGCGTGCGTGCGTGCGTGCGTGCGTGCGTGCGTGCGCGTACACAAGCATAAACTCTGGCTCCACAGCAAACGTGAAGCTTTAAAGCAGTCTCGGCATGCCAGGGGCGTGCGGATGGGGCCCTCGCCTGTGACCAGGGAGACGGTTCGAGCCCTTTAGTACTTCCACGCCAACTCTGCGCACACACACCCGCCCGCCGCTGGATAAAGAGCCCCTTATTCAACCCCGGGACCCTCTGAACACTGGGTCTCTGTTCCCCCTGCATGGGCTGTGCACATACGTTGTTGAGCATGTATGCAGGTCCCTCACTGAAACACCAGGTCAATCTACCCTACTCTATACGAGGGTTCTCAATGAACAAAACACATATGGATACATTTCATATGTTTTTATCGACAAAGCTTTCTAAAGCTGAGCCCCCAGTGCTGAACACTTGGTTTGATATAAGCTGCTAACCTGCCTCCGATCGGTTGTACTCCCTTTGCCCTTAGTGTGCTTTCTTGCAACCCAGCTCCTTACACATACGCTACTTAGGATGTACCTTGTGACGGCTCCTCGAAGAGCATGTGTTAGGGGGGGTGAAAATGTTGGCCCTGATTGGCTGTATGTGAGGAGGGAGGCTGGACAAACACCTCCTCCTGGTCAGTCCCAATACACACCTCCTATTGCCTCACCAGTGTTTTAGAATAGGGCTGTTGGATGTGAAAGTATTTATTATCATGGTGTTTGTAGAGAAACGTTGCATAAAACTCTCTGCGTATTACCGAGTTTACTCATTTAATGTCGATTACATACATTTACAAGAGGATCAATAATAATCAATTGCATAAATCCGAAAAAAATATATGGTAATACTTTTTTATAGTAGTATAGTATATATAGTATAGTATAGTGGTTATTTAATCAAATGAGGTGTAGTTATATTTTAGTGTCTGCGTATCTTATTGCCTCCCCACCACCCATATCCATCCCTAAAACAAAATTACTCTTATAAACTGACCCCCCCAACACTGACAAAATTTGTCTAGCTGCCTAGAAATTGCCAATATCTGCCAGGACTGTACTGGACTAGACTGAGGGGCCCCAGAACCTACCCCTCTGACATACACACACACAGACAGACACGCACATATCTGGTCTTTAATCTGTCAGTTACAGAATTAAAGACAATGGAGGAATTTAGGCATTTTGTTTGATTTAAGTTGTCAAGGCGTACTGGACCCTTCCCCTCTCAGCTGCTTTTGATACCTGCTTTTGATGTGTGTGTGTGTGTGTGTGTGTGTGTGTGTGTGTGTGTGTGTGTGTGTGTGTGTGTGTGTGTGTGTGTGTTGATTTTATTCTGCATGGTGGTGTAATATATACATATAGCATTAGGGGTTTTGGCAAGTCTAAATATGACAGCATGGGGGCTGTCAGCCTTCCAACCAGCAAGTGATCAAGAAGCGATCTAAGAGAAAAAGCAGACGCAAGTAGGCCCAGTCACCTTCCAGATTAAACCTCACAACTACATCACTGGCTCCAAACACCAAACATACAAACAATGACGAAAGCTCCATTGCAAGTTTATATCAGATGTAGTTTGCACAGCCAGGCTCTGATAGCCTGTGGGCATGACTCTCCAACACCAAAGCTGTAAGCACATCTTGAGCATCATTAAATACTGATGAATGGGGGTAAATGTAAATGTATCACACCACAGAGCACAGGCCAAAGAGGGATAGATAACACACACACATCCAAAACCTATCCATTAACCTCTGGGTAAACAACTCATTCATCACGATTACAGGCAACGTTGTCAAGGAGCAAACCTTATGCAGGTTCTTTCCGCCCACAGACTGCCAAATAGGGTTAGCGAGCGAGCGACAACCTAATAAAGGGAAAGAGATGCACACACAGTAAACTAAGAAGAAAGACCATCAACATTTTGTGTGGTTCACATGGGTTAAGCTGATCTCCATTTCGATTTCGACAGGTCCCGTTTGACAGTGGTATTTCCTGAAAGAGTTATTAAGGCTTTAATAACACTGACTCTTAGCCATAGACTACTGAAGGGCGGCCATTAATTCCTGCCCTCAATCTTCCAAATATGGATTATTATTTATTTTTGCTGCTGGCTGAAGAAAAACCCAAGCAATGGTGGCACCCGTAAGGGGAAATTGAATCACAAACACTTTGACCAGTTGGCTAGACCGAATGATTTACATTGCCTTGGAATGGGGAGAGGGAATATTTTACAGTAAACTATCAAAGCTAATGGGAAAAAATACCTAGCATCTAGGGATGTTGAAACGCATTGAAAACAATGATGGAGGAAGCTTGGTTTGGACCTTTTGGATGCTATAATTCTCTGCAGCGCCCACACCCTTTTGCTTCTGTACGTTTCAAGCGAGCGGCTGGGGCCTGAGCTGAGTTGCTGTATGCAGGCCCAGGCTAAAGACACGCACCGCACATAGCTCTGTCTCTGTCATCGCCGTAGCGCTCAGTGGTGAGGAAACAACACAAGGGCAATCTCTCTCCCCGGCTTCCAGTGCCGTCTTGTCAAAACCGTGTCATGCACAGAAACACACACCTGTTAGAAAAACAAAGTGCTATTTTTTTCCAGGAGGTCTGCCAATTTGCCTCTCCATGGGACCCAGACACAACACAACACATGTGTGTGTGTGTGTGTGTGTGTGTGTATGTGCATGTGGTCGGTGTTCCCAGTAGGAACTAAGTGTTCATCGATTGTATCACAACACCCACAACAGTTTGGACCAGTGCCAAAGGGAAAAGTTAACACTGCCGCCACACACATATGTGAGCACATTGCTAGTATTCACTTGCTAAACAATGCTTGTAACACATCAACTCTACCCCCCCCCCAAAAAAAAAGGTATTTGTTGTTAATACACCGACAACAAAATCATCTTAGATAATGCAAATAAGATGAAAGTAACACAACCGTGTGAATAAGAAGCAGAGCCATTTCAAACATTTAATGAGGTGTGTTCTATGATATTCAGTAGGGTGTGGTGAGACAGGCGCCCCACATCCTAGGACAAGACAGCAACTTTGTTGTGATCTGGATTACAATTAAAAAAAATGTATCACGAGTTCAGTGACAGCTATTCCACCGTGGATGAAGAACACAGGCAAAACACATTTTTAGAGAGATTTTTTACATATAAATCTACAATATATTGCATGTTTTATATTTCTGATACGTGTATTATTGTACTTTATCGTTATTAGTATGTTACTCTGGTTTATTTCAACAATGTACTTGCGTGTGCTTTTTCCTGCTCTAGCCAGAGATACCTTTGCCACCCCCATCTCTCCAACCTTGAATGGACTACTATCAACTGCAGTATTGCCAAATGCTGGGCAAAAAATCTGTTTGCTACGACACTGCGCAAGGATAACAGGAGCTGATAGCAAGATAATAATGTATGGATCCTCTCGCTAAATGACCAATTCCTCCCAGTCTGAATATTCCAGAAACACGACTTAAGCTTTGACTAAAGTAAGCATGGCATCTCCAACTTATAAATACAAAGGACTTCATATCAGATGATATTCCTGGTTGTATCCTGATATGAAAGATGGTTTTGTTTATTATTCAAAAAAAACACCAAATGTATATATATATATATAAACACGCAACCATAAATAGTTCAATGGGTTTCAAAAAGCAGCAGATATCTCAAAATCTGCCAGACAGCATATAAGGTGGGCCCATACGCAACAAACAACAATCCCACACATGCTCGTAGGACGTCCATCTACACAGAGACCCTTGCAAGAGCGTGGATGGAGCCCCGGGGAGACGGGAGACTGAAGAAGGGCTTGACATGCAGGCCAGGCCCCCGCTAATCCCTCTCCCTGCCGACGTTCACTCATCGCATCGCAGCCATCTGCATCGTCCCCCGTCTGTTGGGTCTAATTACAGCCCAATTTGCTAGGCCGGGAGGTGGCTGCAGCTATGGCAATGAATAAATAAATACCGCTCAGACACGTGGGCTGGAGGTTGGGGGGACGCGTGCAGAGGAGAGCTGCTACGTGTCTTAAGGGTGTCTGTCAGAGACCTGCAGAACAAGAGCTGGAGATTGGCTGTCAACGTCGGGATTTAGGTATCGATCTGCTTCAAACCCCCTAAAAAACCCTACCCCTCTCCTAACGACATCCTCTCTCTCTCTCTGAGGCAAGCAGAGGAAGAGTCAGAGGACAAAGAATAAGAAGCCCCTGCCTGCCTCTAGTACCATACCTCACCGCCCATCCATCACGCCAAACCCCACCAACACAAACACATGTGTAAACATGGCGAAAGGACCATACTACACTGGGCTGCGGTCAGGCATCCTGGGGGACAGTCATTAAACACACACACACACACCTTGATTGACTTGAGTGATTTGATAGTTCATGTCTCCCTTCGCGCTGAGGCTGAAAATGTTTAGAGTTAAAGATCCGGAACAACGTAAGTTGTTTAAGTAATGAAACCACAACTAATGTTCACAACTGGACAGGAGCAAATGACCAACTACTTATATTTCCTTCAATCAAATTATAGGTTATATTATATTCAAATATACAAAGTTCTATCAAAATGCCCATCAAATGCATCCCGGTCAGGGGACCCTTGCCAGCAGATATGGTAGGGCACCGCACAATTTCAAACCCTCCCCCTCAAACAGCAACAGTGTACCAGTGTCACCAAAGATGGCGCGATGCCTGTGGTTTGATTTTTGGTATTGTGGTACTCTTTAAACCTGCATTCACCACGCGCTTTCACAATCACGAATGTAAGTGAGTTGAAGAAAATGCTACTGAAAAATGAATACGTTCACATTCACATACACTGAAATGGAATCTATCAAAAGACAAAGAAAGCTCTCTCGACCCCTCTGTGTCACCAAAGTACGCTTCGTCGCCCCAAGTGTCTTGTCTTCACACTCATTATCAGCTCTCATCAAGGTCGGATGAGTTCAAAGCAGGTTGTGAAGATAAAAACATTGTGACACACACACACACACACTGCATTTTGGAACACTTCCAAGGGCAACTGGGAAATGTTGCATGACTGACCAATATATAATGACTCCAATGAAAAATGTATTCTGGTGACATACTGAAGTTAAATCCTTATTTTGAAAATTCCCCATCAGTACAATACTGCAGGTCATGGTCATTTTGGGAAATGTTGTTGCTTTTACTTTGTCAAGGCCCTGAGCCGGTTAACTATTAACACTGCTGACCCTTCTAACCCCACCCTAGTAGTTACCCCCACCCTGTCCAGCTGGCACTCGATTTACCCGAAGATCGGGTGCTAGCACGACCCTCTCTTAGTAAGAGGGTGGCCGAGTCCTGACAAATCATCACCCCCACCTCCTCACCTATACCCCCCACAACCACCCCTAAACCCCCCAGAGCCCCTCCCAAGAATCACCCCTACACCCGCCACAGCAACCCCTAACAAAACACCTCCGCCTTCACCCCCACCCAACAGTGCTCATTTGATGAATGCTGCCCTTGTGAGCGTAGGAAGCCACTGCCCACCCACTCACCTCCACCCCTTCCACACACACACACACACACACAGACACACACACACACACACACACACACACACACACACACACACACACACACACACACACACACACATCCTGATCACAACCACCGCTGCCCTGGCGTTGCTTACATGATCCCTAAATAGAAGTGAAGGCTGGGGAACACCGCCCCTGCAGGTGCTGCAACTCGTTGGTTACACACACACATAATCAAATGCACTCTCACACGCACATATCCACATTCTCACACACACATGCACTCTCTGTCTCAGACACACACATACAGGTTAGTAAGTGCATACATACGGGTGCACAGACTTATGCATACACGGACAAGTATACGCACACCACAAGAACGCACACACCCATAAATACACACACACATGCAGACCACACTCCGTTACAAGCACACATTATAACGCCCACTTTGGCTACTCTGCTAGCTGTCACAGATCCTTGCCATCCAACCCCAGGCCAGAGGCTGCTTTTACCCATATGCCTCATTTACACAAACCTCAACCCCCACCCAAGACCCCCTGGAAAGAGGCACAACAGCTGTGTAATTGTGTGTGTGGATAGGTTGAGTGTCTGTCCGTCTGTCTGTCTGTCTGTCTGTCTGTCTGTCTGTCTGTCTGTCTGTCTGTCTGTGAGATCGTTTATGGGGACAGGATCTAGGCTGTGTCTGTGCGTGGACAGGATCTAGGCTATTGTTGGGCATTTTTGTGGTGTCTCTGCGGCTATAAATACCTTGTTTCCTGTCAAAGAGAGTTGTCTTCCCCGTGTGCACGTAGCGAGCAGGTTACTCTCCCATGTCGTTAATTTGCATGTAAGCGAATAAAGAGTCGGAGTGATTGAGAAGCAAGGTTTGACATAGTGGGAGAGTGACGCAAAATTAGACACTACCCGTGCCAGCAAAGTTCCAGTTGGTGTGTGTGTGTGTGTGTGTGTGTGTGTGTGTGTGTGTGTGTGTGTGTGTGTGTGTGTGTGTGTATGTGAGTGTTAGTTTTAGTGTTAGATGGTCCAATCACAATTGTGCAGCTTGTGATCTGCCCTAGTGTATCGGTTCACACAGTTTATGGAAAATTTCACACGTCGTGGACTAAGCCAGTTTACAGCTTGGATTGACTCAACTACGACGCGTTGGCGTACAGATGAGTACCTACTTCTGCTTACGCAGAGCATGTTAGTTGAGTGGGCGACCTTTCAATGTTGCCCAGGACAAATTCAAATATCCTAAGATAATGGGTCTGTAAGTGGACAAGACCACCTCTGAATGGTGTCTGACAGACCAGATCTCAATGCGTCCTCATTGAGTCTTATGGGTTCTTTATAGTTCCACGTTGACGGAACGCAAGGGGGTTACGGACCTGTTAAGCCTCCCAAAAATTGTAACCTTGCGTCGAGGCGAAGCAGCCACAAGGGCTGTGATTGGTCATCTAACTACATCATTTCCGGCAACACGCTTTGTATGCAAAAAATCGAAGGCAAAACATGTAACTTCTGCCTTCATAGCTGTAAACTTTTTTTTGTCACCAGTCGGTAAAAAGTGAAGACGTTTTGTATTCGATCATAATAGACTTCAAATGTCATGACCAGAATGGACAACAACGACCAACTAGCAGCCCATCTTCTGATTTCATTGCACATTGTTTGAGTCGTATTCAGCTTTCAAGTTGCTAGAATCCATACGATAACATAATAAAAACTTCTCGTAGTGGACCAATTGTAAAGCAATAGCATGCACAGACAAAGACCAACTATTTGTGCTACTTTGTACTTTTTACCACAGACATATAGCGACACGCAAACCCGACGCAGAACCATAAAGGTTAACGACTACGTTGAAGCGACTGCGGGGTCATTGCGTTGCGGGAACGTGGAACCATAATCAAGCCTTTAGGTCAATTCAGTACTTAGAACTGTCCAATTGTGATCGGATCACTCAAGAAACTTGTTAATGCCAGGTGCGAACAGGATCTATGTGTGTGCGTGTGCATGTGAACATTTGCGGCGGTGTGTGTGTGTGTGTGTGTGTGTGTGTGTGAGTGAGGAAACCAGAAAGCCAGTGGCTTTCATCTGGAAGGGATTAAAACATTAGCACTCTCTTATCTTTACCCCTTCCTCCTTTGTCTTTCACAACCGCCACTCCCCCATCCCACCCAATCGTATCCTGCTGGGGGGGCTTTCAATCACCCATGATTACCCCAAAACCGCACGCACAAACACACACATACACACTCAACCCACATCCTCATCATACACAGAATGGCTCAATCACCATACCGACTCTTCCCAGTTGTTGAAACATTTCTTCATTCAGGTAAAAAAATAAAATACTGACAACGAAGGATTGCATTTTTATCGCATAAAACAGATAAAGTAACGCTGAAGATGTGTTCCAAGTGTTAAGGTTATATGATGAAATCTCTTGCCCTGTGTGCAGGAGCCATAAATCATTGCGGGGGGAACAGTGTTTTCATATCACCGCTGGCCAACTCGACCGCGCTGTAAGAAAACAGGCAAGGCATGAGGAGCAGAGGAGCCACGAGACGGAACAAGGGCTTGACTTGGATCAGACACAAATACAATGATCTTTGCGACAATATTACACATATCATGCTCAATCAAGTCCCGCTTGACGTTCTGGAATGTAAAAGAACTTTGCTGTTATAGGGGGGATGTTAGACATAAGTGCTGAGTGGGTTAAAAGATCATTATTAAATCATGAAACAACTGCATGCACGGGTCCCACACGCAACTGTCCCAATAAAGGCTGTTCATCACCTCTAGGTGGATGGCACCTTAGGGTTTCCTTGTTGGGAAGGAGGGTGATGAGAGGTCTCAACCATGATGGGGATTTAATAGCGTCTTTTATCTCCATTCCAAATGCACTTAATACCTAAGGACAGTTCCACAGTCATCTATTTATAGTATTGTTGCTGAACTGGGTTGATCTACAATTAGGCTCACAAATCCGAATGAACAGGGATTTCTCAAATTTTCAATTTATATTTGTTTAGACCAATCATGACCAACCACCCTCATCGTCAGGGTTGAGAACAGCAGGGGGTCGGCATGCAGAGTTCTTGCAGAGATTAAGGTATCGTGAATCCGAGTGTGTCTTTGAAGGCAGCCAGTGGCCGGGGTGGGTATGATTTTCCTTTCTTTATGGAAGAAAGTGGAAGTATTCTTCTGGATAGGTTTCACACAACCGTGACAAGGCTTCCCTTCCTCTGCCATGCAGGGCTACTTTGGTGCCTGGTGGCTCCCCCTCTTAATCATCGACGGAGAACCCACCCGCCACACAAGGGAAAGATGGCGCAGATAAAACGTGTAACCGTGGACATTTCCAGGAAAGCGGGGCCTAAACAACTGCAATTGAACTATTTTTCCCGGACTGGCTTGGAGTCGAGCAGAAAAAAACGAAACCGTCTGGAATCGCGTGGAAACAGGGCTTGTCGCGTTCTGTTCTTGCATTTTTTTTCTGAGTCACCGGTTGTGTGAGTTGTGTGGAAATGTGACGGGGGAAGAAGCGCTGTCAGTGTCTGAGATGTTCGGATTATAACTGCCTATGGGAAAACATGGAGGGGGTCTGCTGACCCCAGCTATCCCACGATCCACTAGCAACCTGGCCAGACCGCTGGAGCAACCTATGCCTCCCCAGCTGCTGGTTCCGGTTAACGGTCTCTAGCACACACACACACACACACAAATAAAAACTGTCTCATGCTCGTTTCTCACGCACGCAGACACACACACAAACATACACGCATGCACTCAACACATGCAGGCACGCACATGCACGCTTGTCACTTACAAATGCAAGCACACAAACATTCACACACACCCACACAGTCACACACACACACACACACACACACACTGGACCCTGCCTTGCTGCTGGTACCCAGATCCTCAGAGCTACAACTGGTCCGCCACAGCACCAAGAGCAACCAGGCCCCCCTACCACAGGCCTTGGCTCTTCTTACCCCGCTCCACGGTGTGGAGGCGGATGAGAGGCGAGGGAGCCCACAAAGAGCGGTTCAAAGAGCTGCCGTTGAAAAGTCTTCCTGGCGGCGTGACACCCTAGACCCCATCTGCATACTCACATATGCAGAGTCTGTTACGTTCTTCCTCTTCCCGAGAGACACCGGAACACCGGGCAGATAGGGAAATTTGGGCTGTTTTCGCTTTTTCTCCCCACTTGCACTCGATAGCCTTTTCTGTCTGGGATTGCTTTCTTTCCCCTCACATAAAAAAACTATCCACCTTCTCAAAAAACTGTTGAGAGAGGGGCAATGGTAGGAAATGTCAGGGTGCATTATTTCTGCTTTCTTCTGTTGATAGCATACAGGCTGATGCTGTTGTTTATGTAAATGTCATAGTAAACCGGTAAAGATTGCAGAGGGGAATAATCACCCTGATTTGTTGTGCAATGTATATTCCCCTAAAACAAGGCTTCTGTTTTCAGAGTTTGTTTTCATTCATGGCGTTATTCAATTCTGCAATCAAATATCCACATTGAAAATACTGGGAATTTCACTGGAACCATCTTATCCTCAGCATCGCAGATCACAGCTCCAAGCCTGACAGCAGGTGTCAACAGTGATACACACAGCCATGAGCGTTGCTATTGTCTCTGTGACAATCTCCAAGCACGGATACACTTATTAGCAAACAAGAGCATACCACAGTGACACTTCTGACACTCGGCCAAATCAGGCCTGCCAGCTAATCAGAGGCATATTCATGATGATGGTTTCTTTGCCTTTTTTCCTTTGCCTTTTCTACATGTGGAAAAAAGTAGTTTGAACACAGCGCAATCTGCTCATGTTCGAACAATCAACAGGTGCTGGCACCGATAGCATCGGCTCCCTCACTCATTCTGATCCATGATGGTCGTTGCCAGAGATATGGCAACGTGCTCCATCATTCAAATGTCTTGGAAGGGAACGCAGGAAGACAGGACAATGTGCTCTGTGTGCTGGGAGCCGGTTGCGTCGCCTCGTCAGAGATTGTTCTGACAGGGAGCCGTGCTGTCAAGAAGACACAGGTCTGCCTAATGGGGGTTCCCCACGAGCCACAATCATCCAGGTTCAGGAAGATATAGTGGTGATCAAATACACTCACTCATCTGTTATATGCTTATCAGAATTAAGAAATTAAAATAAATCTGGTCTCATTAGATCCGACCCCATACCTAGGTTCTTCCACCTGCTAAGATGCACATGTGGACTGGATATTTCTTCCCTCCACTGACCAACATGTACACTATTTTAACCCATAGGCTTTTTGTATCATCATCATGGTTTCTGTTTCCAAGTGCTTTCAGATGTGTGTGGTGCCCTGGTATCAAACGCTGACTACTACGAAAAAGTAATCACAAAATCTCTATAACAGCAACTACCCGAACTTAATCCATAATTCTGAACCAATATGAAAACAGTAGCGCTGGAGCGTTGCATGTGGTTATGATAGACCATATTTTCTTTCGAAGTCCAAGTCAATAAAGATCAAAAAGAACCAACTATAAACCATGCAACTGTATTGCAGGCAAGCCATGGCTCACATTTGCCTGTTTGCAGGCTTGTATCAATCCACTCAGCTTGAGGACATTCAATCAACTATAATAAAATACAAATTTGTCGCGCACACACACACACAAACACACACAGTGTAAAAGGCTATAAAATGTAATAAGGTGGTAATGGTAAAGATAGGGTTGAATTAGTCAAAAAATACTTGGACTAGGCCATAGAATGACTTGTCTTCACCTCTCTCTCTATGTCTCTCTCAATGCGTCTCTCACTCTCAGGGGAATGCTAGCATAGTTAATAGCAGCGAGAACATTGCAAGTTGAGGCACAATCCAGTGCAGAAGAAAGGTCCTACACTCTGCAATGAAACGCCTATTGCTAGAAACCAAGCATAACAACACATTACGTACAAATACGTACACACAAACATTAACCAACTTCTTCTATTTATACTTATAAGTATTCAAAAAGACACCAAAAATATCTTTCATACCTGCCTACCTATACTGTATATACATATATAAGTAGATAAGTATGAATGTAGGTCCAACTGTGTATAGCATACTGACCTTAACAATACTGTGGAGAGGAGGAGTCCCTTCCACAGCAGGGATTTTGCATCAGACTTTAATACGATTACCATCACCGTTTAGATTTACTGCATCTGGATGGTTTACATTTATTTTCTGGGGCTCACTTGGTGACTATTACTGTGAGCTCTGAGCAATGCCAGGGACCTGTGATAGGCCAGGCAACATAAGTACTTCCAAGATTAGCTTAGCATCTAGTGTTCTGTGCCAGGTTGTCGGGTATGAATACACCAGAAGCGTGCAGATGTAAGTAAAGCACAATTTAGGATGTGCAGGGTCAGTCTCAGTCTCAGTGTGTGTGTGTGTGTGTGTGTGTGTGTGTGTGTGTGTCTGTGTGTTTGTGCGTGTGTGTGTGTGTGTGTCCGAGACGCCCATCATTGTCAGAGGTGTGAACACTTCCAAGACCGGTGTTTGTGTATCTATGGCTTTCCCCGCGCTCGATGCTCATAATTGGGGGGAAAGGAATGCTTGGGGGAGTAGTTGAGAACGTTGCAGGGCCCTCAGCCTTTACTGCCTGGCAAAAGGCTGAACGTGACGAGTTCAGCCACACACACACACAGCCACACACAAAAGCTGTGCATTCAAACACACACACAGAACTCTGCTTTCATATGTCACTTTTTGCTGAACTTTGGGTCGAGAGCAGAGTAAAGCAAACAGCTGGGTGTTTTCTTTGGAGTCTGCCCACGCTCCGAACAGAGGGCGAGAGGAGAGATTATCTCCTACTAATCGTGTTCTGCTCTCTGAGATGTTGCTATCCTCGTTCCCTGTCACACACTCAGACGTACACACAAACACATAGAAACCTGCACAGTCTCACACACACACACAAACACACACACAAGCATGCTCGTGCACAAACACGCACTTATACACACACAACCACCCACACTATTATTATTATTATTAGTGTTTGCTTGATTAAGGGAATCACACTGATAAATAAAGTTGACACGCACACACATACACCCTTTCATCTGAGGGTCACTAACTACAGCTTAAGAATGTCTGGGTGTTAGACACTGTATTTTCTTTTAAAAAGTGTTTAATATGCCTCACAGGGGACCCGTCATGGTCTCCCTCCAAAGAAAAACAGCTCAGCGTTGTTATTACATCGAAACAGTTTTCCCATCTCTCTCCTTGCCGAGCTGCGAGAGAGAAGACTTTGTGTGTGTTTTGTTCCCTTCAAAGTCAGACAATGGCCGTTTCCCTTCAACATCGATTGCTGATCGAATGTATATTATGGAAACATCGGAATATATCCACCTTGTCGGGTACCAGCAGACCTCAGCATCGACACAATGTTGAGGGCATGGAGGAATGGAGGAATAAACAGACAGCAACCGCCCCAGTCATGGTCATAGAAGTCACAGTGTGGGAAACTGATCCCAACCACCCGATCTGCCACACTGTATGTCACGTAGACATCCTTTCACCCGCCTCCCGGCGGGCTAATAGCACTACTAATGACCATATTAATAATGGCATTTATGATCAAGATAAGGAAGAATAATCCCCATCTGGGAGTGCGATCCAACGGAGGCCCCGGGGGGGACAGCAGAGGACTGACAGGCTGTTGGGCTCCACCCCGGTGCAGGCACAAGAGAAGTGTTGTTCACACTAATTTCTCATAGTCTCCTTAAAAGCGCCAAACCATTGGTGCCAAGTACCAAGTCCAACCTGTTTACATAAGCACACAACCTGAGGGCTGCTTGAGGTTCTTGAGGGCACTTTTTGAATTTTAATTGCGCCCCTCCCCCGTCATTAAAGTAAATTCAGCTTCTAAAGCCTCTTGAGCCGTTTGTCAGGTCTGGGCTCATGTAGAAACAGCAGTGTAAAATGTTGGGCTCCTCGGAAGAGGACCCACTACCTACGAAGATGTAAAAAGGCTCATTCTAAGGTAACGAGAACACAGTGATGAATATCTTAGTATTATACATATATACATAAATACATGGTCTCATATGTACATATACACTGTATATGTACATATGCATGTACATATACAGTAATATATATATATATATATATATATTATATATATATATATATATATACATATATACACACACACACACACACACAGTATATACATACATTCATATATATGTATATAAATAAATACATGTCTATCTATATATATACAGTGGGGCAAAAAAGTATTTAGTCAGCCTCCAATTGTGCAAGTTCTCCCACTTAAAAAGATGAGAGAGGCCTGTAATTTTCATCATAGGTATACCTCAGCTATGAAAGACAAAATGAAAAAACAAATCTAGAAAATCACATTGTCTGATTATTTAAGAATTTATTTGCAAATTATAGGGTTAGGGTTGAAAACCCTGGAAAATAAGTATTTGGTCACCTACAAACCAGCAAGATTTCTGGCTGTCACAGACCTGTAACTTCTTCTTTAAGAGGCTCCTCTGTCCTCCACTTGTTACCTGTATTAATGGCACCTGTTTGAACTCCTTATCAGTATAAAATACACCTGTCCACAACCTCAAACAGTCACACTCCAAACTCCACTATGACCAAGACCAAAGAGCTGTCAAAGGACACCAGAAACACAATTGTAGACCTGCACCAGGCTGGGAAGTCTGAATCTGCAATAGGTAAGCAGCTTGGTGTGAAGAAATCAACTGTGGGAGCAATTATTAGGAAATGGAATACATACAAGACCACTGATAATCTCCCTCGATCTGGGGCTCCACGCAAGATCTCACCCTGTGGGGTCAAAATGATCACAAGAACGGTGAACAAAAATCCCAGAACCACACGGGGGGACCTAGTGAATGACCTCCAGAGAGCTGGGACCAAAGTAACAAAGGCTACCATCACTAACACACTACGCCGCCAGGGACTCAAATCCTGCAGTGCCAGACGTGTCCCCCTGCTAAAGCCAGTGTATGTCCGGGCCCGTTTGAAGTTTGCTAGAGAGCATTTGGATGATCCAGAACAGGATTGGGAGAATGTCATATGGTCAGATGAAACCAAAATAGAACTTTTTGGTAAAAACTCAACTCGTCGTGTTTGGAGGAGAAAGAATGCTGAGTTGCATCCAAAGAACACCATACCTACAGTGAAGCATGGGGGTGGAAACATCATGCTTTGGGGCTGTTTTTCTGCCAAGGGACCAGGACGTCTGATCCGTATGACGGAAAGAATGAATGGGGCCATGTATCATGAGATTTTGAGTGAAAACCTCCTTCCATCAGCAAGGGCACTGAAGATGAAACGTGGCTGGGTCTTTCAGCATGACAATGACCCCAAACACACCGCCCGGGCAACGAAGGAGTGGCTTCGTAAGAAGCATTTCAAGGTCCTGGAGTGGCCTAGCCAGTCTCCAGATCTCAACCCCATAGAAAATCTTTGGATGGAGTTGAAAGTCCGTGTGGCCAAAAAACATCACTGCTCTAGAGGAGATCTGCATGGAGGAATGGGCCAAAATACCAGCAGCAGTGTGTGAAAACCTTGTAAAGACTTACAGAAAACGTTTGACCTCTGTCATTGCCAACAAAGGGCATGTAACAAAGTATTGAGATGACCTTTGGTTATTGACCAAATACTTATTTTCCACCATAATTTGCAAATAAATTCTTTAAAAATCAGACAATGTGATTTTCTAGATTTTTTTTTTTCATTTTGTCTCTCATAGCTGAGGTATACCTATGATGAAAATTACAGGCCTCTCTCATCTTTTTAAGTGCGAGAACTTGCACAATTGGAGGCTGACTAAATACTTTTTTGCCCCACTGTATATATATATATATATATGCACACACACACACACACACATATACAGACACACACACCAGTAAAAAGGCATGGCGACTGTAAACAGCAACAATAATGGTCTTGGTTCAGTTTCTACGGAAGAGAATAAATAAATAAACCAAGGTAAATGAGCAAAGGCTGGCGGCTGAGCAACGCTGCTTTCACACACGTACAACGTGTACAACATCAATTAAAGTCAGGCAAGGCCAAGACCAACGCGTAAACACACACACATGCATCTGCACACTTACACACACAAACAGCAGGTGATACAAAAAATAATCCCATGCTCTGAGAACACCTTCACTAAGTCAATCAAAACAGACTAGCCCCATAACTCAGCTCTCCCTTATTGGCTTTGTGGTTTGATCATCGCGATCCAGGTGAGTTCATACCTTATTACAAGTGTGTGTAAAAATACATTTACACACGTGCACACGTGTTGCTCAACAGACACACAAGTGGCTGTGCACATCATCACTATACCCACACACACACACACACACACACACACACACACACACATTAAATTGTGCACAGGTAAACAACAACAAAGCTTTCCCAGGCTCTGGAAGAACATAAAAAACCTGGCCTGTAAAGACAATCACTTGCCCTCTTCTCCCATCAAATTAATGGAATGAGAAGTACAGAATTGGAACAGAATTTTCCAAGCAAACGGGGTGCCACCTCTGTGTGTGAGTAGGGCTGACGTGGTCTGTGGTATGGTCTCCACTAGGGTGTAGGGAGACTTGTGCGAGCACCAATGTTTACAGTGAGTAATGAGCCTATGTCACTCCTCACTTATCGATGCACGTCTTCTCCTTGTTTCAGACAGCACAGTGTGGGTGTTTTTTGGGGGAACAGGAACATTTAGGAGACAATATGGAGCATGGAAAAAATAAAAAAAAGACAGGTGTGGTTGGGTAGAGTATCTCAAAACTGCTGCACAATTTAATAAAGCCACCATTTTGCTTTCCCCAATGACTATGGTCTTGTGGGAAAAAAAACAAACAGCATTCCACCCCTTGAGCGAAACAATCAAAGATAGAGATACAAAATAATCACTGAATCTCTGTTCTGGTTAGTGCTTAGCTTTGCTTGGGAGTAGATGGAGTGTACTCGGTGCTTGAACACTGCTATCCCTTGGCACACATGGTGTAAGGTCTATGTAAACATTTCTCAAGGGAATTCCAACGGTTGATAATGCTATTAGAACATAATCACAATGTAAACTCTTGTTGTGGTTCTACGTGGCTTTTAAAGCCCACTCTTGGAAAACTATGTACTGATAACACATTTTGAGTAAGCAATGGACTTGTGTAAGCATAAGTAATACGAGAGCGAAACATATACAAACAACTAGCAATTAGATATTTAATTATCATTGGTTTAATTAATAATATTTCTATTGTATGATTTTGCAGAAATAATATTGACTTTGCTGGTTTGGTGAATTTACATGTTTTAATTTGGAACTCATAATTAATGTTTGTTATTAATAATAAATAAAAAGTTACCTTTTTTATGTCAAGTATGACTTTAAATGAATTATTGGCGTGAGACTCGTGTAACCCTAGACATGCAGATGTCAAAGACAAAACGTTAATAATCAATCAAGTTGAAGTTAGTGGTTAAATTACTTTTGACTAAATTATCAAGTTGATATGCAAGTAATAATTCAAAGTCAACTGTTGTTTTGTGTATCTGTGGGCCTGTTTATGTGTGTTATGGGGCCTTAAGGCCTAGCAGGGCTTAAATTAGAATTGATTTTGTTTCCTGAAATGGTAGGACATAGGCACTAGTCAAAAGGACTGGGTTGCCATCTATAGACCAACAGGAGAATTGCACTTCTTTAGGCTCCTAATTTTCTCTCCCACTAAAGCAAACAAACCTTTTACTGAGTTTCAATTTGTATTTCATCTTTTTGACTTCTCATTGAACTATCTCTCTTAATAGTGCAGGTTGTTTTCACATGCTTAACCAATAAGCGTATTCATTAAATCGAAATATATAACCAGGAAAGCTTGTTAAGTAAATTGCGGCCAATTGTTTTTGTTTTTTCGAAAAAAGTGACTGAATCGAATCAGGGGTTCTGAAGTTCTGAAAACCGTGAACATGAAAAACACGAGCGCAAAACATCCCGTCATTCTTAACAAGGACTTGTGTTCTTTGGCTTCGAGCGGCCAATTCTAGATTCTAAAGTTCATTCTCAGTCGCTCTGGGTCAGGCAGCATGTCTAAAACAGAGGGCCAACCTTTAAAACACTCCGGAACAGCAGTTTGCTCCAGAGAACTGTTCTGACCTACAGCTCTGCAGAATCCTGTTTCTGCTCAGCCAATAGGAGGGGATACTCGCGTGGGCACAAAGATAGGCTATATCCTGTGGGCGCACAAGATAGACCCTATCTGCCTTCAGCCAAACCACCAAAGCTGGGAGATTCCAAGTGGAAAACAATTGCTATGGAACAAGTGTGTGCAGTGAGTTGTATGCAGCGCTGGCAATGGAGAGATGCCTAACCCCGCATGGCAATCACACACACACGCACACACGCACACACACACACACACACACACACAGATGTCGAAGACATAAAACATGTTCTCCATTGGGGAATGTACTAATTTTGTTCCATACAAGTCTTTATCCAAGAGCGTACATGGTGCACTGCAGAAGCGTGCCACTGACGGCTGATTGGACGGCAGGTAATGTAAACACCAATCAGAGAGTGAGTCAACCCAGCTAATGACCTGTTGAGGAGAAAGGACCAGTCATCCTTCACATGCTAGTTCCTGCACTCATTCTGCGATTCTCTTTTCTTCCCCTTCGGTCGGTCCCCAAGGAGAGTATGGCCGAAGAAGATGCAAACAGTTCTTACTCTATAAGCCTTGTGCATCAGAATGCATAATGGGATTTTCTGTTGACAGTACTGTCAAATCCTAAATCAACGTAACTATTTTGTAACCGAGGCTAATGAAAACTTTGTTTTGCCACGTCTCGCATGAGAAATGCTATGGCAGTTTCAAACACAAGAATGTCTCCTCATAATGACAATATCATGATAGATTACTAAACAATGACCAAAAAACATTTCAAACAACATCATAACTAATATCCCAATGCTTATATGCTCCCAAAATGGTGGCAGGCATTGCCCTGTACAAGTCAACAACTTGACAACTAGGGACTGCTATTAGAAACAATTACAAATTGTATTGAATTGTATCATGTGTCTATTTGTCCCCAAACAAATTACCCATACCAAGGGTCAAACAAAATATCTAGCAAAAGCAATGTTAAGATGGGTCCTCCAATGCATTGCATGGTAAAAAATGCATGACTCATCCAGAAATTTAATACACACATTATTACATCCCGTGGCACTCCGCGAAAGCTCTCTCTAGATCAGGAAGACTCCAGTAAATCACTGCTAAGCTGTTGTTGCTTTAGACTTTAGAGGGTTGTAGTGAAGGAGGCGCACGTACGTGCGTACGTGCGTTGTGAAGAAAGACCATGTGAAGAAACAGGGAGAGAAAGAAAGAGAGAGAAAGAAAGAGAAGGTTGGGACATAAAAGATGGCTAGCAGGAAGTGAACAAAAGCACAATGGTTGGTTTGCATTTTAAATCAAGGTAAGGAATTTTATTGTTGAAATTCTCTTTATATCCGGGAGCAATCAACAATCGAATTTGTCAGATTAATCAAATCTAATAATCAGACAAAAAACATTAAAAAAAAAAAATCTGGTATCTTTGGCTACAGCTGCCCGAATTAAATAAGTGGATGGGCTACCTGTATGTCTACCTACATATCCTGCTACCTGAACGCATTCTGCCTATGAACTCACTGCATCTCCAACAAGGCAAGAAAGACCTTTTTGCTAAAGCTAGCGAGCTTTGTGCTTTAGGGGGATGGCCTGTGATTTTTTTAGGGTTGATACTTTCAAAATCAAGCTTACAACAGTTTCTCCATCTAAAACTGAAAATATAGCGCTAGCAATTGTGATAGCACTATATTGTATACTTGATGTATTCAGAACTCAGGCCCTCTTTATTTTTCTATCTCTATCCATCCCTAGTCTCTACATACAGGGGTATGAGAAGATGGCACATTCCAGAGGTAGGTATCCAACCTTGAACCCAGTATCAACTTGTCGACGGTTTCCTTTGATCGAATAAGCTTGTTCTGGAGTTAGGGCAGAGTAGTGGACCATGACGAGCTCTCTTGTTCCATGCAACTGGCTCTGGCCTCCGTCCCCTAGCCTTCCCATATCCGTCCACAAACCCCTGGACATATCCACCCCTGCACCGCTTAGAAGTGACATCCTCTTTGTTCTTCAGGACGGCCATCTCCTGGGGTACACTTTATCACTGCACACGCAAGCATACGATGACACAAGCTCACACACACACACACACACACGCGCACACACACACACACACACACACACGCGCACACACACACACACACACACCCTCCCAAGCTATCACCTCAAGGGGGAGAGTGTGATGAACAAGTGAACCTCTCTGAAGGGACTTCGCAGTAAAAGGTTCCTCTTGTAGAGAGAGGAGACTGGGGGCTCTGGGTGGGGGGTTAGTTTTGCTGTTTTTGGGGGGTCTGGTGGGAAGCGAGGGAAGAGATGCTGAGTCAGACGCTAGTGTGAGTGATCTTTTCTCCTGTGGTGACAGAGGATGGAGGAAACTGGGGCCGGCCCACCTTCACTGCCAGTAATCCAGTGGGCTCGTCAGCTGGCCCAGGCGGCCGGCGTGCGGTAAGAAGACAAGCTCTACTGACATAGAGACAAGTCAACACTGGAGGGGGCGCAGGTGACAACAGGGGAATTCTGTGTGTGTGTGTGTGTGTGTGTGGGGGGGGGGGCCTGCGTGTGCATGTGTACGCGTGTGTGTGTGGCCAAAGGATGACCCTCTGTGTGGGAGATGAGGCAGTGTAGTCATCGTGCTCCGAGACCACAGAAGGATGTGGAGGGAGAGAGAGAGAGAGAGAGAGAGAGAGAGAGAGAGAGAGAGAGAGAGAGAGAGAGAGAGAGGAGTCATCGTTCTCCTCGTCTCTAACTCTTTTTGGAAACTCCATTCTAATCTTTTCCTCTTTCCCATCCTTCAATGCATTTCCGTCTCTGTAGCTCACAAAGAGCCAGGTTGACCTGCTCAAATCGGTTCCAGTTATATTGATTGTATTGTTTGTTGTTAAAACCACATCGGTGTACTGTGAAAGTCCTCTGGACTTGGCAAGAAAGCACAAGCACAAATAGGATTTTTTTTTTTTACCATGTGTAAATTTAAAGAAGCAAATCACCCACTGTTCACTTAACTCTTTCTGATCATCTTCTGCGAATAATGGTTAACAACGACTTCACCCATTAGCAGCAGCCTAGAAGCCTGCAGAACCAGCTTTGGCTTGACCACTAGACCCACAAATCGTACTCTAGCTGTAGAGTGGGGAGGCTGCGGCTGAGAAGCAGGAGAGAGGAGGGGGAGGGGGAACTCATGCAGGTCACAGCGGAGCTCACAGACAAATCAGACTTTGTGGAGACACACACACACACACACACACACACTCACACACACACAGACACACACACACACACACACCACACCGAGTCATCTGAGGAACCTCGCTTCCTCTCTCCTCAGCCCCCACGTTCCTCACCAGAGGAGCTGGCCTGGTTCACAGGACATAGGCTCCATTGTGCCTTCATCCACTTGGCTAGCCGTTTGGTTGCTCACTGAGGCTAGCATGGATGCTAGTAGCAGTACTGACAAACGACAAGGCTGCCCAAAATGGAATCAATATAAAAATGTGAGTATTTGTGATAGGTATTACGATG
This sequence comes from Pollachius pollachius, assembly GCF_949987615.1. Taxonomy (NCBI): domain Eukaryota; kingdom Metazoa; phylum Chordata; class Actinopteri; order Gadiformes; family Gadidae; genus Pollachius; species Pollachius pollachius. The sequence goes on from NC_136940.1 coordinate 10,771,146, forward strand.
TTAATATGTTGTGTATTCTATGAATGTATTTAAGGTTCTTAAATAGAAGTTACAAGCCAAGATTTGAGCTAGATTCTAGATCATATAGATATATATTCCCCATGAGCGCGCTTGAATTGACAAATGGCACTCTACAGATGAACATACAGGCCTGCAAACAGACCTGAAACACCTGGCCAGTGTCCATTGTGCACTGAGAGACTCAGGAAATCTCTGCTCTACATACAGTTTCAATTTGAATGAGTAAACAAGGATTAAATAGCAATACATTGCTCAATTAAATGTTCCCCATTATCGTAAAGTAACCCTTCCCTAACACATGTTTGTGTTGAATCTAAATTACTTTAAGTTCAGATAAATAGAAAAACCATAACCCTAACCCTAACCCTCCATGTCAGACTTATTATTTCACGATTGCACACCGCTGAATAGGTAAATATCTAAACTACTACTAGTACTACTAGTAGTACTATCACTCTGTTCTTTTGTCAGCTGTACTCAACTAAATATAACCCAGTTCCTTGTTAGGTGTTACCCGATTAAAGTCTGGTAGTAATAACCTGACTTCGCAAGACAAATTTGCCGACACGTATAAGCCTGGAACCCCTGAGTTCATATTCGATTTCAAAGGGGTGTTATCAAAGGACGTGCACCAAAATGCTTCTGGATAGACCTAAAACCAATCAGAGCAGCGAAAAAAGTTTGACACATCATCGGCAGCCATCTTGATGGTTAAAATGGCTCAAACTTCTCCATATTAGAATAACGGTTTTGTTAGGGCCAACCCAGCCCAGGTCTGCTAGAAATCTGCCTGAACAGGAGGGGGGGGGGTGCAAACGCACAAGACAAATAAAGCAAGAGCACATAAAACAGATTTGTCTGGTGCCCAGGCTAAGGAAGTAATAGTGTGTTTCGGAAAAAAGGCTGTCGGAAACAAGGACATATATAACAAATACAAAATGAAGGGGACCACTAAAAGACCATTAGGGAATCATAAGGGGGTCTATTAAGGCAGTGGTTCCCAACCTGGGGGCGCCAAAGAGCCAAGGGGGGGCGTGATCCACATTACACACTTTTTCTTGCCCCGTTGTGGCTTGGGAAAAGGGATGAAATATACCCCATTCTGCAGCCTCTCGGGATACCGGATACCGTCCGTGTTACATGTACCCCAAGCACGTTTATTTTTTCCTCCCTGTAATTTTCAACGGAGTTGTCCGAGCCCAATGCCGAGTATGGTTGATGCTGGAATGTCATTGGCTCATCTGCGTTCTAAGGGCGGAGCTTAGCGACAGGTCAGTCCCATCAATTCGCAAATGCATTATTGCCATTCAGCGCACTTGTCGCAATCAAAATAAAAGCGTGCAACAGACTGGAGGTGCACAATGACTTTAGACTGACTGTCACTCATATTACACCTGACATTCCAGCCCTGGCTGTGGGTATGCAAGCCCAAGGTTAACATTAATGAATGTAGGCCTATTAATGCCATGCACTGTAAGCTACGAAATAATACATTTATTAAATAAAGGCACAAAAAATAGAAATGTATGATTTTTCCTTTTATAGCTTCTGGGGAAAAGGGGCGAATTCCATCAGAAGTGAATAAGGGGGGCCCTGGAAAAAAAAAAGGTTGGGAACCAATGTATTAAGGGACAGTGGGGGTGACCACCTACCTTGACGTGACTTTGGGCTCCCAGGTTGTAGATCTCTGTGGGCTTCACTTCGTTGATGATCTTCACCAGGCAGGTACTGTCCGTCAGGTCACCATAATGCAACTTCATGTCTGAACACATACAGTTTGTCAAATTAATCAAAATTGATACAATGTTGTAGGATATTGAATACAAAAATTATAAGTAGATTCATTTCAGACACATTCGGGAATGGGAACCGACACAGAGCGTGGCCCCAAACTGAAAGGGGTGGAGTTACGCCTTGTTTCCCGTTTCGTTACAGAGATATTGTGCCGATGGAGGAGCCAGTGGATGAAGCTTTCAGAAGGGGATTTTAATGACTGAACTGTATGTTTGTATTCAGCGCGCAGGCTTGATACGCACCTCTGCCATCTTCTTCTTTTTTTGGTAGAGAACCAGTGCCACAAGGAGGCCTTGAATATGTACTACAGTGTTTCTACAGCTAAATGTGTTTTCTTGTAATGAGTCCATTTTAACAGAGAAACTCCTGAAACGCTGACCAAAAAGGTTGTTTTCCTAAGTCTGTTTGTGAGACTATAAAAAGGGATATTATTTCATGATACAAAAACAGCATCAGTTTCCATCAAATCTGGCTGCCCATACATTGTGTTAGGAGATGCATTATCAGTAGGATCTCCGGTGCGGTCTCAACTCAGTTCAGCTCCATTTTAAAACAAAGCCGTCCCATGTAATGTACATAACAAAAGACACTCAACCCGAGGAGCTGGCGCAGATCCCAGACACAGATTTATGTCACACATATCTGAGCCAGAGGCTTGGTGTGTGTGTGCGTGTGTGTGTGCGTGTGTGTGTGTGTGTGTGTGTGTGTGTGTGTGTGTGTGTGTGTGTGTGTGTGTGTGTGTGTGTGTGTGTGTGTGTGTGTGTGTGTGTGTGTGTGTGTGTGTGGTACTCACTGCCTTCTAAGTGGGTGCGCTGGTTCTTGTAGAGATGTTCGATGCGTCCTGTGTTGAAGGAGCTGGACCTCCGTAACACGCCGTGGACCTGGAGGACCATGGCGGGTTTAGACACATTGGAACCTGGTAACCCGTTGTTGTGCCATCAGGGGCAGGGGTCCATTACTGAGGGGAAGGCCAGTGGCGTCGGCCCCTCTGTGATGGGACACACTCGGAAACGGCCGTGGTGGCGTGATTTGGCAGCTTGGTGTAGATGTGATTATTGTGTTTTAGTTGACCTGTATTGATCCAGGTTAGTCTCATTGAGGACCAGCACTTATTTTTCAAAACAGACCTGATATGCAGCCTCACACATTTTCAAACAAGAAAAATCAATACAGGCAAATAGAGAAAGTACAATTTTACATTAACATTGACATAAACTGGTCAGAAACCATGCGGCAAAACAGCAATTTTCAGGTGTAAAAGGTTTATATTCAGGTGTAACAGGTTCTTGGGATGTGCCCCCACCCTCATGCTTAACGCCAACGCATGTGTGTGTGCGTGTCTCACTGTAGTGGAATGTGCAAGGAAGCTCTGCTCGCGGAAGATAGCAGCACCCAGCCCGAGGGAGCCCATTACCGGGAGGATGCTGTGGCCTGACCTGACTTCCTTTATTCACTGTGCACTTCCTGCCTGTGCGTCTCTCTTTTAAAAAGGGCCACCCCCCAACCCACCACCTCCCTGCCCAGCCTGTTACAGAGTCACTTCCCCTCTGTTGTCTAATTTGAAGCTCACCAGCTAATCAAGAGAGGAGAGAGGACAGAGGAGCTGAGAGAGGAGAGGAGATAAAGGGCAGCAAGGGAGAGAGGATGAGGCGAGGAAGAGAGGAGAGGAGAGTGATAAGGGGAAGAGAGAGGAGATGGATGGAGGGGAGAGGAGAGGAGAGGAGGTTGTTCGGTTCAGCATCAGGTGACCACCAACGGGTATATGAAGTAATTGAGCTATGGCAGGGCAAAATGCGAACAAGTGCCTTTACCCCCTTTGAGAAGGCATTTATACTCACTGTTCACAAGTGTGACATCACCTTAATGGCTTTACATCCTAACACTTTCTCAGCAACAGCTTGTAAACCTCCACAAGCAATAGGCCATGATGGCTTTCCTTGTTGCAGTGAACAAGTGGTGCTTTAGGGGAAAGCCATGAGCCTATAACCATTTCCTCATGAATGGCCTGACCGGGGGGAGAAATGTCACAGGTAAGCACAGTAAGTGTAATGCAAACGTTCTTATCAGAGAGTGAGGTGGTGATTCAGTCGACAAAACCACACCGAGCAGTCTGACTACTAGATTACCTCAGTATCGGCCTGTTCAGCACTGCTGCTATGGCTGCCTGGAGACTGTCAAGGGAATGTCACTCAAAAGCTCTGTGTGTGTATGTGTGTTTATGCGTGTATGTGTTTGTGTTGCTGTTCACCGTGTATCCTTTCTCCAACAGGAACTCAGCCAGGTAGGAGCCATCCTGAAAACACAAACACAACAGCAACAATGTTATTCATTTTCTTCATGTTTGCTGATCTGAAGAGCGGGATGTATACTGACAATATGGCCCTGTATGTAGGGAGGATAATATCAACATAAAGTTACATTCAAATAAAACATGTTGGGGGACAACATTCAAATCCTCCACGTAAAACAAAGCGACTCCACCTGGCAAGATGACATCATCTAATCCAGGAAGCCAGTGTCTGTTTAACGAAACATGACCTATTTTTTTCTTTATTCAAAATTAAGCCTTACCTTTGTTGTTTAAGGGAGTATTATGGTGCTGTTTTAGTTACATCATATTCTGAACAAGTCCTAAAACAAAAGTGGTATTGTCGAAGTTCACTGGCTCAACTTCTCTAATGCTTTTTAGGAGCCCCGTTATCAAGACACTCACTTTGTCTCATTCTAATATGCATTGTATGAATAAGGTTGACATTATTTTAATAAACCATTATGATTGAGCTGCTTTATTCCGCATTTAATCCTTTTATACCTTAAGGGTCATTAAGAACATACCCAAATCAGCTACTCTGGGCAGTTTGGACATAGGTGTGTGTGTGTGATCCATGTCAATAAGGTCTTGTTCCCTTTACCCCTGAAAACTTTTTCTCTCCTTCTCAGATTTTCCAACCGCACATTTTAGACCTTCTGGAACATTCCAAACTAGTCATGGCATTCATATCCCGTTCTCTCTCACACATACAAATGCACACACACACGCACACACACAACCTGGGGGGCGGGGGGGGGGGGGGGGGGGGGGGGGGGGGGGTTTGGTTCTGGGGGTCAGTACTAGGTAAGGTCCTTTTTGGATTGGCCTCTACAACGGAACCTGAACAAATATGTGTTTGATTGCGTCTCACCTGGCCCATAGGCCAGGTATGTTCTAGTTGGCCTCTGCCTGTCCTCGCAACTTCATAGTTCCACCACGGTGGAAGGACAAGCTGACGTGGCCATGCCAATGGTTCTGTTGCCAGGGTATAATTGGGTCGTTCCACTCCACGCGGTCTGCCTCGGCACGACCACGCGTCACCGTCGCATGCTGAGCGAGCAGGCAGGCGACGTAGTGGTGAAGCGTGGCGGAAGGCTGTCCTGTCGGGTTGTGAGTTGGTAACCTAGCAACGCTAGGGGGGTCCGGCGTAAGAAAAATTGAAAAATAACCCTTTAAATGGTTGGGAAAGATTTACAGATTGAGCTTCCAAATATGACATAACAATAGAGCCTGACCGATAAAGAATTTTTAAGGCCGATACCGATACAAATATTTGGTGATTTAAAAATCTGATATTCCGATATATATCGGCCGATTTTAAAAAGAAATTCCAGAAACGCGTCACAAAACATAAACAGATTTCCCTAACATTGGTTATTTGTAGTTATTTATGAGTCCTCACTAAAATAATAAGGTAATGCAGTTTAAAAATTAACTTTATTTTACTGTTTTATTGTCACAGCGTGAAAGAACAAAGAACATCAAAATATATTAGTTGGTTGGTTTATTTTTTATTGATCCTCTTCGAGAATTTGTGTGTAAAGGGGTGGGCCTAGGGCATTGGTCCTCAAAGTGCGGTCCGCGGGCCAATGGCGGCCCGCAGAAACATTCCTGGCGGCCCGCATTGACATACAGAAAAAAAAAAATTGCTAAAAAATTGGGACAAAAAAATAAAATTGGGGACATGGGATAAAAAAAAAAAAATTACGTTTCTCGTGAGCACGAGAAAGTATCTGGTGTAGAGTATCATGAGATACTTTCTCTCGCTCACAAGTTACTTTCTCATGCTCACGAGATACTTTCTCGTGCGAACCAGATACTTTCTCTTGCGCACCAGATACTTTCTCGTGCTCACGAGAAACGTTTAATCTTTATTTATTGTCCCTCGGTGTCCCTTTTACGGGTTCCGTAATATCAATATTAATTTAAACAAAAATAAATAAATATAAAGAGAAAAGTCGACTCTCTCTAGCTTTCAATCCTGTTACATTTGTTAGTTTTAATCCGACTGTACTTTACTTTGAAAGGATGAACCTCAGTTTCATGATTTAGACCTCACTTGACCTCACTCCCAGAGGTCCACGGTGCAATGTTTTTTCTTCACGACTGGGATGCTGACGGCGTTTCCCACCTAATTTTTTTTCCTTTGGCGGCCCTCAGTCAAATTTTTGGTGCCTAAATTGGCCCTCAGCTGTCAAAATTTTGAGAACCCCTGGTCTAGGGTATATTCTACCTATTTGAAGTTTCATAGAATATTTATATATTCCCAGGGCATGTTAAATAAGGCCCTGTCCACACTAACACGGGTAAATCTACAAACAAATAAATATTTATCCATTTAGCCCGTCCGTCCTAAAACGATGCTTTTCAAAAACGATCGCTGAGGTGGATAAATGTGAAAACGCTGGGTTCGCATTGTAGTGTGGTCAGGGTAGGGGAGGCTTTCAGAAACGATGACGTTCGGTTGCCATGACACTGCCATGATGCTGCCACAAGCTTGCACTCGAGACCGATCAAAAAATGGCAGGTGAAATGGAAATGAAGATTTCTGTGTACAATGTACTTTTGTATCTCCAGTTACAACGCGACATATTGTCTCAAACATATTCGTTAGTCCAATGCCGAAGGCGAGCGCTGTACTTAAATTTCACCGGTGGAAACTTGAATATGTATTGAAATTGGGTCCTATATGTAGTCGAATAATAAAATACTTTTCTAATTTGGTGCCGTCTTGACCGAGAAAAGGCAGAAAGTGACTTCTTGGCGCTTGTGGATTGAAGACAACAACTCCCACCATGCACAGCTTCGCAGGCTCCTCCCGCTGATCTAGATCTCCGCCTATCAGAGACCTCGCGGTTCCATCTACCAAGCTGATACCGCAAGACAGCACTCCTCTTCCCATAGCACCCAACTCCATCTCTCTCTACTCTGCTCTTTGGGACACCTTCTGCTATTGTTTTCATCTAAGGCAATAGTAGCTTAGTAGCTCCACTTGTGAAATGTTGGTCGTCCCATAATGTTATTTCTCGAACATACACTTGGAGCAACACTACTAAGGACTACAACAATGTAAATTTGAACCATTTATTTCAAGAAATATAAACAAAAAAATATATGTAAGCAATGAAACTTAATAGTTCCTCCTGAGCGTCGTCAGCTTCTTGGTGCCGTCTGGAGCTGGATATTTTAGTCGGATGGTCTGCACGATGCAAGAAGGTAAAACGACACGACAGCCTCTGCCCATCTCTCGCTTTGCAGGACCCATTCCAGAAAGTGTCGGTAGGCCATTAGGCGATATTGTCTGGACTGACATTTCCAGTTCACCTTTGGGATTCTGAAATAGGTCTCCAGGACGCCGCTGTCCACATGCGGTGTGAAACTAGGATGCTGCTTTAATAACAGATTATTGCTGCCTCTATGCTTTTATTTGTTGTTTCTACTTTACTATTACATGCTTTTCCGCGACTTTGCATGGAGCAGACGATAACATGTGACGGTCAGAGATCAATATAGCTCCGCAATTGTAAGGATTTCCCCGTATGTGTTAAGCACCTGGCTAGAATTGGGAGCAAGGAATGTTGTAAAAATGTTTTATGTGGAGTTATGTATGTTTAGCGGACTTAATGTGATATTGTTTATTCTCCATGCTAATATTTATGTTGCTGTCCATACTAACTTTGGCTTCTGTAGAGTGTATGTATGCGGTGATGCTAAGCCAAAAGGTTTATTTGAGTCATTTCAATGGTTAAGATGGTTTATTGATGGTTAAGATGGTTTCTAAGAGCTCGTTTTGTTTATTTGTCTGTCCTTAGCTCTTACGGTGTTCCAGAAAGGAAAGGACTAATGTACAAAATAAGGAACGAACGGCTGTACATTAATAAACTCTTTGGAAACATCAGTACGCTTCACCATTGTCTGGCCGGGTTCGCTACAGTAAGAGCTTGACCCTCATTGATTCTGACGATCTGCAGCTGAAGAGACGTGCCACGACAGAGGGTTTCCACTGTGTGCTCCCGAGGCGTGCCACGACAGAGGGTTTCCACTCTGGGCTCCCGAGACGTGCCACGACAGAGGGTTTCCACTGTGTGCTCCCGAGGCGTGCCACGACAGAGGGTTTCCACTCTGGGCTCCCGAGACGTGCCACGACAGAGGGTTTCCACTGTGTGCTCCCGAGACGTGCCACGACAGAGGGTTTCCACTGTGTGCTCCCGAGACGTGCCACGACAGAGGGTTTCCACTGTGTGCTCCCGAGACGTGCCACGACAGAGGGTTTCCACTGTGTGCTCCCGAGACGTGCCACGACAGAGGGTTTCCACTGTGTGCTCCCGAGACGTGCCACGACAGAGGGTTTCCACGGCGTGCTGTTGTCACGCCACTCGCTGTCCACAGGGGTTCACCAGACAACGCACATTCCCATATGTCAACACCTGCTCTACGGTGATTCAGGTGGCAGTGACAATTATTCGGTGCAATGGTCAAGTACAGTTATATACACTGACATTGAAGCAGAACCATTAAACATATAAAGTCAACATATAAATACTCACCTGCTCAACTACAGTAAAAGGGAAACTGGTGATACATTGATATGCTATAAATGGACTATTACTAATTGAAGGACATTTTTCACCTTCTGTTTTGCATTTATGCACCTTGAGAATTGCATTTATTGTTGTGTTTACATTCACATTTACAGCCATTTGAGTGTCTCTACATTAACATATCTGCGCTGCTGATAATTATGCACTGACGAACTATATGCTGTGCGTATGCCGTTCACTTTAAGTTTTCTGAGCATATCTGCTTAAGGGTTTTCTTCTAACTTAAAGGGTTAAAAATTCAGATGATTACGGCAGAGTCAGCTAACAAGAAAGGGGCGGAGAAGCAGATGGCTGGTTCCCAGCATAAAGTTCAAGACCCACAGAGTGAACTCCACACAGCGACCGATGCTTCTGAGAGAGTAGGTTTGAAGGAGACAGTTGAAGCTAAACAACAAAGCCTCACTGATCAACAAGGTAAATCAGAAAAAACAGGTGATGACCTACCTGAAGACCTCCGTCGCTCCGAGTGTGCATGGCATCCTACAGAGAAGATGCGTGCACTCCAAGAGGAAAAGGCCAAGAAAGGGGGGAAAGGGCAGCTATCCATGTACGAGAAATGGAAGTCCCAAATACACAGAGCAAGAGAGCAACTAAAGACATACGTGAAAGACAGTGACCTCTAGCTTCTCATAGACGAACTTAGCACAAGCAAAGAAGATATAATGACCATGTACTTTGAAATTCGAGATCTCACCATCGAGTTGACACGTGTGAAACGGTGTCCAAAGAAATCATCAACATCGCCTACAGCAGAACGATAGACGAGGAAGGTGAGTTCGACGAGAAACAGGAAAGACGCCGTCTTCATGAACTGCTTCGCCATGACTGTGCAAAATCCATCTATGGTTCCGCTGTGTCCATGATAAGTCACAACAAGTCTGATCACTGCTCTGTGACATCATCACTAGCAGCCAAGCGTGCTGATGCAGCAGCTGAACTAGCAGTGAAGAAAACAAATTACAAGATGCTGTTAGAGGAAGAAAAACAGAGAGAATCTACACGAGAGTTGGAGGAACAACAACGGAAGGCTTTAGAGGCACAAAAGCGTGAGCTGGAGCGATTGCAGGCAGAGAAGGAAGTGCGGGCAGCTCAGGCCAAGCTTAAGGTCTATGATAAGGAGACGGAACGTGATGTTGCTTACTACACAGACAATGAAAGGAACAAGGAAGCAAATAACGTGCTTATAACTGCAGCCCCTTCACCTCATGCTACAGCACCCTCTCACACAGACCTTTCCTCACTCACTCAGGTTCTTAAAGACAGCATAGCCTTAAACAGGCTTCCTGTTCCTGAACCATTTGCCTTCAGTGGTGATCCAATACGATTCATTGAATGGAAAGCAGAGTTTACCTCGCTTGTTGATCAAAGAGCGATATGTTGGCGGACCAGCACACCAGGCCCATGATGGCACCTTCTACCGAAATGACAATGAAGCTTACCAAGATGCCTGGAACAAGTTGAATCATCGCTATGACCAGCCATTCGCTATTCAGAGAGCGTTCAGAGAAAGACTCTCCAAATGGCCAAAGATTCAACCTAAAGACGCTGAGGGACAAAGAAACTTCTCAGACTTTCTGAACGCCTGACAAGATGCCATTCCTCATGTCAAGGGCCTTGACATATTAAACGACTGCGAGGAAAACCAGAAACTAGTTCATAATCTCCCAGACTGGGCGGCTTCACGTTGGAACCGTCAAGTCACACAAAGCCTGAACAAGAAGCAAGAATTCCCCACTTTCAAGGACTTCGCTCGCTTCTTGTCAACTGAAGCTGAGATTGCGTGCAATCCCATTACATCTATTCATGCTCTTTGTTCATCAGACTTAAGCACTGAAAGAGAGATTCCTGAGACATGAAGAGAAATAGGGCCAGCGTTCTCACCATTCAAACAGTTGCTGATAATGAGAACCAAAGGTCAGATAACGAGAACCAAAGGTCAAGAAAGGCTACGACTCCATGTATTCTTTGTCAAGATGCCAAACACCAACTTCATGCATGCTCCAAGTTCGCAGAGGGGTCATTAGTGGATTGACGAAACTACGTAAAGGAGAAGAAACTCTGCTACGGATGCCTGAAAACAGGCCACAGCGCGAAAGACTGTAACCATCATCACTTTTGTGAGCCCTGCAAGGGAAAGCATCGAACAGCCCTTCACGACAACAACTATGTGAAGGAAAGTTGAGGCACCTGAGGCAAGGATAAGTCAAGGTCCTGCTGCAACGTCACTCAGTGTATTATCGATGGTAATACCACTGTGGGTTTCATCCAAAAATAACCAGACTGTTGAGAAACGTGTCTACGCTCTTCTCGACACCCAGAGTGACACTACATTCATCGACCAAGAAGTGAGCGACGGTCTTGACGCTGACAAGTGTCCTGTGAAGTTAAAGTTGACCACCATGAGTGGAAAGGACATAATCATCAGAAGTGAGAGTGTCTCTGGCCTTCTTGTAAGGGGATACAGTTCTGCTATTCAAGTCAATCTTCCAGTAGCCTACACAAAGGACTGCATATATATATACCAATTAACCGCGCTCACATTCCTACTTGTGAGACAGCTAAACAATGGAGCCATCTTGCAGAAATTGTTGATGAAATCCAATCACTGAAGGACTGTGAAGCAGGGCTTCTCTTCGGCTACAACTGCTCCAGGGCTATGGCTCCAAGGCAAGTCATTGTAGGGGGAAATGAAGAACCCTATGCTATACGAACAGACTTAGGATGGAGCATCATTGGACGCTCATCACAAGGCTATGATTCCCTGAGCACAAGTCACCTGTGTCACAGAATCACAATTAAGGAGCTGCCTCCAGCAACCCCTGCCGATGTGATCCGCATCCTGGAATCGGACTTCAAGGATGGCAGTGAAGATGGCAAAAAACAGTGTCACAAGATGACATCAAATTCCTAAACAAGGTAGAAGAGGGCATACGGAAAAACATACATGGCCATTACGAAATGCCTCTGCCCTTCAAAACCAGACCCTCCTTACCTGACAACAAGGAATCAGTTGTGATACGCCTTAACCACCTAAAAAGGAAACTACAACGGATGAAAAATACAAGGAGCAGTACATCAGGTTCATGGAAGAAGTCATTGAAAAGGGGGATGCAGAGCTGGTTGAAGACGGTGGGAGCAAGGGGGAAAGGTGGTACATTCCCCATCATGGTGTTCGCCACGCGAAGAAGCCAGATAAACTTTGTGTAGTGTTCGATTGGCCAGCCAGGTACAGAGGGACCAGCTTGAATGACCATCTTCTCTGTGGACCTGACATGTTAAACAACTTGATTGGAGTTCTCATCCTCTTTCGACAGCACCCCATTGCCCTGACATCGAGAAGATGTTCCATCAATTCCATGTTGCAGAAGCTGATCGCAACTACTTGCGCTTTCTTTGGTGGAAGCAAGGAGACTTGAAATCGCAGCCTAGAGAGTTCCGTATGAAAGTGCACCTGTTCGGTGCAGGGTCCTCTCCCGGATGCGCAAATTTTGGGCTGAAGCATCTAGCTAAGGTTAATGCTGACGTCTACCCTCAAGGCACACGATATATCATGAGGGACTTTTACGTCGATGACGGCCTCACGAAGTGGAAAGCACTGAAGATGCTATTCAGCTTGCCAGAGAAGCACGTGAACTCTGTGCTACGGGTGGTCTCAGACTACACAAGTTTGTGTCGAACAACAGAGACGTCCTAGAAAGTGTACCATCCTCTGAAAGGGCAACCAATGTGAAAGATATGGACCTCGCCTTCGGTGACCTGGCACTTGAGAGAGCAGTCGGGATTCAATGGGACGTGGCGTCTGACCACTTCAGGCTTAACGTCAGCCTCAAAGAGCAGCCTGTGACACCCCGCGGCATTCTGTCCACATTGGCCTCTCTGTATGGAATTGACGGCAGCAGTTGTTTCTGTGAAAACAAGCAACCTACTCAAAGAGGAATTAGGATCTGCTGAAACTGAGGAGTTCTTCTGGACCGACTCAAAGGTGGTCTTAGGATACATAAAAAATGAGGCACGGCGATTCCAAACCTTTGTGGCCAATCGCGTTCAGAAGATTCAGCTGAGCTCAGCTCATCAGCAGTGGAGACATGTACCGACCAACGAGAATCCTGCTGACCACGCTTCTCGTGGCTTGACCACCAGTGAGCTTTTGTCATCCAACTGGCTCACTGGACCCCGGTTCTTATGGAACAAGGAAATGAAGCTGCCGGCAGATGATTCTCCAGAGTTGACAATTGGAGATCAAGAGGTCAGAAGCGCTTTAGCACTCTCCACACGAACCAAGGAGCGAGTAAGCTTGGTTGATCGCTTATCTAAGTTCTCATCTTGGTCACTGGCAACTCGAGGTGATGCACTCATTCTAAGGCGTATTCGCAAGAACAAGTCAAACAGTCTCACCTCTGTGAAAGAACGAGAAGATGCAGAACAGTGCATAATCAAGGATCTGCAAAAAACTGTGTATCGAGAAGAGTTGAAACTGCTAAGCCAAGGGATTTCCCTACCCTATCACAATCCACTTTACTCTCTCGATGCATTCCTGCATGAAGATGGCGTCCTCAGAGTGGGAGGAAGACTGGGAAAGTCCTCTCTTCCCAACTCCATCAAGCACCCTGTAATCATTCCCAAGAATCATCACATCACAAAGATGTTGATTGCTCACTTTCATGACAGGATGAAACATCAAGGTAAAGGTCTCACCATGAATGAGATCAGGTCCAACGGCTACTGGATTCCAGGGATTAATCGTGCTGTAGCGTCTTACATTCATCAATGTGTCCCCTGTAGACGGCAACGGAAACCTACTGAAGATCAAAAGATGGCAGATCTTCCCTCTGAACGTGTGGAACCATCACCCCCCTTTACCTTCTGCGGAATGGACTGCTTCGGCCCATTCCTCACCAAGCAAGGAAGAAAGGAGAGCAAGAGGTACGGCCTTCTCTTTACTTGCCTCAGTTTACGCGCCATCCATATTGAGATGCTTGAAAGCATGTCAATGGACACGCTCATCAATGGCCTGAGATGTTTCATTGCCATACGAGGCGCTGTTCGTCAGATTAGGTCTGACCAAGGAACCAGCTTTGTTGGATCCAAAAACGAATTCAAAAAGGCTCTCAAGGAAGTTAATGCAGACGGGCTGGCTGCATTTCTGGCAGACAAACAACGTTACTTTAATCTTAACGCAGATAATAAAGAGGTTTTACCCGTGTTCTAAGCTACTCTATGTGTATTCTTACAAAAGAAGGGTCTTTTTCAGTTAAAATCACTCGTGATTGATGCAAATTGTATACTGTTCCATTATTCACTCATGATTGGTGGGTGTGTAAATAACTCTTAAACAGGGGTTTTAATAACAGATTATCGCTGCCTCTAGGGCTGTCCCCGACTCTGAATTTTCTGAGTCGAATCAGATCTGCCTTTTTCAGTCCAGAGATTAGACAATTCGGTGGCCGTGCGGGGCAGGTCTTTTGGAGGTTTAAAAAAAAATAGTTTTCTTTCTATTAACACTCTGTTTTGGTAGGCTATAGGCCTTTTATATATGCTTGCGTGTTGCGCTCATTGCGCTCTCACCTGAACAGTTTTCTGTCAATCAAACTCGTCGGAAATGAAGCCAACTTATTCCTGTCGGGTTTTAATTAGGCTCCAGCCCATAATGCGGTCCGATAATGAACAAGGGGGTCATGTATAGGCTAGTGGATAATCCACTACATGAGCCCCGTGTTCACGATCTGATTGCATTTATTGAGCCCGAAAGAATGCACAGCGCTGTGTCACACTGACTGCACTCCTAGAGAAAATGTAGCAATAATGTAAGGGGAGACAGCCGCTTCCCTCTGCGAGATTCTGTCTAGCAAACAAAGTTACAATGAATCAATCGCCACAGTGACATGGACATTGTCTAAATAAAGCTTCTCTTTATTATAATTAGAGCTATGATGCAAATGGTGAATATTAAGCCTGCGGTGGCATCTGTACGCACAGTTTGCAATTTATTTTCAGCACCAACTGCCGCTGCAGAAGAATAATAAAAAGTCACAATAAATATGTAGATTCATGCATATGGTCTGACACGTCTACACTATAGGTTGGGTATTTTACTGAGATCAAATAAAAACTCTATCAAAATACACAAAGTAACGCTCCTAACCAGCACCAGCTGTCTCTTCGGAGTCAAAGTTATATTTATTGTATCGTTTGTTTATATGTAGGCCTATTTATAAATGTCGCCACACTGTTGACGTCTTCTGAGACATGGTTATAGGCTATAGTAATATTTGCTATAGTAAAACCACCACCGTCCGTGCACCAACAGTTCTGGTTTCAATTTTTATCCATTTCAGCACACGTCGTGCTGCATCAGTCCTTCTAAAATATATAATTATTATCCATATAAATATTATTCCTTTGCATTTTAATGTTTTCTATTTTTAGTTTTATTAATGCACACCACTCACTGACGAAAAAAAAATGAAGGAAGACTGCGGGAAACCCCGCAGTCGACTTTTTGGTTGAATACATTTGAACTAAATATTTATGATCCCCCAATGTTGACCTGAAGTTGGCGCACTGATTGGTAGACTGTCGGAATGGCAGTAGGCCTACTAAAATGTGTCTGAATGGGGGCATGTTGGAATGGCCGCATGTAACCATAGAAACGGTTATAGCTAACGTGTACTGTGGACAGTACGGGACCGGGAAGGAGTAAGGCTGTGACGTACAAGTCGTTCTGTGCTGTGTCCTGATTGGCTGAAGAGAAATAGCTACGTTGTTGCTTCTGGCGATTTGACATGTTCAATCTCTGGCGACTCCTTGCAACGGCTGCGCTGCAACGACCAGTTCACACTGCTGCAACTTTTCCCCTACAACGTTCCAAAACAGTCTCGTGGCAAGTCGTTGCGAGGCGAATCTTTGGTCTGAACTGGGCTAAGATATGAAACTCAAAGTCCTTTGAACAAAAAAAAAATAATTCATTAATCGGCCATAATAAATGCAGATACCAATAGTTTGGAAAATGCCTAATATCGGCCGATAATATCGGCCCACCGATAAATCGGTCGGGCTCTACAACAGATTCAAGGTATCTGCTGAGACCATGTTATTGTGCAAATGTGCCTTGAACTTGGCAGAAACATTATTTATTTTTCTGCTTCTTTATTTTTGTTGCAGTGGCACTGACAATCCAGCAGCCGCGGTCCGCCGCTGCTGAATGCATATAGGGGAAACAATGCGTAGAGCCTGAGGGCCAGCGATGAGAATGGGAGGGATGAGCAGCAATACACCAGCCCAAGTAATACACAAGGCTCAAAATCAAAAGCACACAAACACACACGTTTGCTGGCCAACTAGAAACTTCTTAAGGGCTCGATGCAATAAGATGCAAATGATCATTTGAATATGAAGAGACGAGTGGTCTCCCGAAAGGTAAATTATGAGAACACAGTGTCACTATCAATACAAATCTCTCTAAAGTCTTAAGCATGGCATGTGCAAACAACATCAACTTAAAAGGCAGTTTCTGATTGGAGCCAAAAGTCAGAGTTTAATGATTACAGGGTGCAAATTAATTCAGTGGTCAAAGAGACAGTCTTCATTTCAAGCCAAAACGATGACAAATGGCCAAAAATAATGGTGAACAGGTAGGTAATCTATTAATAAAAATTATATTCTGAGGGAAACACAATATACCAGCACTCACAAAGATCATTGGTGGCAATATTCTTTGGGAACTTAACAAAGCAAAGACAAGCAGATTGAGTAGTTTGTCTTATAGCATACTATATGTATGCTTGATGCACTTATATGCACAGTAATTGAAATAGTACAATTAAGGCTGTGTGAGTGGACTAAACTAGTCCATATGTTTGAGGTATTGCAAATATGAGCTCATGGTGTCTATTACCAAGCCTCAGAATAGCCATCATCATTACCATCACATCCCAAACCTGCTATTTTTAGTGTGTTTGTGTCATCACAATGATTCTGTGCAATTGGCTTTTGCTAATGTACTGTCTATACAGTGAGCGCCAACCCAATGAGGGCAAAAACTATCATCGAGTCCAGTCCCCATTGCATTGGCGCTACCTACTGTTGGAATATTGAAATTGTTTTTTAGAGCCTGCCTGCGAACTCAGTTGCGTAGCACCCAACAAATACTGTCACGGGTAGATTAAAATATACGTCTATGTAAACAGTGACCCCTTAACAGTTTAAATATCTAGAGTAAAATATATCAGAATAATTGTTTATGTTAATATTTGTTTATAACCGTAATTATGTCTGTTATTTATATTAAAATTATCTTAATTATTCCAATATGGTTGAAATATTGTAGCAGTGCTTTCTACAACATTCCTGAAAAATAAATGTATGGGAATCACAGACTTATTGTTCACAATGGTTGAGAAAAAAATTGAACAAGACATCATGGCTCTTCAGTCTACTTCTCCCTTTCTTTTATTACTAATCATTTTTTTGGTTAATACGTTTGAAGACTGTCTCCGGGCAATCACTTCACAGCAGTGTGTGTTCCTCCTGAATATTTTGTTTGAAATTAATCCCTTTAATGGGCAAACTTTAGACTACAGATATGCAGCAAAGGACAGAACGGGTCTACCATGCAGGGCTGAGATAGCCTAATGAAGCTGCAGTAGGTTGACTTGCCGTATGACAAACAAGTACAACCACACCAACACCTTGACCTATAACACTACTCTATGCACTTTACATTCCAGGATGTGTAACTGAATACTGCCTATTGGATCACAGGCAAACAAATGTGTAACTTGTCTAGTAGAATATTGAATGCCACCGGACACAGGCCGCCTACTAAATAAATATCACTGTTGACACACCGCACACACACACACCCACACACACACACTTTATTTACAATAAAAAAGTAAACTATTAAATTAAGTATTACACATATTAGTGTCACACGTTGTATTCCATGGTCTGTTAGGAAAAAAGATTTAGCAATCAATAATCGTAACAATTGTAAAAAACAACCAATTTATCAAAGGAATAGTTACGGGGGGGGGGGGTCAGGGTTATTCTTATCCCTATTAATTCGATGACAATATTTGTTGGAATTACTCTTAAAGGAGACAACAGCAGGAATGTACAGGGATAACAAGACACACGTTCTTATGGATTCTCTTAGCTCTCTTCTGGATGCCAAATAGACGATCCCCACATGCTTGGAACAGCGGGCAGGAAAGCCCACTTGGGCTGAGCCTGAGAGTGGAAACCCCCCCCAAGCGAGATGTGCATATCATAGGTTGTGCATATCAAATAACTTGGTGTGAAGGGAGGGAAGAAGGGAGTGAGGGAGGGATTATCACAACAGACTTGCTTTGCTTAGTGGCTAAGCACCCCCCCCCCCCCTCCATCAACATCATCAGGTTTCAATGAGTACAATGAGTTTGACATTTAACAAAGGCCAAGTTAAATGTTTGAGTTAGCCTAAAGTTGCCTAGCTAAATTAAGCTATTTTTCAGCAAAAACAGACAGGATAGGTATCCATATTAGGGAGAAGTTATCTAGTATCAAACTATTTGCAATAAATCATATAGCAGATGATATTATGCAAAGCGTCTGACCGTGAAGTTAGAATCATATTAGAGAGCAGAATCTTGCTCTTCAAAGTGAGAACTGCATGATCAAATAGCCCTTAAGCCACATATGTAATGGATATTGTTCAGCTAGCCCAAGACACAAATGAACCCAGAAGAATTGTAGTCAAGTTACAGAAGATAAGCTAGAAAAGACTGGTGACAATGAAAGAAATTTATACTTTGGCCTAAACCGAAAAACTCGCTTTATACACTACAATGGTGAAAAGGTTTCAGTCAATATAATTAATAAATCATATAAAAGGTGCTATGCTATCCCTTATAAGACACATTGAAATGGTTTATTTTATAACTTGCGAGACTCACTGAACTGGTTATTCATATGGGGTTCTATGAAGGCCTAAGGCATGTAAAGCTAATAGAGCAAGAACTGACATACCAACAAACTCCGGCCTGGCCAGTTAGGCTTGTTGCACATCTTTACCCTTTGTTTGTCATGATAAACATATGTTAAATGTTCTTGCTTAGAAATTAGGAATCGCTACTCTAGAGAATGGGCGAAGCAACAGATAGGATAATATAAGTGCATACATTTTGTGACATTTGCATAAGGAATCTACTAGAATGGAATCCCTGAAATAACATGGCAAAATGTAGGCTAGAATACATGTTGCATGGATACTTCAGTAGTCTTATTAGATGTGATTGCTGAAAACGTTTCACAAGGATGGGAATACATCCGGCTCCCATCCTTATTACTGTGTCCTACATGAATGAGTAAACAACTTGGATCACCAGCAGTCATAATGATACTTCCTTTTTCAGAAGCATATTAATAACCTATTTAAATAACTGGAAAAATGTATCCATTCAATTAGACTCATTGTTCTCATCACTACAAAAGGTCAGGCAAAAATGAACGACCCAACATACCTAGATTATAAAATATAATAAACCTTAAGACATAATCCAGGAAGGAATGGGTGCAAAAAATACTTTTACTGCTAATGGTTACAGAAAAGCAGAGAATCTTTGTAAGTCCAGAGTGCATTTCGGAAAACCATAACGTATGTGACTTTGGCGTTTCAAAACATGTACAGGTTTCTATTCTTTCACAGTGGGTGCTGCGAGACGGTTTACCTGTCCAGTGATGCCGGTGATGACGGCCACCTTCCGTTCAGTCTGTTCTTCCGTTTTCACTGCAAGGTTCGTAGACGACTCAACGCATTGGGCCATTTTCAAGTTACAAATTGGAGTGTACGGTAGTTGAAACGAAATACGGAAAGATCGTACGCTATAGTGGATCTCCGATTCAATGAGAATGGTTTCATTAAACCGAATCGAACTACGCTAACGAGTGACGTAGTAGGAAGCAGGGCCGGGGATCGACCAATCGAAAGAGGGCAGGGTCCGCAGCCAACGAGTTGTAAACAAAAGGGAGACTTTTTGACGGCATTTCGAGGTACTTCCACAGCGCTTCCAACAGGATGGAAATATATGCACCACTATGTTCACATCAACTTCAGATCTTGCTGTATTTTACTTTAATGTCTCTAGGGATGTCTTTTTTGATTGTTACTATAGCCTTTATATTTTGAAGCCTTGGGCATTCCAAAACTATGTAAGGAATAAAGTATAGAACGCCGGTCATTATCGGGAAAATAAGCCCTGACAGGGCGAACCTGACACCGACGCGAGGCAGAGCTATCTTGCTTCGCCCTGAAGGGGCTTATTTTCGATAATGACCGGCGACGTTCTATACATTCACACTGTTTACAATTTAAAAGAGCGATACGAAAGACGGCAAAAAATCCAATTTCCTTGACAGCGGTGATTATATGCTTAGCAACGGTGAGTTATCAAAAACAATTCCCGCAGGAAGTTGTGAAGGCCCATGCAAGTGAACGGAGCATTCCACAGCATGGAGAAGAGCCGTGTAATAATTAGGCGAGTGCTGCATGCAGCGCTCAACTATTGTTCTTCTTTCTTACTTATTCTCTACAAACTTCGGGACCCACCTCCTTCCTCAATTTTTCACCTAGAGACTTAAAATATTCAGAATAGCTTGGAATCTCTTTTTTTTAAAATATTATTTACTTAAGATATTCTACTTTTAAAATATTTTATTTTTTACATGGGAGTCAATGGGAGGGCGGCAGAGCCGTCCTCTGGTACTGGTACTTTAACTGCGTGAGAACTGTTTTAATCAATTTAACCGTTTACCATCGTTCAAACCATTTAACAAATCTACACATTTGTATCTTCAATAATAATATAACAATAACGATATAATTTAAATTTTATTCAGAATAACATTTTTAGTTTCATACCGGCTTCGTTTTCAGTTGGTCTCATTGATTTACGTTGACGCTGGAGCGTGAGGACGTCCAGCAATGTTGCCAGATTGGGCGTTTTCCCCGCTGGATGTAGCTACTTTTGGAGGACGTTGAGGCAGTGTTGCCAGATTGGGCTGTTTTTCCCGTTCTATTGGGCTACTTTCAATCACACACCGGCTCGCTATTCTGTTAAACAATCACACACACACGACCTTTTATATTTCTGCATTTTTAGCAATGCGTTGCGCTTTTCATTCAGCTGTCACTTTGTTTTTGTCACAACCATTTCCTTTTTCTTAAATGGTGTGCATGTTTACATTGTTTACTCCATTTAGACTTTTGAACTTTTGTTCAAATCCCTTCACTTGATTTAAGCCATTAAACTTTTTTTTACGTCTTAATCTATGTGGCTTCAGTAAAAATATTTTCAACCTCACTTTGTACTACTGCACTCACCGCATTTTCTGCAGGAAATGCATTTTCTAGTCAACAATTATTCGCCGAGAACGAAGGTCGAGGGGGCTATTCCCCACTATTCACTTGAATTGAGTTGAATAATTGTTTTAGTATACCTATACACGTGATCACTCCAAAAATAAAGATAACCCTTTTCTGCGGGATTTATTTGTTTTTATTAGCGTGACGAGACGACCGTAACAATATCCCGAGTTTGAGATCTTAATCATGGGATATTGCCCAATATCCCGAGATAGCGAACCAATCAAAATGCGCCCTCTTAGGATGTTCACGTGTAGCATATACAATATCTCATGGTGAACTTCTAAAAGGTTTTCAGTAAAATAGGATAAAGTTGGGTGATGTCAGTTTTCAATAAATTGGCACATTTTATTCAGCTTTGTTTTTATTTTTTAAAGTTTTGCTTAAAGTAACTTTCAGTAACAATTTCATTTCACATTAATAGACAAGAGGTCAGAGAAGTTGGACATGCCCTTATAACCACTAGGTGGCGGAAGAGGATCCAGAGACTGCTACACCTGTAGACCGTCACCTAGCTACTCATCCCCCAACCTAACGATTAGATCGATTTTTCTGATTACAGCAAGAGCTCAGAATGCGTCAGTATTTGTTAGGAAAAGATTTATAATTTATATTTGTATAATAACACATACCCTGGATTGTTCTGCAGTAGTTTAGGTCTGGTATAGCACTGGCCCAAAAAAGCAAACATTTCAAACTATGGGTCAGGACCCATTGGGGTTCGCGGCGGGGTAGTGGGATGGCAACGCGGCGGGGTAGTTGGGGGTAACGCGTGTTATACCGACATGGAATCGAAGCTCAAAATAATTTTCGAGTTCTCCCTGGATCATGTGTCCGCCAACAACAAAAGTTAGTTACGATTCCTAGGTAACTTTTTTTCTCAAGTTTTAAAGTAATGCCGTCTATCCAGTGCACTGAATAGACAGCATTACTTTAAAACTTGAGAAAGCTGCTCTTGCCTGCAAGAGGGTGAGAGGAAGACACACTTACGATGTCATAGCTTGCGAAATAGATCAGGTTCATTCAGCCTTTGGACCACATAAAGTAACAGCATGTGTCACTGCCGCTTAAGTGCATTTTTGTTTTAATTGTATGGGATAATTTTTTTTCATTGACCACTTAATTTTTGTTCTCATGTTTCCCAAAGCCTGTGTTTTGAAACTAGCCTACTTTATCCTGTTTGTATTTTACAGTGAGGCATTCCTTTGTATGGACAGGGATATTTTTCTTTCATATGGTTTATATAGCCTATAGATTTCTACAATAAACACTAAGTGATGATAGGGCTATGATGTTTGTCCATGTATCTACAGTAAATTAAGAAACGGGAAAGTAAAGTAATAAGTAGTGAAGTTACTTTTCAGATCCAGTAACTAGTAAAGTAATCTCATTACAATTTACAGAAGTAACGGTAATAAGTAACTAATTACTTTTTTGAGTAACTACCCCAACACTGGCAACGAAGAATACGTTTAATTTGTTTCCTTTTTCCTCAGAATCATTTAGCCTCTAGCGATATTAATAAGCCAGGGGATGGAAGAAGCAATGAGGAATAATGATGAAAAATATACATGGAGACATGTTCACTTTTATGATATAGTCAAGTTAAACAGCACCACCTGCTGGTAAACATACACTTTAACTCTTAGGATTTTAAGTTTAAAAGTTTATTCAGATGTTATTATAAAACAATGCTTATAGCCAATAGCCAACTTGCACATAACATGAGCATTGCACTCATGTTATAGTTGTACAAATTGGTATTACACATGTGATTATAAAGTTTTAAGTATTATAAAAAATAATAACATGGAATATACACTCAGAATCCAACAATGGAGCTGTATATGTAGGACTACCATGGCAATGACACACCCTTATAGTCCAGGATGGCTCCATTGTGCTTCTCTGTCAGGGAATCGATCACGCTTAGCAGGCCTCCTACACTTTCTTGCTTGTCAATGTCTGCCTAGTGGATAATAGAATATAATTATCAATCATTTTCCCATAGATTAACCACTACTCAGTCTATTCTGCAAAAAATGATCATTGAGCAGGGGTGATCTCACTGACACTTTAAATCAAACATTTTGAAAAAACCTCTGATTGTTGATTAAAATATTTTGTAAAGCTTACTTACCTTAAAATTAAATGGCAAATAAGTAAACAGTGGCCAGCAGCACCCTCACCTCTTTTCCGCCCATGTCGGTTCTCACCCAGCCAGGGTGCAGGAGAACAGACAAGATATTATCCTTCTGGAACTCTAAGGCAGAGCAGATGGTCAGCATGTTCAAAGCCGCCTGGAACGGGAGGGAAAATACATTTTAAAAAAAACAACACTTTCAATAGGAATGTTGTAGAACAAATTTAATCAAAGAGCTTGAGGTAGCTAGATACGAGTTGGTCTCTGGTCTTTGCCTTGCTGACGCGGTATGACATCACAGGGAACCTGCTGTAGCTTTCAGGAGTATTGGTCATGCTTCCAGCCATGCTAGAGAGGTTGACCACGACTGCTTTACTGCAGGACATCTCTGGTGTCCTGCTGGCCAAAGCTGCTGCTCGTAGGTGAGGGAGGAGCTCCTTCATAATGATGACAACCAGAGTGAGAGAAAAGGAGATGTTACACACAGAAATAAATTAATGATGCATTTACTTGAAAGAAACGGCACGAAACTTATACAAACAAGATGTTTTCAAAACCATCACTATGTATAAATATAGCGGTAAGAACTTCCTCCCTCCTTCCCTCACTTTAGTGAGGCTCATTGGGCCAACGACGTTGGTGTTGAAGGTAGTTAGCATGTCCTCTGGACTGGTGCTCTGAAAAGTGCCATGGAAAAGAACCGCTGCATTGTTGATCAACAGGTTGAGGCCCCCTGGCCCCACCAGGGAGCCTACCCTCTCCGCACACTTTTTTATGCTGCAGAGGTCTGCGACATCTGAGAGCGAGATCAGAAAGTGTCAACATAAGAGACACTGAGAAACATCACAGTAGTGTTCTTGTGACATCGGGTTAAAACATCAAAAATGTTTATTTCAAAAGAAGAGTCATAACCTAGTTGGATGACGGTGATCGCATCAGGGTGGCTCTTGGCAAGTGCTTGCAATTCCTGTAGAGCAGAATAAAATGTTCTGAGAGTTGCATGCAAACTTTATTCAGGACTCAATTAAATAAGAATTGTTTTTAGTGGTGGGGGTTGCATGGGAAGGTGAGCCGTCCATAGAGGCAGAGTGGTGTGGTACTGCAGGTGATACAATAATTGAAAAAACATAGATAATTGAAAGATATATATTGAATAAATATTTTATTAATATTGTTCAGGCAATATATTTTTCAGGATTCTATTTAAAAAATAGTGTCACTTTGTGTATTGCGTGTGTTTCTCATGTAATGTTTTTCATTTGCGTTTTGTGTTAATAAAATGAAACACTGCATAAGCCGCGTTGCTGGCATTTTCTTTCCACTGTTTCCAACTGGCTATGGCCTTCTTGCAGTAATACTTGTTGCGCATAAAGGGTGGTAGTCTTTGACGAGGCTCTGCATGTGTATTCTTCTATTTATATGTTTTGCGGAGATGTAATACGATAGGTCATGATGATTTAGTGGTACGCCTCAAGTCAACAGTTTGTGCACCATTGGTTGAAAGCTTGCGGTAGGCGAATGCGTTTTTCGTAGAAGTCTGGGATTCTCGCCTCTTATTGGTTAGACGTGCTCTCCTCCGATTGGTTAGGGTTAAGGGTTATGGTGTGTTCCTCAATCCTCGGACGCCAGCCTTCCGAGTCAGAAGTCGGAAATCTCCAAGCTTTCCTGCGGCATTTGTCGGAGGCACGCCCCCTTTGGTTCACCTCTCGAAATTGTACACCTAGAGCAGTGATGACGCTCTCAACAGAAATGGCTGCGCACGTGAAGAGATTTATTTTCTTTGTATTTGTACCACGTTGGTTATTTTAATGTCGATTTTAAATGCTGTTACACACTTGATTACATTGCTTCTTATTCCGGTCACCAATTTATGCATTGCACGGTCTTGCTGTGCGTGCAATACAATGTAAAGGTGTTTTTTTTTGTGTGTTTTTTGTTTTCGGGCTGGTTTGCTAAAGAGGCTAATGTAACTAACAATAAACAACGACTAGCCAATTTCATGACACAATCACAAAGACGCTTGCGTCCGAGGATTCAGGAACACGCCATTAACCCTAAACTCCCCCAAACAGTTAGGACTAAAAAACACGATCTAAAAGGAGAGCCCTTGTAACTAATCAGAGGGTATATTCCCGGATTCTCCTACGAAAAACACACTCGCTTACGGTAGTGTCTTGTGAAAACATAATAACCACGAAAACCCTACCTTTCCTCTGGCTCCATCCGGTTCTCTGCAACAGGCAAACAAATGTGGCAAGGGCGAGGGACCTTCAACCATTTGTTTAACCATTTCCAAGCCCAGGCCTCTGTTAGCTCCAGTTATCAGCACAGTGCGTGTTGTAACACTCGCCATGACCCAGCACTTGCCTCTTCCTCGTGAAAAACTCAGCCTTTGTTGAAAACAGTGCCTTTACATTGGCCGCGCGTACCTTCTGGAATGCCAGATGTTGCAGTTGGCTGAATGTTAGACGAATGGAGCGTGATGTTTATCTTCTGGTAAAACAGACCCGTTCAGGGAATGATCAATTGGTTACCTCAATCCAAAACACTGCTTTTCTAAGATATTGAACACATCTACAAGTGTTCTATAACTTTTTCTCATGAGGTAGTCTGCATGTCCTGGCAAGAGGAATAAATTTCAGACACGATATCGCGGTTGAGGAAGGATATTGGCAACGACAGGTCAAACAGACACAGGCAGGCAGCCAGGCTGCTAACTGATTATTAAAGGGAGAGTAAAATATGCCCGAGCTATCAGCCACGCGGTAAAGGGGTGGAAGGGGATGGCGATGCAGGGGTCCGTGAGAGGGAAAAGGGCCTGGATTTAAATAATATCCGATTTATCAGTAGGTTAGGAAAAATGGATATGTACCTTTAATAAGAAAAAAAATCCTGAAATTATTTGAACGACTGATGAAAAAAGAAAATGTTCTGCAGTCCCCCCACATCTCCCATAAATGGTTTAGTCCAAATAACGTGAAATGCAGATCGCTGACAGCGTGTTGACTGCCACTAGTTGCCGGAAGAGATGGGATTTATGGCTCTTTGAAGGGAGCCGGATCTTGAGGAGCTGTTCTTTTCAAAGAGCCGTTCAAAAGACTGGCTCATTAATTTATTTTTAAGAAGCTAGCCTAGTGGTAATCCTTTTTATCTGGGAAAATTTCACTGGGAGGAATGATAAGGTAAGATTAAGATCAGAATTATTCGGACTTAGACATGGATATCTGAGTTTGATATATTTTAAATATTGATTATAATTTAATTTAACATGTGTGGACTAGATTTTAAAGGAGACATATTATGGTGTTTACCCAACAAGTAAACAGTATTTGAGTTCCAGAAAACATGTTTTTGAAGCTGTTTGCTGGAAATAGCTTTTAGGAAAAAGAAATCTTGCCTACCACTATTCTCCTCTGTTTCAGTCCCTTCAGAATGCGCTGTTTCTGGTGTCTGTAGCTTTAATGCAAATGAGCTGCTGCCCATTGACCAATGAGCTGTCAGACTGAACCACAGCATGGAAGAGAAGGGATTGTTGCCGTTTGCAGACTCCTGGAGCTCTATATCTATATAATATAGTATAATATAATATTATTATATATGGGTATTTATATAATATTATATATAATATCACGTCCAAAAGCTATGTGCGCCTCGGATGATATTATGAATCATAAAGACTGCGTCTGACGTCTCTGGTGCTTCTATAACAAGTAAAGACTCATAGTGGGGGATAGCTCTGCCATGGTTGAGAAGAATTGGGGGAAAGGAACTTTGGCCTTGACTCTCTGAAGTCCATGAACCGCCACATGGAGGAGAAAGGGATTGTACTCCGGGAGCTGAGCTGCTGGACTGCCGCCGAGCTCCCCCCACCGGACCTGCACGCTTCGGCGGCAGTTCAGCTCCCGGAGTACACCCGCCGGAGCAGCCGGAAAGCTTTGGCGTCAGTTCAGCTCCCGGAGTACATCGCCGGAGCTGCCGTACTGCCGCCGAAGCTTCGGCGGCGGCCGGGCGGCTTTGACGGTGGCCGGACTGCCGCTGAAGCTTCGGTGGCAGTCCAGCGGGGGTAGCTCGGCAGCAGTCCGGCAGCTCAGCTCCGGGAGTACAATCCCTTTCCCCTCCATCTCTCCTCCTCCGGACTGCCGCTGAAGCTCGGCAGCAGTCCGGCAGAGAAAGGGATTGTACTACCAGAGCTGAGCTGCCGGGCTGCCGCCGAGTTCCCCCCGCCGGAGCTGCTCGTCTGCTGGTCCGCAAAATGTTAGCTATGCTCTGATTGGAGGGGAGTAAGGAAGTGGGAGGTAATATTCAAGTGTGCCCCCTTCCTACGTAGGAGGGGGCGCAAAAACTGACTCGCTCGTTTGGTAACTGTCGGCGGGGTACTTTCAGAAATGCATATCTTACAGACTTCTTTCAAAGTTTGCATGCGTGTGGGAGCACCAGAGACCCAAAACAACACCCCAAATCCCAGGAAAAGTGTTGTTTTCATAATATGTCCCCTTTAATGTCTGATCTGCATTCATTGTAAACATTCCACAAGGCGGTGCTATATCCCTCTGTTTTGACACAGATCACTATTTTGGTGTCTTTGTATACAATGTGTCGAAGTGTAAATACAGCTCTTTTCACTTATTCATCATGTATCACCTTTTTAATTGTAGCACAATAAAAACTAAGCAGGCAATGAACAATGAACTTCCATGCAAAGATATAATTAACAAAAAATATATATTTTGCTTTTATTTATGAGAAGCACATACAGTATGGCCACTGTATGGAAGGCAACACTTCCCCTTATTTAGAGCTGGTTTACCAGTACACAACGTTTAAAACTGAGCAAAGTCATGCCAACAGATGTTACAATGTTAATCAATAGTAAAGTATTTGATATTATGGTTGATTCTTTTATATTGAGTAAAATGTTCATGTTCCGCCATGTTCATGCGCGTCACTAGTAAACCATAAGTCACCAACTGGGCAACTCTGCTCTCAAAATTTTGGTGCGTTCAGATCGCTGGAAATTATGGGGAAAACATTTTCGCGACATCGGAAAGTTTGCGTGAACGACACCTCATGACGCTGTTATGATTCTACTTCTGTTCGGCAACTCGGGCCAAAGGCGAATTCACTCTCCTGGTGATAACGAGAAGGCTCGCCAGTGATGACGCTCATGCTTACACGTTTTCCCGACAGCGACCATTCTTGTGCACTTGTGAAACAGCACGTTGGGAATCTAAAAGATCTTCACAGCAGGGGGTTTTTATCCGATAAAAAACAGTCAGAACTAAACAGAACTTAGCAGGATCAGTTTCAAGTTTGCATGCCTTTATTTCCTTAATGCCTATCACCTACTATCATTTTGCTATTATTAATGAGAAGCACATACAGTATTGCCACTGTATGGAAGACAACACTTGCCCTTATCTAGAGCTGGTTTACCAGTACACAACATTTAAAACTGAGCAAAGTCATGCCAACAGACGTTACAACGTCAATCAATAGTATAGTATGTGATATGATGGTTGATTCTTTTATATTGAGTAAAACGTTCATTTTCCGCCATGTTCATGCGTCACTAGTAAACCATACGTCACCAATTGGGCAACTCTGTTATCAAAATTTGGCACGAGTTGCCGAACGGAAGTAGAATCATAACAGCATAATGAGGTGTCGTTCATGCAAACTTTCCGACGTTGCGAAAATGTTTTCCCCATAATTTCCAGCGATGTCAACGCACCACAATAACAGAGTTGCCCAGTTGGTGACGTATGGTTTACTAGTGACTTGCATGAACATGGCGGAACATGAACGTTTTACTTTCCGACGTCGCAAATATGTTTCCCCATAATTTCCAGCGATGTGACGCACCAATAGCCTACGTTCCCTCGGATTCCCACTCCGTGCATATGGATTTGGTTCGTTCGACGCAGCAGGGGTTCCCCATGAAGCTTTGACGGCTTACTGCTCCTAATTGAGAATTCCGAGGGGGCCCGACCAGAATTCGGTAAAATGCCGAAAGAAAGCCGGGAGATTTCTCCACTTGCAACTCAGAAGGCTGGTTTCCGAGGCATCTGGAACACACTATTAGGTCTTGAAAATTCGCCCAAATTCCAATAAGGAGCGTTATAACTTCCACGTGGATAATTTACAGTCACAAGGAGAATGCATGGACCTATTAAAGAAGAGAGGGAGGATGTTCCCATTGTGTCCTGAAGCCAACATTTATGGAATAAGGCAGTATCTGTACGAAACACCACCTGGTGGTTAACATATACCTCACCACTCGTGACTGCGTTTTCAATCTTAAAAGCTTTATTCAGATGTAATCATCCTAAAATAGTGCTTAGTAGCCAACAAAGGCACATTGATGTGATTGTTGTACATATTGGCATTACACATTCGACAATTGTATATGCAAACTTATGGTAGCCTATGCATGTAGAGATATTTAGTAAAAAGCTGACATTCCTGAAGCCCACAGTGGCGTAATGAATAGGTCTACCATGGCATCGGCTGGCCCATATAGTCCAGGAATGCTCCGTTGTGCTTCTCTGTCAGGGAACCGATCATGCGTAGCATGCCTTCCACACTTTCTTGGCTGTTAATGTCAGCCTAGGGGATCACAAGAAGAAGAATTGCCAAAAAATTTCCCATGGATTTATGTCTCTTGTCTTTTCTGGGGCAAACATTGAGAATCACTGATGAGACATGGTGGATAATTCACAAAGCCCAACAAGGCATTTAAAGAAAAATCGGATTGGATTCAAGGTTCACCCACCTCTTCTCCACCCATCTCGGTTCTCACCCACCCAGGGTGCAGGAGAACAGAGAGGATATTATCCTTCTGAAGTTCTAAGGCGGAGCAGGATGTCAGCATGTTCAAAGCCGCCTTCAACAGACAGAGAAAATATGTGAAACAAAGCAATAGGTATCGTTTAGGCTGCATGAACTAGCCGTGTAGCTAGCGAGATACATCCTAGTCAGCCGCCTATACCTTGCTGACACGATATGCGACCCCAGGGAACATGCCGTAGCTCTCCGGAGTAGCAGTCATGGATGCCCCAACGCTTGAGAGGTTGACCACGGCTGCTTTGCTGCATGACATCCCTGGTGTCCCACTAGCCAAAGCTGCTGCTTGTAGGTGAGGCAGGAGCTCCTTCATAATAAGGGGAGGTGATGTAGGAAGAAAATGAGGGAAGCTATGACATTATTAAAAGGGCGCACTCAGGGCGCACTCACACTAGGCCATCTGTACCGTGCCCAAGTACGATTGCCACGCCCCCCTGCTGTGCGCTGGCCTGTGCTCACACTAGGCAATCTCAACTGGGCCTGAGTACGGTTGCCTCTTGTACATGCGTCATCACGTCGTAATACGTCACCCCCAAGCTCTGCTGCTTAGTAGAACAACACAGAGAACACAGTTGACACTTTACTGACTTTGTTGCTTATTTGGAGCCGTTCTACTCAGATACAGCCCTCACTCCCCAAGGTAAATTGCCTGCTTGAGCTAGAACCCCAATTTACCCTCCCGGACCCTGCACATATTGGTGGTTTATTGGGTTTAATTCTGTTGTAAATGCGACGGCTCCGCTGTTCCGGGGGGGGGGGGGGGGGGGGGGCTTGGGTAGTGTTGTTGCTGCAATGTCTCCACAGAGACAACGCAGCGGTATGATTATGAGCAGTTAACTTCTTACTTGAGAGAAAGTGAAATCCGCGAGCTGCTGATCATGTGAGAGAAAGTGATGCAGTCGTATTAAACAAAGACATTGAAAGATCTACGAGAGAGACGCATAGTGTGAGTGCGCCCTCACACTATCCTAACGATCTAGACTTGAGCACGGTACAGGTGTGAAACGGACTTGGGCACGGTACAGATGGCCTAGTGTGAGTGCACTAGGCCATCTCTACCGTGCCCAAGTCCCTTTCACACCTGTTCCGTGCTCAAGTCTAGACCGTTTGGCTAGTGTGAGCACGCCAACTGTACTCAAGTCCACTTCAATTCCGTGGCCTGAACACACTTGGGAGAGGTGTGCTCAGGCCACGGTACAAATGATAATGAACCGACACGCGCACAAGCACGGCTACGCAACCTGAGCTGGATGACGTATAGTCCATGCGACCCTTATTTCCCATTAAACAATAAACATGACGGCTAACGGTTCACGTTGGTGCGATAGTGAAGTTGAGTTTTTGGAAAAAAAAATACCCCGTTCGTCACGGCGCGGGCTTTCATGGTTCACTGGAGAAGGCGGGGCTGCGCACAAAGTCTAGACCTGTGTTTTTATTTTTTTATGAATGAAGACACCCGCATGCAAGAATAAGTTCACGTCTGAGTGTAGGCTACAAACGCGACTAACTATTTACAAGTGCAAAAACGCCAACATATTCTGTATTTTGCTGACCACTAGTTTTTTTGACCCAAACGGTGCGATCTCTCGTAGATCGCACCATCTTTCAATGTCTTTGTTTAATACGACTGCATCACTTCCCTCACATGATCAGCAGCTCGCATATTTCACTTTCTCTCAAGTTAGAAGTTAACTGCTCATGATCATATTGCTGCATTTTCTCTGTGGAGACAGCGCAGCAACACCACTACCCAAGCCCTTTACCTCGGGGAGTGTAAACGCGCGGACCGTGCCGCGAAAAAGGCGTGCATAAAACAGCCTATTGGGCTGTGTAAAAACGTTCTCAGTGAGAGAGGGCTGTACCTGAGTAGAATTGCTCCAAATAAGCAACAAAGTCAGTAAAGTGTCAACTGTGTTTTCTTTCAATATTCGCTCGGTATCTCACTATGGGAAACGCCCCTCGCGCTGTCCCCTAGAAGCAATTTTACACTACGCCAGTCGTGACTGGCCAACAAACGTGACGTCTGCTTGCAGAGGAGGGACTCCCTCCTACATAAGTCCCGTCGTCACGTCATCTCTTCAGTCTTTAACCTCTTCTCACTCCTAGAAGCACCTCTCGGACAGAAGTTGTAGATGGCCTAGCATACTGTTCCGAGAGCGAGCTAACCCCTCGGTCACCGAACGCTAGCCTACATTGCTACATCTGACCTCTGTGAGGCTAAAAGCTAGACTGTCACCAAACAGTAGCTGCTAGTACCCATACTAGCTGCTAGTACCCACACTAGCTGCAATCCACGTGTCCAAGCTGGCCTGTCACCAAACAGCGGCTGGTCATAAGCGGAAAGCGGAGACCATGCAGTCTGAGGTTGAACCTACCCTAACCGAAGGCTCTGGGAAACCTCCGACAAAGTCCTGCATGTGCGGGAACAAGATGTCGGGAGTGGATAGCCACACCGCTTGGATTCGCTGCCTTGGGCTGGAACATGCCAAGGCTGCCCTTGCATTCCCGGCCACCTGCGAGCATTGCGCGCGGTTATCTCATAAAACCCGCAAACGGCGCCTTAATAAGCATGCGAAGCTCTTCACGGAAGATCCGGTAATGGGGGTAACCGACCCACCACTACCGGAGCTAGCGGGAGGTTCCCGGGGGCTTGGCGGCCCACCGGGCACCAGCTGGGGATCGGAGGTTGACCTCACCGAAGCTTCCCAGCCGCTGGAGTTGACTCCACCCGACGCTATCAAGGCTAGCCTGCTGGCAGGGCCTTATGAAGCCGAGGGCGGTTACTCCGGGGGAGTAACTCGGGGGAGGAATCTATTAGCCTCGACTCTGATGACGACGAGGACGATGATCCCTTTTCCCCCAGCACCGCATCGCCTATGGTGGTAGGCGGCGCGTGCACCAGCTCCCTGAACCCGGCCGTCAGTGTGGACCTCCACGAGGCCTGCAAAAGGGCAGCTGCGAGGCTGAAAATTGAGTGGCCTGAGCCCCCGGTGGAGACTGCCACATCTCGCTACGAGGGCAAGCGACTCCCAAAGGTGAAGGCCTCAACCAGCCTGCTACTTCCGGCCTTTCTCGAGTGCCTGGATGAAGCGACCCGGTCTTGGAGCAAGCCTCTCTCAGCCAAGATCCCTGTCCAGGGTGGATCAGGGTTGGATTGGGCCGGTATGGAGGAAAAGGGGTTCTCCCACCTGCCTCCGGTTGGACCACTGCTGGCGTCACACCTCCACCCCACGCAGAAGTCCGCCATGACTTCGGCAAGCTCTACACTGCCGTCAAGAGCTGACTCCTTCCAGTCGTCAATGACCGAGAAGGGCTACAAGGCGATGGCCACGACGGTGAGGGCGCTCATCGCATCGTCGCTGCTGCTGGCCTACCAGGCGGAGCAGGAGGTTGACATGTCATCGTCACACACCCCAGCCCTGTGGGATGAACTGTGCGTTGTGACGGACCTGTGCCTGGGCCTTCACAGAAGCGCTGTCCAAGCGTCCGGAAGGGCCATGGCGCTGATGGTCGCGCAGAAGAGAGCAAGGTGGCTGAACCTGTCCAGTCTATCTCTGAGGGAAAAAAAACAACTCCTCGACGTGCCTGTGGACCCGAAGTGCCTGTTTGGCTCAGCGTACGGCGTGATGCTAAAATGGTGGGAGGAGAAAAAGAGGGAGGGTGAGGCGCTGCGACTGTGTCTTCCCAGAAGAGCGCCTTTCCCTGCCAACGCACCCGGCCAGGTGTTCACCCAGCCCCGCGCTCCTCCGCCGGCTTACCGCATCCAGAAGCGTCAGCCCCACCCAACCCACGGGGCCGGCCAGGGCCAGAACAAGCCTCGGAGCACAGTGGCACGTGGGCGAGGAAACCACCCGCGCCCGGGGCGGCGCCAGGTAGCCGTGCGGCTTCTCAGGGAGCCATGAAGAAACGGCGCACTACCTGAGGCGCTGCGACCAGGGGGGTATGGCAGGCCCGGCCAGACTCCGTCGCCGTCCCCCCTATATGTTCTGTTCCAAACCCAGTTCCAAAAAGGGTTACAGAGGGCGTGTTCCAAGCCCTGCAAAAGGAATGCAGAAGGCCATTCGGCCTTCACAGTTCAGTACGCGAAGGACAGAAGGGTCGGACCTGAAGAGAGCTCGGTGGAGCTGCGGCCGTGTCTCGCAGACACATGCATGCGTATAAGCACACACCAGTGCCCAACATCACACATGTGTCCCCCTTCCCCAAATCATGCTCATTAAAAATGTTTGCCAGCGCGCATCCAGGCTCCGAGCCGAGGGCGCAGCTGCTTGTGAAAACATGAAAAAATGAAAAAAATGATAAACATAAAAAAGGAACAGAATGTAATAAAATGGTGCCTGGTTGGCATGAGCACCTGTGCGCAGCCCACCATGCCCGTTCGGCTCAACAGTGGCGTGCATGTGGTGCGTCAGATTGGGTTATAAAGACTGTAACCGCCGGCTACAGGCTCCAATTTGCGTCCACTCCTCCCCGTTTCAACGGGATACTGCAGTCGCAGGCCCGTGGAGAGAAAGCTCAAGTTTTACAGGAGGTAATCACTTCTCTAAAAAACAAAAGGGCAATTCAGATGCGTTTTTTACTTGAGGTACTTCCTAGTCCCGAAGAAGGGAGGGGGCCTCCGGCCGATATTAGATTTACGCGCTCTGAACAGATACACAAGACAGTACAGTTTTAGGATGCTGACACACGCCGCTCTCATACGCTTCGTGCTTCCGGGAGGCTGGTTAACAAGCATAGATCTGACGGACACTTATTTCCATATCCCCATTTATCCCTCTCAGAGGAAATATCTCAGGTTCGCCTTCAAGGGCGTAACGTACAAGTGTTTGGTTTGGTTTTGGTTTGGTCCACGGGTGTTTGTGAAATGCACGGAGGCTGCTATCGCGCCCCTCAGGTTGAAGGGAATGCGTTTAGCAACGTACATAGACGACTGGCTTCTAGCCACACAGTCACCCCAGGAAGCTCAGGCGCAAACCAGCTTGCTCATATCGCACCTAATGTCCCTGGGTTTCACAATTAACGTGAAAAAGAGTATTTTGGTCCCTACTCAAAGCATAACTTTCATTTGCTTGTGCCTCGATTCAGTGACGTTCAAAGCACGTCTATCCGTGGAGAGAGTGGAAGCCTTTCAGGCTTGTCTGGCACTTTTGGGGGACGATGTTGAAGTTCAGAACGTGCCTCAGACTATTGGGGCTGATGGCTTCGGCGCTGGTAGTGGTCCCACTTGGCCGCCTCCATATGAGGCCGGTTCAGCGATGGGTTGCATCTCTCAGACTGAACCGGACGTGCCATGGCCATCGCCGAGTTTTGATCTCCATGGCGTGCGCCTTGGCGCTGCGCCCTTTGGGACGCACGTCCTTTGTAACTACAGGCGTTACCATGGGAAATATCCTGGGAAGGAAGGTCCTTTCGACGGATGCCTCTCGGGCGGGCTGGGGAACCGTATACGAGGGCAGAACAATAAATGGCACGTGGAGTTCACATATGCAGTTTGTTCACAAACTGCCTGGAACTTCAGGCGGTGTCACTGGCGCTGAAACATTTTCTTCCTTTTCTGAGAGGGCAACATGTTCTAGTCAGGACGGACAACACCATGATGGTGGCGTATATAAACCGTCAGGGGGGGCTACGTTTCCCTCAAATGCACACGTTGGCACACAGCCTTTACGCAGGGATCTCCTGGCGCAAGCGCATGGGGAAATCCATTCTTCCATTCTCATCCGGAGCGCATGGCTCTGTGGGCCTGGCCCATGAAAGGATGGACGGCTGGACTCGCATGGAATGTCATTACGACTATCCAGGGCGCCAGGGCTTCATCTACGCGTTACGCATATGACGGGAAATGGCGGGCGTTCAAGGAGTGGTGCACGAAAGCTAGGGAAATAGCTTTCCAGAGTCCCGTGCCTGTTATTCTGACATTTCTACAGGACTTGCTGGATAAAGGCCGGGCTTTCTCCACTGTCAAAGTGTACTTGGCCGCTATATCAGCTTGTCACATAGGTTTTGGGGACAAAACGGCAGGCCAGCACCCTATCGTTTGCCGGTTTATGAAAGGTGCACGCCGTATTCGGCCGGTGTCGCGGAGCTTGGCTGCTCCGTGGGATTTAACTACGGTGCTTGATGAACTGTCACGCCCACCGTTTGAACCCTTACAACAGGTAGAGCTTAAGACGCTCTCGTTTACGACGGCTTTGTTGCTCGCGTTGGCCTCGGCTAAACGCGCGAGTGACATCCATGCGCTGTCGGTTAGCCCGGCACGTATGCAGTTTTTGCGGGGGAACTCAAAGGTTTTATTAAAGCCGAATCCTGCGTTTGTTCCCAAGGTACTCGACTCTGCGTTGTCATACCGCCCTATTGAGCTGTTGGCTTTCCATTCTCCTCCTTTCTCCTCCCAGGAGCAGGAGTGGCTGAATGCACTCTGCCCGGTGCGGGCTTTACGCGTCTATGTTAATAGGACGGCTGGATTCAGGAAATCGGAGCAACTGTTTTTATCATGTGCTACGTCACACCTGGGGAAGCCTCTTTCGAAGCAGCGTTTATCACACTGGATCGTGGAGGCTATAGCCATGGCTTATAAAAGCGTGGGTTTGGAACCCCCAATCGGCCTGCGCGCACATTTGACTCGCAGCATGTCCGCATCCTGGGCACTGTTTCAGGGGGTCTCAGTGGAAGAGAAATGTGCTGCTGCCAGCTGGGCGACGCCTCACACTTTCACTAGATTCTACAGGTTGGATGTTACTGCGCCTAATCTGTCTCACACATACTTGAGCACGGTACAGGTGTGAAACGGACTTGGGTATGGTACAGATGGCCTAGTGTGAGTGCGCCCTGAAGGGAGAGAAGAGTAAATGAAATATTCCATGGAGAATGATACTAAATTGAATGTAACACATATACTATGATGTTTGCAAAAATATTGGAAGAAGAACTTCCTCCCTCCTTTCCTCACTTTAGTGAGATTCATGGGGCCAAGGACGTTAGTGTTGAAGGTAGTTAGCATGTCCTCTGGACTGGTGCTCTGAAAATTGCCATGGAAAAGAATCCCTGCGTTGTTGATCAGCAGGTTGAGGCCCCCTGGCCCCACCAGAGAGCCCACCCTCTTGGCACACTGTTTTATGCTGCAGAGGTCTGCAACATCTATCAAAGAGAGAGAGAGAGAAAGAGAGAGAGCGAGAGAGAGAGAGAGAGACGCTAGAGAATCTGATTGAGAGACGTGACTGAAACTTCACTGAAAGGGTTTTGATTAAAGAGTGTCTTAACCTAGTTGGATGATGGTGATCACATCAGGGTGCTTATTGGCCAATGACTGTAAGTCCTGTAAAGCAAAACCACAATAATTTCTAAACACTGGAAGAACGAGGAACAAAAACTTTTTTCTAGACTCTGAAAAGAGAATTGTGTGAGTGGGTTTAGCATGGGTAAGCCAGTTTTCCATATGGTACAGTTTGGAGTTCAGTGTTTTTTGTTGTACAAACAATGACAATGCAAAAAAAAAAAATACCTTTCCTCTGGGTCCATCTGGATCTCTGCAACAGGCAAACAAACGAGGCAAGGGAGCGGGACCGTCTACTATTTGTTTAACCATCTCCAAGCCCAAGCCTCTGTTAGCTCCTGTTAACAGCACAGTCCGTGGAATGCTCGCCATGGTTCACTCAAAGCCTCTACCTCGATGTAGACATAGCCTTTGGTGAATCTGAAACAGTTTTGAAAGCTAAAGGCGTAGCTTGTAGTGGGCATAGAATGGAATACCTGTTTGACAACTGGAGTGTGAAGTGTATGATCAGATAACAGCCCAACCCATCAGATGAACCTGCAAAACAACCTTAGCCGAACTTGCCGTTATGAACCAGCCCCTACAATTGGCTTACTTATTTACTGTGAGAATGCAACAGTAGGTCAGAGGCCCTTCATCCCTGTAGTTAGGCCTAACCACAGTCCAAACACATTTTTCAACATACAGTTAAAAGATAAGTCGAAGGCATTCTCGTAACCAAACCAATCATGCTATTCGAATTTAACTGGCTTTCATGAGATCTGTGTTGAGGCTGAGGATGCAGTGACCCTAGAGATGGTGGTATGCCCATTCAAGGTTAATGCATGTATATAGTGATTTACATTAATTTTGTATTTTTGTATTTTTATGTCTACAGAAACAAACACCAACTAATCTGTTTCTCACTATTTTCTAAGCAAAGCTTCTGAACATTTTGATGCAACACTGCCTTCTAGTGATGTAATGATTTATTTTGTGTGTGACCCCACCAACAAATTCCTAAAATTCATTGTCATGATTGTGTTGTAAATATATTTATTTCACATTTAAATACACATGTTCTCTAATTGTGTTACACAAACAAACTTGAAAAAAAAGATAAAAATCAGAATAATCAAGTATAGCAAAAATCCCAAGCTTATCCATTAGGTTCAAAAGGGTAAAAGGATACTCAACATATCATAGGCCACATCAATGGCTAGGCACCTATTGATTTCAAACAATGTTGCACTTTTATATTGAAAAATTTCCCTTCACGTCACTTTTTTCTCACTGCACAACAGAACCGTATGTGGCTTAAATAACTATGCAGATTAATTTGGAAATCCTGAAAAAGTAAGCTCCCGTGAATAAAACAGCAAGTACATCTTCAAGTACAGTCCGGTATTGAACAGGTACACTAATCTATGCATACCATATATAATATGCATAATACATGGACATAAGATATATATATATATATATATATATATATATATATATATATATATATATATATACATATGTATACTATACCTACCATATAAATCATATAAGAACCAACTTGAGTTGTTTGTCATGCCTTCATGGAAGGTGAAAGTAGGACTCAAAATGGCCAAGACACAGCAAGCTAGTGGCACATTAGAAAACACAGAAGGTAGCGAGGCCAGGATAAAACTTTATCACAGGCAAGCACCCCACCGGACTGGGACAAAGGGAAGCATCCTGTTATTTGTGTGAAGTATGAGATGTCCTCTGTGGATTGAAGGCCAGAATGGGTTTTATCTCATGCATACCAGGAAAAGAAAATCTATTCATAAGACTTGCCAAGTAGATCTAATCTAATGTTCACAATTATTGATCATTTACATAGTACAACAAAATTCCTTGTTCAAAGTAATTTGTTACATCTCAGAGAAATATAGCATAAAGTGCAAAGCATGCAACAGACAGATATGCTATGTAAAAGCTGTGTATTTCTTAAAATGTTGCTTTAATCAAAGAAAGGATTATCAATTTACCCCAACCTACGTGACATTATATTTGTCCATTTTATCTTTGTCTCCTATCACAGTGATTTGCATTGAAGAAGGACTTTATAATTATACAAAGTGATGACTAGTGCAGAGCACATTCTGCATTTTTTAAGGTAATAAGTGGGAACGGTATGAACCAGGAACCATCTACAAACACAGAAAAGTTGTCTTGGCGTAGTGAAATGGAGCTGGACCTAAGAGGTAGAGGTTGTCTCTCCAGTAGGACTGTGGTACACGTGACTTGAACAGCGTGGGATACAATCTGTAAGAAAGAATTACGAACTGTGTGGGGGAAATGGTTCCTGGGTGTGAAGCAGAGAGTAAATTGGTGGTAGGAAACAGGTTCAGCAGCATTGGTCCAGTTTCGGGGCCCTGGGGCCTCGACCTATCATCAGATATCCTGAAATACAGAGACCAATGAAAATTAAAAGGCCAAACGCAGGATAGTTTTACAGATAAGACCTGCACTGGCACTTACTATATTGACAAAATTCTAATCAGGAGGACTACAATTTTAGAGATCTATTATACTATATTCCATGAATAATAGAGATTATACCTGGGATATTATATTATTTACAATATTTTCTTGTAAATAAATCTCTTTATCTATCGCTAAATGAGGTTACATAATGGTGATTAGGACTATGGCCCACTGATGAAAGCCCTTGCATTTGCAGTATTATGAATGTTAAGAAATGGTTGGCGAGACTGTTGGGTAAAGTTCGGCATACTCAAAAAGTCGCAGAAAATAACAAAACGTAAATCTTCGGGAGCGCCATTTTAATATGGAAATATACATTGAAAAGGCAAAACCTTTCAGTACTTAATGTTACCTACCAGTTTCTCACAAGCAATTCAAATGTAAAGTCAAAGCAGAACTCACATCTCCTAGCTCTCCGGAGGGGGGGCCGTTGTAGAATCACACTTGAGTTTCTGCAAAGACAGTGATGGCATTATAAGCATTTTGCCTTAAGGTACTCTCATGAGAAGCAACCTATATATTTTTATTATTTAACCTCTATTCTATCAGGAAGTCTAATAAAGATTGAATTATTTTTTGCAAGAGAGCCCTGAAACAATTATCAAGTATCGCAAAAAATATCAATATCATCATCAAAAAATGCACACATTTTGACAGGTTAAAAGCAAGTAGTATTTTAGGGTCCCTCAAAGGAATGAGTAATGGAAGCATATAATCAGATTTAGCTGTAGCTTGTTCCAGAGATTAGGTGCATTAAACCAGCCTTCCCGTCTTTGTATGAGGACCGTTTAGAGCCATCCAGTCTAGTGATCTAGCCACCTAATGTGTATTCGATTTTAACTGGGATGATGCTAATATGGTATTCTACAGTGTGGTGCATTTCCATCCTCAATGCATGGGCATGTTCGATTTGAGAAAAAAAAAACCTGACTGAACACACAGAAATAAGGGAACGTGAGCTGGGTTCAGACCATTGTGAGACAGGTAAATAAAAAGTGTTTTATGCTTGAGGGTGGGGGAAAGTTTAGGCTATGGCTAACCTGTTTCCATTGCACTTTATCCAATTAAATGGTTAACGGGATAAAGTGCAGAAACCATGTGACATGTCACTCAAGCTTCTGCTTGCTTGCAAACAGGGCTGTTACCAGAACTCTTCCAAGAGCACGTAGCTCCCATATTAAGTCTTAAAAAACTCTTGATTTCCATTGTCCAATGTTTTCTCTGTCATTAAGCTTTCGTTTTCCTTAGTTTGAGGTTTGACATGGCACTCTTTCACCTCGAGAGTTTGTGCCACCTCCTGCTTATCTCCGGGAAACGTCTCCTAGGACCCTACCTTCTGCTGGAGCCGATAGTGCAGGCCGGGGTCACACAGCCAGGGGTGCTTGAGAGACGCGGTGGCGCTCATCCTCCAGCTCTTACTCTTCACCAGCAGCCGGGTGATGAAGTCCTTGGCCTCCTCGGACACATCCAGGAACTCCTCCTCCTCAAAGTTCCACTGGCACGCCAGGATGTTGTTCAGGGTTTCGTTGTCATCGTCTCCCAGGAACGGAGAGAGGCCGCTCAGCCTGAGGGAGGAGCAAGGGAGGTACAGCGGCGGCAATGGGTCAGCTCCGCTCTGCAACATTGGTGTCTTTGCTTGCCTGTCTGTCTGTCTGTCTGTCTGTCTGTCTGTCTGTGTCTGTGCGTCTGCCTCCGTCTTTACAGTGTGATTCAGTCTGTCTGTGTCATTTACAAATGTGTGGTTGAAACCATATTTAGTTAATGTGCTAATCTGTCTACTTCTTTCAATGGATGTACGTGAATGAACGGGCGTAAGTGTGTGTATGCGTTTGTGTGTGCGTGCATGGGAGCCTTACAGCATGTAAGTTATAACCCCCAGACTCCACAGATCCGTGGGGAATGAAACAAATTCATAGTTGATGACCTCAGGGGCCAGAAACTCAGGGGTACCAAAATTCACCCTCAGCTTCTCCCTTGGTTTGTACCTGGGGCAGATGATGGCAGATGATGGTTGCATGAAGGAGCCACCAGGAACACATGTTATGGTGCGAGAAACCAAATGCGTGTTGCATTTAAATCTTACCTCCTGGCAAGGCCGAAGTCAATGATTTTAATCTTATTTGTTACTCTGCTGACACACAGAATGTTCTCTGGCTGGAAATAAAGAGGGAACATTGAAGCAAAACCACAAAAATAATACAATGAATGTCAACTGAAATAGAATAGATTATGAAGGGCAACACCACCACCTGCGCTAGTCCGTTACACAGCGGAGAGACAGTAGAGAGTCCAGACACGATATATATAAAGTGCAATACGTGTGTGTCTGTGTGTGTGTGTGTGTGTGTGTGTGTGTGTGTGTAGGAATGTGTGTGTGTGCTACATGGATTTCTGATGACACTTAGACTTACAATGATGTTTTTGGTTCATGTATCAAGTACGAATTTGCCGTTTCATTTTGGGATATATCCCTAGATTCTTTAATCCTTTAATAATGGTTGACAATTTCTAAAGTTCTTTTAATAGGTGTCTTCTAAGTCCGTTCAGGTTGGGCATCAGTTATGTGTTAATTTATGCATAATACATTTAGGACACACACACACACACACACACACAGCTGACCTTGAGGTCCAGGTGAAGGATATACATCTTGTGCATGTACTGCAGACCCTCACAAATCTGCCGTATGAACAGCACAGTGTCCAGCTCTGTTAGGTTGTAGTTCTCATCGATGATGCGATCAAAAAGCTCCCCACCGTCCACACTAAACACGCAGAGAAGGAAGCACACACACATGACTAAATCTCTCAAAGTGTGTAATGTTGAGAGAATTCACATATTATCAGTCAACATGTCTTATAAAAGGTCATACATATATGTAATAATGATAATATAATAAGAATATACGTTTGGTTTTTATAGCGCCTTTCATCAGGCCTCAAGGTGCTATTAAGATAAAATAAAACACACAAATAAATAACAATTATTTGTATAATATGTATAGCCACATATACTCCGACTTACTATTCCATTACCAGAATGATGTCATGGCGTGACTCATATGCAGCGTGGAGCTGGATGAGATTGACGTGGTTCAGCTGATTCATCACTTGGATCTCATTCTTAACCACATCCTGGCGGAACACACGCAACAGAAACACACACACAAGTCTGGCTTTACAGGTTTTAAATTGGATAACCAGATCATTGTAAAAAGAAGTTGAAAACAAGAGCAGCGACAAGCAGGCAACCGACAGGTGCCTATTGGCGGTGATGTCACAACCTTTCGGAACAATCAGTGACGGCGATTTGATCTGTTGGAGAACTTGCATGGTTGGCTTTCAGTTGGTTATGCGTCTTTTGAATACCTGAGTGGATGGTATAGTGACCACAAAACCTTTCTAAGACAGCTGACCTTATCAGATCTCGCAGCTCTCTCGATAGCAATGTGGACGGGGAAACATGACGCGTGCTATTTGAGAAAGCAAATAGTTTATCGGCTAATCCCAGTTCCAGCCATTCTACTATGCTAAAGATGAACCTCTAGGGCAGTGGTATTCACTATTTTTTTCAGGAGAGCCGCACTGACAGGACGACGTCAACAGGAGAGCCATTTTTACCGCAAAGTATCAAAAGCTATAATCCAGTCATAAATAAGTATGCCTGCTTAATAATATGTCCTCTCTGAAGCAGTGTTTCCCACAGAATTTTGTGAAACTGTGGAGGGAACCCGGTCCTTAGCGGGGTCCGGGGGAATGCTCCCCCGGAAGAAAATTTGGTACCTTTTAACCTGGAATGCATCAATCTGGTGCACTTTGAGAGGAAAATTAAGACTTGTGTGACTGTGTGCTATTTTCTGGAATAATGTGGAGACACTGGGTCACATAACATGGAAGCTATTGAAGAATAAGTTAATAAGAATAAGTCCATCCAAAGAGCACATTCTGTCGTTATGCAGG
Source organism: Pollachius pollachius (assembly GCF_949987615.1). Classification (NCBI taxonomy): domain Eukaryota; kingdom Metazoa; phylum Chordata; class Actinopteri; order Gadiformes; family Gadidae; genus Pollachius; species Pollachius pollachius. The sequence goes on from NC_136940.1 coordinate 10,814,993, forward strand.
AAATCCGCCAATCTGGCAACCCCGCTGTCAGCGTAGAGCCGAGCAAGTTTAAAAATATTTTCTAGCCAAGGCTATATTTCCACCTTTTAATGCCGCAGTTGATTTATTTTTTAAATAATTGTTTGTATTGTTTTTTAAAATATCTGTATTCACTGCATGATCATATCACTGTATATTTTTACCGCCATGCGAGCCGCAAATAGAGGCTTGGCGAGCCGCATGTGGCTTGCGAGCCGCGCAATGAGTAATGCTGCTCTAGGGGGAGGCGGCACAGAACTTGGGCCGGAAACCAAGAACAGAAAGGGGCGGAGTTACGCCTTTTTTTCTGTTTTGTTAAGGCGATATTCTACTGAAGACAGAGAAACTTATTCAACAAGTGTGTATGAAGCTTTCAGGAGGGGATTTTAATACGTGTATTTCTGAAATACACGCACTAAAATCCCCTTCTGAAAGCATTTTCTGCAGTGGCCTACACAGTGTTCATTTGAAACATTTATAGAGATTTTATCTAAGAACGTGATCTCCGGAGATGTTTTCAAGGCCAGAACAACAGTGATTAAACGTTTTTACACGGCCGTCTTATACCCGCCAAGAAAGTCGGATCCTTGACGAGGGCGGATAAGACCCCATTGGATTTACACAGGCAAGACAGTGAAATTGCAGGGTGTGCCAAGCCGCGACCATACCAGCTTAGCAGTGTAAAAATTCCTAATGACAAAGTGAACTGGGAAAAAGCAAAACACATTAAGCACATATACCTTCTCTTTCTGGCTCCTGGCTTTAATGATCTTAGCCGCCAATGTGAGACCAGAGGAATTCTCCATACATTTGTGGACTTGTCCGAATCTTCCCCTTATTTTCGAAATGAAAGAATGAATGAACAAGTGAAATATGTAGAAATACTTGCTCTTCATAAATTTGGGGTATGTACCCAGATCCAGGATGAGATTATATTAGGATGTATGAATAACTGACTGCCTACACAGAAAAACAAGTAGTACAGAAGGGTTAGGAATGTACTGGGCAATATGTCATATTTTCATAATAATTCTGTGTGTGGAAGGAGTAATCTCCGGTATTGGAAAGACATGATTTAAGTAGCAGCTCCTTCACATCGGCCATCCAATATTTGTCCTCAGAATACCTGTGAGGAACATGGCTGGAACACCACTGCTCTGACCTGGATCCTCCTGTGAGTTCATTAGTGGACACAGAACCCAGATACTGAGGTCTCACTCTTGTGTGTGTGTGTTTATTTGTTTTATGTTTTATGTTTTTGTGCATGTGTGTATATGTGTGTGTGTGTGTGTGTGTGTGTGTGTGTGTGTGTCTCTCTCTCTCTCTCTCTCTGCCACACACCCTCCCAGGACCTCCTCTCTGTTGATGGTGTAGAACGTGGAGATCTGTTGGGGTTTGGGGGTCACAATGCGGTGGTCGAAGGGGGCCGATGGTGGGGGGCTGGAGTCTATGAGGATGAAAATAACAATGATAATGAAGAGAGAGCAACATGGAGAAAGTCCCCCTTTTGTTCAACACAATGTGTTAATTTTTTACTTCCTTGGCAAGTTTATTATTTAGAGCGAGAAAGAGAAAATGTGTGGGAGAAAATGAGGGCGAGAGTGAATGCGTGCGCGCAAACGAGAGAATGTGCACGAGAGAGAGAGAGAGAGACACAGAGGGAGAGTGAGAGAATGGGCGAGAGAGAGAGAGAGAGAGAGAGAGGGAAGTGTTTCTCCAGTAACAGAATGGATGGAAATAGCAGCATGCCACTGTCTCATTATCAGCTCTGCCAGCTGCGCAGGCTGACATATGAGTGACGCTGGAGCACGCATGGTGTTATGTAACCCGATCTGCAGTATGTGTCTCTGGAACAAAAAGTCAAATGTCACCAATTTATAACCAACCGAGTCATTTTTACAAAGAAAGCCGCCGGACTGTATCAACTTATGTGAACGTACAAGTGGCCATGCATGTTGCATTGATTCCAAAGGAGCAGTTCGGTAGCATCAATGTCCTACCAATCGTATATTCTGACACGGTGGCCTCTGACCCTTCTGCCCCATCTTCTTCCACATCTGTCTTCCCCTCGTCCGGCCCAGACGCAGCAGACGATGGGCCGACCCGGTCCTTCTCCCCGTCTCCCTCGGTGGATCCTTCCTCCTCCCTCTGGTCCACGCGGCTTTTCTTCAGGTCCTCCTTCACCCCGTCTTCCTCCGGGACGCGGCGCTTGCTGCAGGCGGCCATCTCTCCTGGCTCCTCAGAGCTGCACCACAAACAGTCAGAACATTACGTTTACACTTGAAGGATTCAATTCCATTCTTATGTAATTTTTATGGCTGCCGTTATCAAATGCTTGATGATGAATGCCTTGCATACATGAAAGCCACACACACACACACACACACACACACACACACACGCACACACGCGCACACATACGCACGCACACACACGCACACACACGCACACACACAACGGGGGGGTCAATTACCTAGAATTGAACTGATAAGTGGATCGAACCACGGACCTTCCTAAAATTTTTCCTCAAAACTTTGGAAACTTTATCAACAACCCGAAACAACTCACAGCGACATATTTTATTCACATTATTATTATATTGGGATACAATTACCTTTCCAGAGGCGGGACGGCCGTCTCACTGGTTTGACTGGAAACCACTAGAAGGACACCGAGAACCTCTTGTGACTCTGAGGTTGCTTTATCTGGGTCAGTTCTCTTCTGCTCCTGTCCAATTGGCTTTTCCAATTTCACCTCCACCTCCGACTCCCTAGACACCCCCAACACATCCTCCTCTTCTTCCTCCACTGAGCTCTCTTTCTCTTCGTCCTCTGATTGGGCTTCAATTGTGTGTGGTCCGGACAGTGTAAATCCCACCATCTGGCCTTCTCCTCCACCTCCTCCTCCTCCCCCTTGTTGGCCCTCGGCCCCCGCGTTGCCGTGGGAACGTTCAGCATTCTGTCGGTTAAGCCTGTCCACGTTTTCCTGGAGTTCAGACTGACTGAGGGGGGGTGAGTCTGGGGAGAGAGAGGGAACATCTCAGACTCTTTTTGCTGAAATATTCCCTGAATATTTTAGTGGTTCCTCTGTATTTATGTCTGATGCTGGGCAGGATAACCAGAGTGATTGTTTCAGGTTGGAAAGTTTGAACACTGGCCTTTTTGATTCTGTGTAAGAGGTATTGGGGGTATTTTAGTTCATTTCCTGGGCAATTGTTATCAAATAGTGGAAAATATTGCATCACAGAACAATATTGAATGACTCCAACGTAAGATAAACTCTGGTTCCACTTTTCAAATACAGAGTCAAATACAGAAGTTAACTCAATATTTTACGGGAGGCTTTTAAAAGCACTCGTCAACCCAAATTCAAATGCTATTACTATTTTTTCAGGGGCGAAACGCCCGAGCCCTGGTTCATTTGTGGCCCTGCTGTGACTGTGGGCAGTACCTATGGGGCCTCTCTTCTTCAGAGCCTTCCAGGCAGTGGGGCTGAGCTTGGCTTTCTCCTTCTCATCCTTTGCCTTGTTGTCCTTAGCCTTTGGAAACAGGAGACGTTCATGAACAGAGATGCTACAAGAGAACAGTTGTTGACACATAGCAGATTGTGAAAAAGGCAGATTGCTGAAATAGCAGATTGTGGAGTGTAAAAATGTATCCACTAGTCTCCATACAATAAAAATACATAACATACAGGAATTGTAGGCGGTATTTTACAGGGCACAAATGTTGCACAACTGTCAAGAACTGTCAAGGGAAATAGCGTCTTTTGTAGCATATGTTTTGGTCATTGGTAAGAACTGTGTTTTGTTGTAACTTTGGTTTCTGACATAATAAATTGTGCTGTGTGTAAATCACATGAGAGGTCATATAGCTCTCTTATCGTCTTCATTGCCAGACCAAAAACATCATGAAACACCACTGTGTATAGACTAGAGATAGAAAATTCTGAGTATATGAAACTACAAATATGTATCCAGAAATAATGAAACACATCACACAGCCTCAACGAAGATTATGTACTGTAATTTGTGTGTAAATGTAAATGTAGATGTTTACATTTGACCATTTTGGACATGCAAAATGTCTGTGTATGTGTTGACATGAACTCAAGACAGATGATTCGACCCATGTCTTCAACATATACAGCTGTACACAAATACACAAGGGTGAAAAGAATAACAAAGTGAGTTTCTACCCAAGACAGCAGAACAAAGGATCTAGAGTAAGTACACCAAGACCACTGAAACATCTTCTTCCCATCATTTTCTTTGGAAAAAAACTGAGCAGACATGAATCCAATCTCAAGCTCAACCTCAATTTGACCGTGACCAGAATCCAACTCACCTTCTTCCTGGCCCTCTTGCCAGACTGTTTAAACAGCACTTCCACAAGCCTAGATTTCTTCACCACCTCCCCGATGAAGCTGAGCACCTGCTGCATGCCCTCCACCAGCTTCTCCACCCCTTCCAGCTTAAGTGCCTGGCACTCCATCTGCCTGTTGGTCTCCTGCACCATCCCCCGCACGTCCAAACACACTTCCAGCACTTCTGAGTCCTGGGCCCTTTGCCCACGGCCCTCCGCCCCAGCCGCCCGCATCGAGGCAAGGTCTTGACCCATGTCCCCCAGGGTGTGGGACAGGCCGTCCAGCCGGGTCAGGACCGTGTGTTGCATGTGGAGCAGCTGCTCCATCTGAGAGTTGAGGGAGTCCAAGCGACTCTCCACACAGCGCATGGCCGGCCCGGGGGAGGAAGAGGAAGCAGAAGAAGAAGAAGAGGAGGACGTGGGAGAGGCGGTACGGATCCGGTCCGATCCAGCTGTGGATAGCTTTCGTGCCAGCCCTAGTTTCTGACCGTGCAGCGGGTTGGGGTCGTAGACCTTTGCTAAGGAGTTGACCAAGCTGGAGCTCATGACTGCTTTGGGAGTCCCGGGGGTCAGAGATCGTTGGCTGATACCTGCTCAGCTGTCTGGACCCACCCTGCCCACAAACAGCTGCCAGGGTCGATCACCTCAGCACAGGAAGAAGATTCTCTGTGTCGATATTCAATTCCAGCCACAAACGAATAAACTTCTTCTCTCAAAGTCTTTGTCAAGTTCTAAACCGACCAAAGCGACGCAACAACAGAAACCATGTTAAGGAACAAAGCTCCGGGCAGCAGACAGGGAGTCAAAAGGACGGGATGAAAACAGCCCATCAGGCAGAGCTATAGGTCGACTGTGAGCCATTCAGAGGAGAGTTTCAAGAATAGCATAAGGTTGGAGGGGGGGGTCCTCTAAATAAAAGCACAGCCCCCCTCTGGACGTCACTGGATGGGTGGCCTGTGATAAGAGCTAATGGCTTGAATGTGCAATCAGAGATTGAAAGGAGTTGGACAGGGAGGGCAACACTGCAGAGGATTGTTGTGTGACATTTGAGAAGCTCTGGAGGCTTTCAAGCAAAGTGCCAGAATCCTGGGAATTTGCCATTTAAATATTGCCCAGTTAAGCACAGGTCTAAAGAGTTATAGAGTATATATTGATGGATAGACAATGAACATAAACTACTTCTACTACTACTCATACTGATAAAAGAACACACAAAGGGAAGGGAATGTTGTATGTGTCCATCTGGATGCTGGTTGTGTAACAGTGTTCAGATTGAGGAAATGAAGGGACAGGTGGAAGAGCGTGCAAAGCCTTGAATCCTTCATTAACCATTAAGACCCAGAGTAAAGACATAAAGCATTGTGGGTATACCTGACCGCCTTTAAATACCAAGCGCCTCTTTCAAATGACTTCTTTTCACCCCCGGGACATGCCAGCACAGCGCTAAGCTCTGTCCAAGAAAAAACAACACCACATTTGATACAAAATACATACATGGAGAATTCACAAATTTCTGACAAAAATAATGGAAAGCATTGCAGATGGTTTGCTGCACACTTTATTGTTTTTATCTGTAATGTTGAATTAAGCTTGCTGGAATGCAATTAGTATGCACCAATTAATAACAAAAGTTAGTTGATCCTTCTGTTGCTAACTTTCCTGTTAGTGATTCCTAAAGCCACTGTGCACTTTGTCCTTGTTCTTAGCCTTGCTTGTAAGTTGCTTTGGATAGCAGCTTTAGCTAAAAGTAAGTGTAAGTGCAAGACAGGGGACTCATGAAGCCTGGCTACACAGACACAGTTGAGGTGATAATCAGAGAACAGGTGATCAAAACAACAGGCCTCAAAGGGCGCAAACACAAGGCATTTTGACACTACCAAGCCGGTATGATCAGTTGGCACGCCCTGCAATTTGGCAGTTGGCACGCCCTGCAATTTCACTGTCTTGCCTGTATAAAACCGAGGAGGTATAATCCCCCTTCTTCAAGGAGTCGGCTTTCTTGGTTCGTTGGAGTAGGCGGGACTACGCACGGAGACCTATTTATAATATTTTGCATGCTCAGAATGTTTTTATTTTTTTATTATTCAAGCCACTCAGATGCAAGAATGAGTATACATCTGAGTGTAGGCTACAAACGTGAACGTTTACTGCGAGATCAAGCCAGTATATTATCTTAGTCAGTGTAAACGCGCGGAAAAAGGCGGGACAAAGACGGTCATATTTGGCAGTTTAAAAAGTTTTATTTTATTTTTCTTTGCCTTGTCTCCATGGCTGGCCCTGACCCTATTTCATTGATTTAATGAATCTCCTTACAAAGTAAAGTGCACCTCATTTGGTGCCACGTGTGAGGGATTCTTCCTGCCACTCCATGGGGAAATTTGTCCTGTTTTCTATCCCTGCCTTTTTTACCAATAGACTACATCACACCTGTCAGAGAGGCCGTGAGACCTTCCTGATATGCACGTTTGCGTCTGCAATGAATATCCGTCTGGCCTTCGCTTGGCAGTAGTTGGCTTCCAAATATGGCCAACTCTGACACTGTTCACTCTGGTTTAAACCGGTTTGAAGTAAAGCAAAAACATATTATCATTTGTGTAAAGCCTTCCGTACAGATTTATGTTCCTCTTTTAACATTGATATTAAGCCAATTTCCGAGTGCCACCATTGTTTTTCTAATTCGGCAGACTGCTGCACTGATTTTTGTCTTTAACTGACACCCCCTCCCCCGAGTGATGATGGTCCAAGCACTTCTAAATATTTGGAAAAGGCTTTTGACGGGATCGAGGACTGCTGAGAGAAACAGAATAAGAACTCTGCAGATCAGGATGCCATCTGTCAGCTGTCAGGCCTAAACACTCTCCCCTCCCCATTAACCCGGCGGCCTTCACCCTCCACCTCAGGTACATCCGAAACAATCATACATTGTACATTCCTAATATATATGAGGGAGCATTAAAGACATCACGTGAGCAGCGATGAAACACAGAGATAAGTGGCCTTATTCATTCTAGAGGCCACATTAGCTCTAAAGAGCTAACGTTTATGGAACTAAGATAGCTGCTAGGTGAATAAGGCCCATGGCATAAAGCTTGGCATAAATCCCTGTACCACACACAAACACAAACACACACACACACACACACACACACACACACACACACAAACACACAAAGAAACACACACACACACACACATAACAACATCAACATAACATAGTCAGTCACAAACCAATGCTAGGTGTAAAGGCTGTGTAAAGGCAGGGTATATTTACTATCAACCTTCTCAACATCCAGTATGGATTTGCTGTGAGGTAAGAGGGGTGTTAGTCTGGTATGACTGCATGGTTCGAGAATAAAACAGACTGACATGGGGACACTGTCCTTACCATATGTAATACACACCGCAAATAAGGGCAGCAGGGATACAAAGTCAATATACAACACTTCTCGCTTCACATACTATCAAGTAATAGAATCTGCTTTAAGCTTTGGACCTGCTCAACACCACATATATATCAGCAGGAAGAATGGGGCAGAGCCTGGTGAGTGGACTGATTGTAGCTCATAGGACGGTAAATAAACCTTTGCATCAGGCAGTTGATAGCACTTGTGCGTCAAGTTCTTGAATAGTTTCAGGGACAGCAAGTAAAGCAACAAAATTAGCGCAAGGTTTGACGTCAGTGGTTTAGGTTTGTGGCTTAGCCCCTTTAGGAATTAAGTGTGTGTAAGTGTGATTTCAGTTTGTTTTGTTTGTGCATGAGTGCGACAGTTTTTTTGTGTGTTTGTGTGTTTGTGTGTGTGTGTGTGTGTGTGTGTGTATGTGTGTGTGTGTGTGTGTGTGTGTGTGTGTGTGTGTGTGTGTGTGTGTGCTTTTGTTTGTGTTTTTCTATGTTGATCATAACATCAACACATCTCTATCATAGAAACAAACTCCAAGGATGACACAGCGCTGTTACCAAGGGGCTTTTGGAAGTCTTAAGCGTTATGTAACATAAAGACAACTGGGTGAGGTGCTGGGGGGATGTGAATGGTGACCTCTGACACATGGGACCCAGCCCACAACACACACACACACACATACAGACTGTCAAAGTTATTATTATTCTCAACCAACCACGCATTTAACTGAACAAATTTGAACTACAAGTTTTATAAACTTTAAAGTTTGTGACTGTATTCAACAATTTATCTCTATTGTATTTCTTTATCTAATCATATGCAGTAATTCTTACCAATTGGCCTTGATCTCGAAGGAAATTTGAAACATCAGAAATGATAGTTCATTTGTGTTTACTATAAAAAGAGCGAACGTGGTTGTTCTTACGAAATACAAAAACATTTATTTTGCCTTTCAAACACCAGAGGGCAGTTAAGGACGTGAAAATGTGACTTCGTGAACTTGAACTGTTAGAACGATGAGGCAGCCACAATCCAATTTATTCCAAGAACTAATTACCAAATAGATAGAATAAATCACTTAATTAATAATTTGTTATTGGAGCAATGAAACAAGTTATGAAGATTCATTAGTTTCTATAATTCGATCCAAATCTCAATCAAAAAGACACTCTCTCTATCTCTGTCTCTGGAACAGTCTGACATGAATCAAGGCAACTTTAACCAGCTTTTTGGTGTGTGTGTGTGTGTGTGTGTGTGTGTGTGTGTGTGTGTGTGTGTGTGTGTGTGTGTGTGTGTGTGTGTGTGTGTGTGTGTGTGTGTGTGTGTATGTGTGTGAGTGTGTGAATAGCAGCTAGTGCACGCCTGCCAATGTGTCTATATGACAAGCACTACCACTTGGAGCCAGCAGTGCGTTGGTAGTGAGTTTCGCAAATGACCGTCACTGGACACCGCCAGGAGGCCGAATCGAAGAAGAGTCCAGGCAAAAACAGCACATTCCCCACGGGTCTCATGCCACCCAGAGACACACCGACAAAACAGCACTGGAGAGCAGAGGCAGCAGGTAGAGAGACAGTTGTGATATACAATCTAAATCCGATGGAAGACGAACTGAAGACTGGGTGTTTCACTTTCTTTTGCTGAATATCTGTTTCGACCAGTCATGTTATTGGAGGCAGGGATCTGTAAGCCTGGTATTTGCAAACATAAACTTGGCCAGCTGTAAACTGTAACATTGTTTGTAAAGGTTTTAAATCTACACCTTGTAGACTTGGCCATTGTATAAGATGCACTTATTAAAATCCCCTTCTGAAACTCGCCCCGAAAAGGTCTTCTTTGGTAGAATATCTACTCAACGATACAGGAAACAAGGAGTTACTCCACCCCTTGCAGTTTCTGGTTTCTGGCCCAGACTCTGTGACGTATGCCCTCAGAAGTTCTAATAGAACATAGTTGGACTGCTAGGTCCTACATTATAGTGAGAGCGACAGTAGAGGTGTTTAAGTAGAATGTACATGTGTGATAGCAGTGAAAATCCTGCTGCTTTAATGGTTTGAAATAACTCTGAACATGGCATAGCCATGTTTACTGCTGCCATGTGCAAGCACACACACACACATACACACACACACACACACAAATCTCCTCAGCTCTATCTTAGCATGCATACCTGCGTACTTTACACAAGTTTATTCAAATTTAAATTAATTAAACGTTTGAGAATGGGAAAATTATGTGTGCTAGTCTGGCTCAGTGTAAAATATTGCGTATTGAGTATTGCACATAAAGATTCACATCTGACCAAGTTGCATTTTGTGTTTCAGTGTTTTCCTCATATTAAATTAACTGAATTACTTAATTTTCGAAATAAATTCCATCTGTTAGTTCCAAATGATAATGTGTTTGGACTTCATAATAAATTACATATATCACAGATTAATGACCCAAATGTAAAAAGCACATCAAATAGTTGGTTGATAGTGGACATTTGGTTAGATAGATTAGAAAGTGCTGTGTAACACAATTATAGAACTTTTTTGTGGAATTATTAATCGTAACAACCATACACAATTAAATTCAAATTATATAAACCTTTTTTTTGTGTAGATTCGTAATTGTCTCGCAGCATTGCTTGCAGAATTGCAGACATGTCAACATCACCCATGGTGTATTGCAATTTAACTTGGTCTGTCCACTCCCCCTCACCTTTGTTTCCTTTGTATTAAAGTCTCACGATGTGAAAGTTTCCCTTTAAAAAAATCATGTACCCCCATTGTCTCATTGAATGCATACTTGGTAACTTTGCTGCCTGTATCTTCCCATGATCATGCTCTAAAACTAAATCTATTAATAATACTTTGTTCTCCGAAGTCTCCTAAAAATAAATTATTCTTCATCAGTAATACAGTTTTATTCAGAGAGAGAGCATCGTAGCCACTCAGATCTATAGTGCGGACTGAAATACAGGGCCAAGGCTGTGAAGAGCAGCACCGTGGTAAGACTTGGAGAAGAAATGTAATGGAAGAATCCATTACATTTACTTCCCGACGGGATTATGTTAACATATTAAACGACTTGATAAGCATGGTGTGAGAAGCAAAGGAGGGCCATGGTTAAGTGGGATAGTCAACCCCGCAATGGATGATACAGTATATAAGTACACACGTGCATGTGTATCTGCACTCATCCTGGGTCCCCAACATACAAGGTGAAAGGTGAAAACAGGATATGTTCTGCAACACATTCACAGCAAAAGCCCCAAATATCATGTCCATAAAATCCAACAAAAGCTCTGGCCAAGTCATCCTTCCTTATCCACACCCAGAGCTTCAGAACGAATTCTACCCATCTGGAATGTTGTAGAAGCACGCTCCTGGAACTTATTTATAAATACAGAGAGTCTGTTTCCTCAGATTTCTATATGGAGGTCTTACTAAACTAGGCCATTCGCAGGTCACATGGTCACCACCGGGGGCTCTGACACCGGCTCCCTAGACCTGACACTCCCATCACAATCAAAGCACCACTAAGTATTGCTCTGACCTACCGGCTTGGCATTCACTATGCGGTATGGCCAGTCTATCATGGGTGGAGGACCGCAGTTCTTTAGCAGTTTAATCTGTCACAATCTTCCTTTACTATCATGAATACCTGTCCTGATGCATCTGCTTTCTCTCATGAACAAAACCAAACATAGTGACACAATGATGGCGTACTTTGTAGAACAACAGAATTCTTGACCTATCCTGTCCAGGGCTCTCTCAGAATCGACAAAGGTTGTTTGTTTTCACAGTACGTTGGCTTTAGAAATACACATGCTTACTTTTGCCTTCATTGCATGCTCTGGGTTCTGCATTCTGCAAAATCTACACAAAGACGTGGCAGTTAGGATGCAACAGGGCATCCGTGACGGTGGCTGCATCGACAAGCCTGACGTTTACCTGTGTGTCCGTTGACCGGGAGAGTCTACTCTTCCTCTTTGACGAGAGCAAATTCCATAATCCCCTCCAGAGGAAGGAGGCCACGAGACACACGCTCCCGACGATCCATATTTCCTTATCCCTCAGGAGGTTCTCCATGGCGGTCGCATGTGGATCTCCTCTTCCTCACTCTTGGGTCTCCTCTACCCCCCACCCCCGCCCACCCTCCCACCCACCTCTCTCAATAGTCAAATGGCTGACTGCCGTGGACACACAGCGAGACAGCAGCAGAGTTGGAAGGGGGAAATCTACACAACACTGTACCCAAATGTACAGTTACTCCGGTGACCAGGCGAGCCGTTGATAAGCCACTAGCTTTCTCTGACGGTATGAACAACCCCCCCCCCCCCCCCCCCCACACACACACACACACACACGCACACACACACACATACACACACACACACACAGCCAGACATACACACACACACACACTGAGGTGTGGGGTGGCGGGTGGTGGTTGGGTGGGAGTGAGGGGAGTGCTCCTGTGCTGTCATGCCAGCCACCCACAACGTTTCACCTCTCTCTCTACCACCCTCCTCCTCCACCTCCCTTTGCCTAAAAGGAGCGATCATGCCTTCTGGCAGACGAGAGGGGGACAGGTGCGGCGGGGTTCAGAGGTGCTGCCTCTGTATGCAGAATCAGATGCCTACTGCTGGTGTGTCAGTGAGACTCTGCTGGTATCTCTTAACTGAGGACACAGCACTTCACGCATGCATTCATCGCGTCCAAGGTTCCCTGAGTATAGGCCACTACTTGGCCCCTCTCTTCACGCTGGAAATAGAAGGTGCACATGCATCATCTGAACCTTTTAGAAGGCCACACACGTGCATGTGTTTTGACGGTAGGAAGCCTGAAACAAACTGTAGATGATGACACACACGCAAGCCTGCATTGACACGCAAGCATCCACATCCACAAGGCGGTTTGCTAAGATCTGGTTTGGTTTGTTCTACTTGGAATCCCACACGCACACACAAAACCACACACAGTAAAAAAAAAACAATGGGAAAAACAATGGGCCTACAGTTTGTGTGCCAATGTGGTTAGGTTATTTGTGGAGCAAAACGATAGGGGTTAGTGACAGCTCTATTAATTATGTTCATGTTTTTCAGATAATGTGATTTATGAAAGCGAACATAACAAGATTTTGTATTAACGGCCAACATGACAAACATGTACATGGGGTGCATTTAAAGGGAGGTGTTTATCAAGTGTATTCACCTTTGCACCAAAGTGCACGTAAATAGACTAATAATAATGCTCCTACTATATTTACAGTAAATGCAACAAAGAAACCAAAACCTATTTTCTAAGTTTCATAACAAACATACTAAACAAATATGAATTAACTCAAACCAAATATTAGGTATATCATCTACAAGTTACAATAATATAAAGAGTTCATATTGCGTCAAGATTCTAACAAGCAGCAGCAGTTGGGGAAGACAGAGTGACAGAGGACAGGGGTCAGGTAACCGGACCGGGTTGCAGTCTCCACGTTAACCGCTGTATGGATTACTGCTCTGCTATGTACTGACTGCTACAGGGTTGCATATGGAATGTGTGTTTATCAAAAGGGGTGGAGAAGACCGGGAGGACGAGAAATAGTGAAAGGATAGAACTAATTATTACGAAATGAGAAGTTACTGGGTGCAAGAGAGTGACTGCTCAGCACCCCAAGTAGTGCACTAATCCATTACGTCCAACGTCAAGGCAACCATAACAACATATTTCATTAAGATTAATATAGGCCTACAACCCAGCTAAATATGAGTTCCTATTTACTCGTGTGTTGTACGTTATTATAGGGTTGTAATGCTAGTGCTAATTGCGTTGTTTTATTTATCCAAACCTGCTAGGAGACACCACCTTCCGGCTATAAGGTGTATGTACGCTAGTGAACGAAGCTAATGAAAGACGCACATTTCCCTCTAGCGACCGGTTAGGGCACTTTTTTGATTTTAGTCTTCATGCATAATCGGGTTCACAAGCAGCTTTACTATTTGAAGTGGGGCTAAACTAGACGGCGTATATCTCATTGCGCTAACCTGTTGGTCGCCCCCCTCCAGCTCCACGTGTTTGAGTTCCCAGAAGCAGCGCATGGTCTCCACCTTCTCCAGGTGGCAGTACAGTGCCAGGCGCCCCAGACGAAGGCCGTTGCTACGGTGATTGATGGACTTCAGGCCCTCCATCTTCTCGGCGATAGGGGACATGGGGATGGGCGGTGGAGGTGGGAGCCCGGACGAACGCACCCTGTCGTTCTTTCTGTCAGACACCAGATCAGCGCACTGAGCCGTCTTCTCAGACCTGCAATCCAAACGAATAACCGATTTTAGTTTGTCTGTTTGTCTTGCCGTCGCATTGAAGCTGTTAACATTAGCAATGGTGGGTCTTTTACCTTCAATGTATACCGCCATGTGTGCAAGGCAGGGCCGACCCTAGCCTTTTTGGTGCCCAAGGCAAGATCAGCAAAAGGTTAACGGTCCCTTCTGCTGATGTTGCCTATATGGCACCAAAAAAGGCACAGAGAAAGAATTACCAAAAAAGTGCAATGATAATCAAATTAAATGATCAAACCACAGAAGCTTGTTTATAGCCATGAATACATCCAGCAAGAGGAGACAGTGTATTACACAATTCATATTCACATTGTATTTAAAATCTCCAATGTGCGGGTTATAAATATAACATTTTAATGGCGTACTAGGATAAATTGATTCTATTCATTTCATTGCGTTTTGTCAAAAACAAGACATTTACTAAAAATGTTTTGATTGGCATAGCGTGACTGGATGGTTTTATAATATGAATGTGAAGTCTGATGTGTGACACTAGAGTTAATTGGGTTGGGGGTCACTGTGTACTGTTATGTTCCACAGTGTACTGCTGGATCTCCGTTCTCTATGGGATGACGGGGAAAGAGAAGGAGGGATCTGCGCTGATACCCACTGGCGACAAAAGGCTTTCTGCTGATCTTAAACCTGTCGATAAGGCTGATGCCAACCGGGGATATTTTTATCCTGTGGCTGTGTGTGTGTGTGTGTGTGTGTGTGTGTGTGTGTGTGTGTGTGTGTGTCTCTGGGGGGGGGGGGGCAAATCTATTGCCTGTTGTGGCAACCCGTTTCCCCGAGTGTCAGGTACCCGGCAGGAATCACACAGAAAGCAAGGGTTAAGCCGCAGTCTGCGTTTATTTCACAAGATTCATTATTTGCGTCCTCGTGCTAGGGTCTCCGTGAGCCTCTAGATCGCCGGCGTGGTGCGGAATCCCTCCGTGTCGCTTCGCCCTTCTCCAGGTCTAGCGAGTACTCCCTCCGTGTCACTTGCCCGGCGCGGTGCGGAATCCCTCCGTGTCGCTTCGCCCTGGTGCGTACTCCCTCCGCGTCACTCGCCTTTCGCCCGGTCTGGTGCTTACTCCCTCCGTGTCACTCTCTTTCGCCCGGTCTGGTGACCTTTTTATGTCGGCTCCTGGTCCATTCCTTTCCTCTGGCCAGGTGTCCCCGATCGCGCTGATTGGGGGGAGAGACGTGGTGCTCTCTGTCGCCGGATGGAGGGTGGCGACGGTAACCCAAGTCTCCTGCGTCTCCTCGGACCCGCCCGGTCCGAGGTCCGGCGGCGTGATGCCACACTGTGTTGTGCCATTAACAGGGTCAGAGGGTGTTCCCTCTCATCATGGTCCGACACCAACCAGAGACGAATCGTTGCCAGGGCCGATTATTCAGCATCAGAGGTTTCCTACGGGCAGGCTTCAACTCTGGCACTAGAGCAAAGAGCCAGCCAGAGAAGCACCTGTCCCTGGCCCGTTCATCAGCTCCCCAACATTTGTCCCTTCCTACACGGCCAGAGAATCTCTTAGTGCAGCATCACGTTCGGTTTTAGCAAGGGGGGGGGGGGGGGGGGGGGGGGGGGGGGGGGGGGGATTAAGGCTAATTAATCCAACCATTTAATATGCTCCACTGGGTGTACCACTTTTTTTTCCAGCCTGTGGTATGCTTATCTCTGGCAAGGGTACTCGATATAAGTGGGATCTTATTCTTGAAATAGATCAATGAGACGAATAGACGAATCACAGAACAAATCATTTAGATCATGGAAAAAATGCATTATAAATATTGTTCAGTAAATAAAGTAATAAAAAAAAAGTGTCACTTTGGGAATACAATTTGTTTCAGATTGTAATGTTTTCCTTTGGTGCTTTGTGTTAATTTGCTGAATTTGCTTAGTTTGCTATATAAACACACAAAGTAGCGTTGTTTGCGTTTCCTTTCCACTGTTTCCCACTGGCAATGGCCTTCTTCCAATAATACAGTTTATTGTGTATAAAGGGTGGCAATCTCAACTCAGCCTTTGCATGTGCATTTATCTATTTTTTACAGTTTGCATAAGAGTGATCTGTGATAAGTTTCACAATTTTTTCACAATTAGGTGTTACACTGAAGGTCAAAGGTCGGGAAACACCTAGCTAAGCTATTTATTGCTCATGATAGAATTTGAGCACTGTTGGCCTAAACAAATCCTAAATATTCAGCCAGTTGTGCAGATTTGATAACTGAATACAAAAGAGACAAATTAACATTTTCTTAATTTCATCTTATACTATGATTATATTTATTAACTTTATCAGCATATATGAATGGACAGTGACTATGCTGAACATATAATAATATAATATATAATAATAATAATAATTATCATATATAATATAATAATATGCTGATTATTGAATGAGGCTTGTTTTGATTAGCAAAAAAAGTGACCCTTTATAGAATTCATTCCCTTTTTTATAGCACAAGAAGATCTACAGTTTTATGATCTTATCCAAACAGACAGGGTGTGTGTGGAGACATATATTTACACAAGGTGTTAAGGGTAAACAGAGAGAGAGTGCAACAGTTGTCTGTTGTCATGGTCACCATACTATAAAGCCATTTTGGTCTTGCATACTGAACAGGCTTTGAGGAACTAGCATGCCTGTTTTATGGCGTTCACCATGGCCTGCCACAGTATCAGGGGATCCCCCGCGGCCCCTGCCCCCAACCCCCCTCAACTCTCCAGGGTGCTGGTGACCCAGAGGGTCAGATACTTTAAAGAGCTTATTTAGTGGGCGTCACAGCAGTTGGCAGTTAGAGAGAGGTCAACATGGCTGGATGTTAACCTGAAATGGAAAACAACTCTATCACTATTACTGAACAGCACTGTCTATCAGATTAACTAGTCACAGTAACTGTCGTGCTTAAAGGCAATGAAAACATAAATAAAACAATAAATAAAAAACAATATAAATGACCTTCACAATAGAAATGAATTGTGGCCACCTAAACTCATGTGTTGCAAAATTACATAAGGATGCAGTGTATGGAAAGTGAGCGCACAGGTAACACTTTAGAATAAAGTTCATAAAGGTCATGCAGTAATAAGCATTAGTAAAGGGGTAAGGGTTAGTTGGTTAGCTTAACCCTTTTAAATAATGTATCAATGTTTATCTTAATTTACATGAATACTATTACCTTCGTCCACAAATTCAAAACACGAACACCGTTCGTAAATGATAACTAGACCATTGGTTAACCGTTAATGAACTGTTACCAATGTTAATTAATAGTGGATTAATTAATGTCATGTTATTGTGACATGTAACGAGTGCATGTGTATGTATTTGGCCATGCACCGCATGAACATACATTGCATGGAGTGGTTTGGTGTGTCAACGTCTAAGCAATGCTGTGGTTTGTGTTGGGACTGTCCCATCCCTGCCACTGGTAATCCCCACCGATAAAATAGCAGACGAGGGGGACCCGATCCGTCTTCCCCACAATAATCCTTCTATGTAACTGATAGGAAGTGCTGTGTGAGTCTCCTAGCTCTTAAAGCAACCACGAAGACAGAGCCAGCTATGTGTGCGTGTGTCGTCTAAAGTGTGTGCCCGTGTTTATTTGTATGTGTTTGTGTGTGTGTGTGTGTGTGTGTGTGGGTGTGTGTGTGTGTGTGTGTGTTTGTGTGTGTGTGTGTGTGCCTGTGTGTGGTGTGCAGATGAGAGCAAACTTTGCAGTCACAACATGTCTTGCAAGGTGATCCGCTGGCATCGAATGACTCGGCTTCTATTTCATGGTTATTTTTGCATTGGAGGATACGTTAATGGACTGTATAAAGGTCCTGAATATGATAATGTAGCTCATTAGAGGAAACCCCATCTGCATGTCTCGATAATTACTATTCAAGATGCACACGGTTATGGCTAATTGCTATGGCAAAGTCAAATTTCAAGGGGACAGATATATATTATTCAAATGCATATTTTCTCCCTGATTTACATCCCATTCAGAGATATGTTCACAAATTGAGTCAATTGTGTGTCCAGTAACTGGGTATCGTAGAGTATGAACCAAAATATCACAATAAACAATGGTCAAAAGTCATTATCTCCCTTGACTCAATAACATCTAACCATCACGATCGTTACATAGTTGTTTAGTCTCTTTAGGAAGTCAAATTATATCTCAAAATGTCTACTATAACTGTCCGCAAATGTTAGTGGGCGGGGTGGTTCTGTACTGTGAATATTCTGTACAATACATGGACATGTTCATGCACACACACTTGTTTGTCTATGTTTGTGTGTGTGTGTGAGAGTGTGTGTGTGTGTGTGTGTGTGTGTGTGTGTGTGTGTGTGTGTAGATGCACATCTGTGTTTCAGGCTGAGAGCGCATACACGCGCGTCTGTGTGCGTGCATATACTTCCGTGTGCGTGTGTTCGGGCTAACATGACGCATACACGGCAACATCAGTGATTGTGGCTTTCCCAGTCTTATATAAGCATGGGTGATGGACGAAGAGGCCCCGCTTGGCGCGTCCTAACTAGGAAGGCCCCATGTGGACAGTCGTCACCATAGGGATCTTCTAGGAATCTCCCCTGCACGGCATAACACATGGCACGTCCATCATAGGCTGTTGAGGGGATTTGGGTTCCCATACAGGGATGCAGTTGGCTGATTCAGAACACCGCTGAGTTGTTTAGCGTTCCGCTTATGTGATCTTTACACACTCTCTTTGACTCACAGACTGGCCGTTCTTTTGATTGATAACATTGGTAACATTTTGAAATTGATATGACCTAACCAAAGATGCTTCTTTAGCAAGCTTGTCTTTAACAAACCTGCTTGACAGCCTGGCCACTTTAGCTAAAAACCACTGCCTTGTTTGGTTTCTTTATTAATATACCTAATAGTTTAAAAATAATAATATAATCACTGACATCATGAGGGTTGTGAGTAATTGGTAGATGTTGTTGTTAATTGATAGTTCTGATGGTTCAACACTCTAGATCACTCATGTTACGGCATAACCGTGACATACTGGAGATACTATCAAGATACTATCCGTGGAATAAATTAATAGGCTTGGAGGTACTCCACCCTAATATCAGGTTATCAACAGGTTTATTTTTCACCAACTAAACACCACATCGCTGCTTGGCTGTGCCTTCAAAGCCTGCTCTCCCTGATGGCTGCAGCCTTGATCAAGAACTGAAGTTCAAATCAGTGCATTCTTGCGCTTATGAAATCTGAGGTATTATTGTAGTGTCTTAAAATACTACCAAGTCCAATCTCCTCATGTATGTACATATAACACTGCACACACTCTGCATTGCTAAGGAAAGTGTCTAGAATCCATCTGAGCGCACAAACACACAAACACCCACACACACACATACAGACTGACACACACTTGGACCCTTGTTGTGATTTACAGCTTTGCCAACTCCTCAAAGAAGCAACCCCTCAACAAATATACAGAAGACTGTAACTGTTGAACTTTCACTCAATGCCTTTTCCATTTAGCAAAGCAAAGCAGATGTCGACTTAGATTATACATTTCTTATGTAGAAACAGGTTGTTATATAATTGAATGAATAATGTCAAACCCAATAGTTGTTAGTGCATATAAACTGCTCACTGTCAGCTGGCTGGAAGACATAAACATGAAATAACGCCAAATATAAAGAAAATGTGAAGAAACTTGCCTTTGATATTTGGTTACGTTTGTGATGACTAGGATCTTCTTCTCCTTTCCTCCCATATCCCTCATGGGTGTGTTGTAGCTGTAGCAGTCCCTTCCTCCAGGTTTTGCACACTGATGGACTGGGATCCTGCGTTATAGACGGTCGAGGGCCCCCGTTCTCACGGATCACGAGCAAGGGAAAGTATTGATCTACTGAACACAATGCAGTGTTCTGGAGTGCGTGAGCTCAGTTGACAGCTGCCAGTGCTTTTCTCTGTCTGCAAGGTGAGTCACTGGACGCAGAGAGATGAGTCCATACAACTGGCCTGGGAGGAGGGTGGGCTCAGGGGGTCCATGGGCGAGCAGAGAGAGAGAGAGAGAGAGAGAGAGAGAGAGAGAGAGAGAGTAGAGAGAGAGAGAGAGAGAGAGAGAGAGAGAGAGAGAGAGAGAGAGAGAGAGAGAGAGAGAGAGAGAAAGAGAGGGAGAGGGAGAGAGAGTTTGTTATGGAGGAGGGGTCTTGGGGTAGGGGGGTCTGCTTGGGGACCGGGAGATCACTCATGGCCAGCTTGCAGGACATGATCATGGGAATATTATGAGGCTTGTTTATAATGGGAAATGTTTGGCTGCCATGTGTCTGCCCACAAGGGAGGAATGGTGCCTGCCTATGGGAGAGACAGACAGACAGCCAGACAGACAGATAGAGACAGATAGAGAAAAACAGAACAGAAAGATTAAGAGGTAAGACATGGGGAAGGGCCGTAGTGTCCATATATTATTTATTATTATGCTGTATGGAACATTTAACTGTCAACGGGGTTAATAATGGCAACTGACATAATGACACAGGCCTGCAGTGAAGGCTTGTATTTTGGAGTGCGGGCAGAGATGGGCAGTATTTCAATTACATGAATTTGTAATAAATATTTTAATCTGTTTTGGTATTTTGTAATTTGTATTTGATTCGAGTGAAGAGATTTGATACAATTTGTATTTAGATAAATAAGCCCATAGTATTTCTGTATTTAAAATATTTAAATTAATTAAGTGTCTGACAATGAAATGAATAGACAGAATGTCAGACAGAATGATTTTTGCCATGTATATATTTTGCGGTGCTATTTTCTAGCTTTATATTTGTGTAATAAATATATATTTATATGTAAATATAATGTTTACACATCCATTTTTTCCAAGTCAACACTTTAGTTCAGATTGTCTGACCATATCGGCGATTGCTTAGCAACAGTCTGTCATGTACTGTCATACAAACGCACTGACTGAACGCAAGAAAATTATCAGGTTAGTCCGACTATGATTGGATTATTAAGATGCATGTATACATCTTAGTCTGACTAAAATCTAAATGAATCAGGTTTCTCATTGTCGGATTAAGACCCCTAGATTATTCAATTGATCGTCGCATTATGTGCATGTATATGCTCAATCGGATTTGAATCAGATTTTGCGTTGTGCGCATGCTCAAAATTTGGGGGCCTTGAGCCGGGAGTAGAAGGAGACGATAGTCATGTTGTTGTCGCCGTCGGAAACCGAGAAACTGCGATTTATTTAAAAAAGGTGGCGAAGAAAATGGAGGAAGCCGGGGTTGTGCAAATGTAGTTACCCCCTATAAGACGTGTATCCCGGCCGCGGAAGCACGCGTGTATTCAGTGCAGGTGGAAGTACACACTACGCTTCGATTTCACCCCGTTCACCTAAGGCTGAATTAAAAGTAGATGTTTTTCTAAATGTTGGTCATCAACGAGGTTGTAAAGTAGTAACTTCGGGCACATCTGTCAAATTAAATGTTTTTTCTTCCGACGTGTTTACAATCTTTATTCATTCATTGCGCCGCGGCCGAACTGACGGGGATATTCTCTGATATTATGAATCTTAAAGACTGTGTCTGGTTCTCCGACTCTCTGGTACCTTTCACAACAAGTAAAGACTCGTAGTGGGGGTTATTTCGGCCATGGCGAAGAAGAAGAATTGGGGAAAGGAACTTTGGTTTTGACTCTCAGAAGTCCAGATGAACCGCGACATGGAGGAGAAAGGGATTGTTGGTGCCGTATGCAGACTCCCACCGGAGCTCCTTCGTTGGAGGAGCTCCGCTGCTGCCGCAGGAGCTGCTTCGCAGCCGGAGTGCTCCACCCCAGGAGCTCTACCGCCCGACTCCTTGCCAGGCAGACACATGGCCGACAACATTGAAATGTGTTAATAGACTAGAGAAAAGTAATTTTGCTTGTAATTGTTGATTCAGATCTTTGATTATTGGAGGTGATCAACAAAAGCCTATATGATCGGAACAATGGGATGTCGTAGCAGAGGGTTTATTTTTTTCGAAATGAAGGGACTTCGGACTAGTGAGCTGTAGGAACAATGGGATTTTTTCGGGTTATGGAGAGGTCGGAACAATGGAGGGTCTGAGAAATTACATGGACCCGAACTGACAGCTGTCTACTGAAAACATCTTTCTCAAATGCCGCCTGAGTTTGTTGTTGCTAGTGACTTAAAGCGGTCAGCCGGTGGCTCTATTACCACTAGTTGAGATGGCAGTACGATAGCGCCACCTATCGTACTGGTGTATGACATGCTTCAGCCAATGAATCGATTTTCACACCACCATGTATACTTGGACAATTGCAGTTCTCCGATTGAGGAGCATAGTCGAACTATGGCTTTAATCGGATTAAGCTGTGCATTTAAAAGTACTGAGTGATTGATATTCTTTACCCATTCCTTTTGTTCATATGTGTACTAGTTTTGGGTTGCTGTCTAAAAAACGAGTGTAATTTAAATATTTTTCTAAGCACACCTGTATTGACACTTTTTTGATTCCACGCCTGAATAAACACACACATGCACCTTTTGACAGGGTGTGAGGTAGGAAGTGAGGTAACGGTAAAGTATCGTTACCAGTTGAGCTGAGCTCACGCTAACCTTATACCTACCACTCTAACTGGGTATAGCTTACTCTGCAACACAAAAGCTAGTCTAACGTTGTATGCATAAACATTTCATTTCATGACAACGAAAATTAAGCAAATTACTGAAGTTGAACTTGCTCTTCATACATTTACTCAAAATGGCCTACTAACAGTTTTAACTGAACGGCAACATTACGCAGTACTGGCTATCTTAAGTGAGCTTACTATCAAGAAAACAAAATGCAAGCCAAAAACAGCGGACTTGTGTCAATTAAGACACCAAGTAAAGAGGGATGAGTACAATTCACTACACATGTCATGACTTGCATGTGACAGTGGCCTTTGGATGGTGCACATTATTCCCAGTCTTTATTACACTATTTTATGTGGTTTAACTGATTTGAGTTGAAAACCTACTTTTTACTGAATTGTAATTATTTATTCATTTTCATTCAACCCTTATTGAACAAATATACAATTTTGGAGAGAAAAGTTCAAACATGCCCATGGCAAGTTTTCAGCATAAACCTGGATAAATCATTAACCCAAGATACAAAATTTGGTTTAAGTTTGGTTAATGATTTATCGTGCCTGCATAGTAGCAGACATGAATATGCATTTTTCCCTTTTAATTCCCTATTCTGTCTGTTCTAGCGTGCTGCGTTGACTGTGACTGGATGCCTGGACTCTTCTTATGGCTAACCGGTCAGCACCCCATGACGATGATGTATATATGTATGCATGTATTGTGGTGCCCACTCCTCGATGTCTCGGGGGTATATATCACACAGCAGAGTCAGGGTTAAGCCACACACGGCATTTATTACACGGATCCTTCACCATGGGGAACACATGCACTCTACAAAGGGTCTCCGTGAGCCTCTATTCAGTTGGGGTCCTCAACGCTTCCCCCGTGCCACTCGTATCCCCTCTCCCGTCCTGGTGTCCCTTTTAAAATGGCTCCTGGGCTTTTTCCTCGCTCCGGCCAGGTGTCCCCTTTCTCGCTTATTGGGGGGAGATAAGTGATGCTCTCTGTCGCCGGTTGGTTGGTGGCGGCGGTATATGCCGTCCACCACTGATCCTCGGACCCGCCCGGGCCGAGGTTTAAGGGGCGGGATGCCACACTCCTCCACCGCTTGCTCAGGCATCTGGTAGACGGTGAACCCGCCCAGGCAGGTATCCCGACGTGACAGGGCGTCGGCATTGGCGTGCTCCCTGCCCGGTCTGTGGTCCACCTTGAAGCGGAAGTCCTGGAGGGCCAAGAACCATCGCATCACCCGGGGGTTGGTGTACTTGGCACCGGCCATCCACTTCAGGGGGGCGTGGTCGGTGACCAGGGTGAACTCCCTCCCTAGGAGATAATACCTGAGTTTATCTAGGCTCCACTTGATGGCCAGGGCCTCCTTCTCTACCGTTGAGTAGTTCCGCTCGTTCAGTAGTAGTTTTCGGCTGATGTACGTGACGGGGTGTTCCTCTCCGGCCCAGATCTGGGACAGGACTCCCCCCAGCCCCACCTCCGAAGCGTACGTGTGCACTATTAGGGGGAAAGCAAAGTCGGGGGTTATGAGCACTGGCTCCAAGCACAGGGCCTCGCGGAGCGTCCCGAAGGCCTGGTTGGCTGCCTCGGACCATGTGATCCGGGCCGGCAGGGCCTTCCGGGTCAGGTCGTTCAGTGGGCTGGCCAGCGTGGCAAACCCGGGTATAAACTGCTGGTAATACCCGACTAGTCCTAAGAACGACTTCACCTGCTTTTTGGTGCGGGGATGGGGCCAGTCCCGGATGGCGGCCACCTTGCTCTCTTGTGGCCGAACGGTTCCCCGCCCTAACCTGGTACCCTAGGTACGCCGTCTCCTCCAGCCCGAGACGACATTTGGCCGGGTTGGCGGTGAGGCCCGCCTTCCGCAGCTCCCCCAGCACCGCCCTCAGCTGGCGGACGTGGACATCCCAGCTGTGGCAGTAGATGATGATGTCATCTATGTAGGCCGCTGCGTAGGCCTGGTGGGGCCTCAGGAGCTGGTCCATCATGCGCTGGAAGGTGGCCGGAGCGCCATGTACTCCGAAGGGGAGGACGGTGTACTGGTACAAACCCCCTGGAGTTGAGAACGCCGTCTTCTCCCGGGCAGCCCGGGTCAACCTGCCAATACCCCCTGGTCAGGTCCAAGGTCGTGAGATAACGGGCAGGACCAAGGCGTTCGATTAGCTCGTCCACCCGGGACATGGGGTAGGCGTCGAACTCGGACGCCTCATTCAGCCTCCGGAAGTCATTACAGAAGCGATAGGTCCCATCTGGCTTTGGTACGAGGACTACCGGGCTGGACCAGGCACTGCGCGACTCCTCGATGACCCCGAGCTGTAGCATCTGGCGCACCTCGGCCTGTATGGCCTCCCTCCGGGCCTCCAGGATCCTAAAGGGGTGGACTCTCACCTTCACTCCCGGCGCCGTCCGGATATCATGATGGGCGATCGTGGTCCTCCCTGGAAGCTCGGAGAATACGTCCCGGTGCTGCATGACGATCTCGTCGAGGTCTTGCTTCTGGGCCGGGGTGAGGTCCCACCGGGACCTCCGGGATCTCGCGTCGGGCCGCCAGCGCCAGGGGAGCAGGGTCAGGGGGTCCCCCCCCCCCTCTCCACTGCTTCAAAATGTTAATGTGATATATTTGGGTAGGCTTTCGCCTCCCTGGTTGTCTAACCTGGTAATTTACCTCCCCCACACGTTCAACCACTTCATAAGGTCCCTGCCACTTGGCAAGGAACTTACATTCCGCCGTGGGGACCAGGACCAGGACCAGGTCCCCAGGCTGGAAGGTTCGCAGCTGGGCTCCCCGGTTGTAGACCCTCGCCTGGGCCTGCTGGGCTTGCCGGAGGTGTTCCTGGACGATGGGCCACACCAGGGCCATGCAGTCCCTCACCTGTTCCACATGGTCCAGGGTGGTGCGGTGGGGGGACGGCTGGCTCTCCCATGCCTCCTTCGCTATGTCCAGGATGCCGCAGGGCCTTCGTCCATACAGCAGCTCGAAGGGGGAGAATCCGGTGGACGCCTGGGGGACCTCCCGTACGGCAAACAATACATGTGGTAACAGCTGGTCCCAGTTCTTACCGTCCAGGTCCATGGCCTTTTTGAGCATCTGCTTTAGGGTTTTGTTGAACCGCTCCACCAGGCCATCCGTCTGGGGATGGTAGACTGAGGTCCGGAGCTGCTTTACCTGCAGGAGTCTAAGTACTTCTTTCATTATGCAGGACAGGACGGGGCCTCTCCCTGTGGGGATCGGGGACCCCGGTGGAGAGGGACCATTCCCCTCAGACTACTGGTCCTCTGTCGTCAACTCTCCGGGGGACGACTCTACGGGGAACCGTGTGGCCCCGTAGGCCTGCCGAGCTCCCCTCGCCTCTCTGCGGGGAGGCTCTCTCCTGCTCCGGGGTTCTCGTGCCGGGTCCCACAGCGGGTGGAATATCGGGCAATCCCTCCCGATCAGGAGCAGCACCGGGAGGTGGGGTACAATCCCTGCCCGAGCCGTGAACAACCCGTGTGGTGTCCGGACGACCATGGGCAGGTCTCGTAGGTTCGGGTGTCCCCGTGCACGCAGGCCACCTCCATGGTTCTCCCTTCCCTTCCTCCTGCCAAGTTGGGGCGGAGGAGGGTGACCACGCTGCCGGAGTCCAGTAGGGCCTGCGTGTCCTGGTTCATGACCCGTGCAGGTATGGTCGGGCTCCCGGACGTCCCCTGCGCCATACAGGTTGCCAGCATGCAGGGCCGGCCCGTCCCCTTGTCCGCGTAGGCCGACGGCATCGACGCGTCCCGGTCTCCCGGGCATTAGCGGGCTATGTGGCCGGGCTGGCCGCACTCGTAGCACCGCCTCCCCTCGCGACTCTCCTGGTTCACGATCGGTGGGTCGGGGGAGGGTGCCGAGGCCCCGGTCGTGGGTCCCCGTTGCTCTCGGCGGATCTCGGCAGGTCGTGGGGTGGTCCCGGTACTGGCGCTCAGGTGCTGGGCCACCTGCCAGTGCTCTAGCTGTCTGACCAGGTCATCCACTGTGTCGGGATGGTCGTGGGCCAGAACCCGTCGGGCGCCCGGCGGGAGCTGTCGAATGGTATTGCCTATTAGCACCCTGTCTATAGGGCTGGGTCCTTCTCCAGTCGCTAGCCACCTCTTCACCAACCGACCATGCTGGGCGATCTGCGTCCGTACGGCACCCCAGACGTCGAATCGCCAGTCGTGGAAGCGTTGAGCGCGGGCCGTGAGGTTATGACCGTAGTAGGCCAGGATCGCCTGCTTGAGGGCGGGGTACTGTCGGGCGGTCTCTGGGTCTTGGCTCGCCTGCTGGGCGGGACCGGTGAGGAACGGTGCCACGATATGGGCCTACTGCTCCTCTGGCCAGTTCTCTCTCTGGGCAGTCTGCTCGAAGACTTCCAGATATGCCTCCACATCGTCGTCGGGCCCAAGCTTGGTGCGCCGGCTGGTCGGGCGGCGGTCGGGGCAGCGCGGACGCAGATTGGGTGAGCCGTAGTACGGCTACGCGGAGCAGGGCAATGCTCTCCGTGGTCTCCCGTTGTTGTTGCTGGACGGCTGTAGCCGCGGTTCCGTCCGGGTTCTGCATGCCGGATTGGTGTTGTAGTGGGGTTCTTCAGGCTGCCTGCATTCTCCACCATATGTGGTGCCCGCTCCTCGATGTCTCGGGGGTCAAAGTATATATCACACAGCAGAGTTGGGGTTAAGCCACACACAGCATTTATTACACGGATCCTTCCCCATGGGGAACACATGCACTCTACATAGGGTCTCCGTGAGCCTCTATTCAGTTGGGGTCTCCAGCGCGTCCCCCGTGCCACTCGTATCCCCTCTCCCGTCCTGGTGTCCCTTTTAAAATGGCTCCTGGGCTTTTTCCTTCCTCCGGCCAGGTGTCCCCTATCTCGCTGATTGGGGGGAGAGAAGTGATGCTATCTGTCGCCGGTAAGTGGGTGGCGGCAGTATACGCCGTCCACCACTGATCCTCAGACCCACCCGGGCCGAGGTTTAAGGGCCGGGATGCCACAGTATGCATGTATGTCAATTATGGCACCCATGGCACTCCTGATCATCCCTGGAAGGAGGGATTCCCCACTCTGCGTTCCTTCTCAATATTTCTTCTGTGCTAATTAAAGAGAGTTTTTTCTTAGGGTCAGGGGGGTGGCTAGGGTCAGGGGGTGTCATAAATATATGGCCTATTAAGCCCTTTGAGACTGTACTGGTGATTAATGGCTTTACAAATAAAATTGAATTGAGTTTAATTGAATAGATAACCTACTGCTAAGACACACAACATCGTCTTTTCACCCTCACAGAAAGCGGTTAACTGCTAAAATGATCCAAAAAGTAATTTAAAACAACTCAAGGGAAATTAGTGAATTAATAGTACTGTTCATTTATGAATAAAGATAAATTCTCTTTGTCATATTCTTTTCAACCTTCATCCTCAGCTGTTGTGACATTTCCATTAGAACACAGGATCTCTTCCTGTCCTGAATCCTCCTTGCATTCCCTGTCACCCCTTTGTGTGTGTTAATTAGCTTAGCATGGCCTCTGTTGCGGTAGGGTTTAACGGGAGCATACCTATGTTCCCCGGGTCCTATTTTCCCGCTTTGTATGTGTCCGGGGAACATAGGACCCTGTGAGCAAATCTTTTTTTCGTAGGATGGTAGGGGCAAGTACCGCCTTTTTCGCCTCTGATTCGCCTGTGATTGGTTAGAATGGCTCTCTTCCGATTGGTTATGGTTAGGGTTAGGTTTAGGGTTAACCCTCACCCTAATCCTAACCCTAAACCTGACCCTAACCCTTTGCACCAGGGGAACATAGGAGCTGGGGAACATAGGGATGACCCCGGTTTAACAATGTGATGGACATGTGTCACCCTGCTTTAAAAGTAATTATTCATTACTTGCTATATTAGCTCAGCCTCAATATTCCAGACCTGTTATGATAATGGAAGATCTTGGTTTTAAAGAGAGGATAATGTACTTTGTAATTCATCAGTAAAGATACTAGGTGTACTTTGACCCAATGCGTCATTTTTACGGGCTAAGCTAAGTTTGTATTCAGATTTTGGGTTACACCCAGCCATTGGTCCATTGAGCTGCCTGTTCCACCCTTTGGCTCCTGTCAAGACAATCCAATCAATCACAGATCAACCCAATTGACCTGCCCAAAGTGTTATTGTGTTCCTCCAAGCTCTCTTTTACAACAAATGTTTCACAAGAGAGACTGGATATTAGGTCTAGCGTTTGGCGAAAGTGGTAATTTCTGGGGGATTTCATCTCAGGATATTGAATGAGCACAAGCAATTTAAAATCATTTTGAATATCTGCCTCATGAACTTCTTGTTGATTCACTGATCACAGCATATCCTGTGAGGGCGGTATGGACCCTGACCTGTAATAAAGCATTTGAATGTGCTGGTGAGGACCGGTGGTAATTCATCCAGTACATCCGGTATGTGTAAATCTCCCCAGGGCACAGAGCAGCTAAAATAATGAATGAAACATAATTTCTTTATTATACATAGCTATTACCCATCCGTATATCGTGCTGAGTATAGTTTCTAAACATAGGTCTAAACAATGATTTAAGAGATACCAAACACCATTTTTGAGTTTTTTTCTTTTGCGATTTCTACTGGAAGGCTAAGGTGGGGGAGGAATAGCCTTTTCAATGCAAGAAAAACGCTGGAGTGTATATATTTGACACAGTCCTTCTTTTAGGGATGTGCATAATCTTACATGGAATCTCAATCAGGACTGCAGATCCCTTGGGGATCCCTTACAAGGTCACAGCTGTGTGGGTGGAACCACGGTTTGGCATGCAGAGCAGCTGGCCCAAGCCTTTCCCCAGGATGGTGAGCCCAATGTGGGCTTTGATTGTCAGAACCAAACCGCGGTACGACAGTGCAACATTTATGTGGCTGAGCTGCATGGCCCTGACAATAATACGTATAAGTCAGCATTCAATCATTATTCAGGTGCAATGATATCACAAAAGGTTAAACAAATAGCGACCGTCATTATTAGGGTGCTTTCGTTTTTTCTATGGCTATCAAAAAGATTTGGATTTGGTCATTTGGAATAGTGTGTAGTGTGGATAAAACTGTGTGTGTGTGGGGGGGGGACTTTTGCAACTATGTATTTGTGTATGTGTGTGTGTTCGAATGTGTGTTTGTGTGTCTGTGTGTGTGTGGGGGGGGGGGGGGGGGGGGGGGGGGGATTCCAAACCACTTAGGAATCCTGTGCTTTTCTGCTATGTATAAAATATTATTCTCTCTCTCTCTATACTTTTGAGAGCCATATAACTTTAATTAGTTGCCCACATGGGGTGGTTGAGATGTGTTGAGAAAAAGGGAATGGGATTGCTATACAGTGCTCATGCTTGACTTTGATTTGGCAAGTCATCCAGCTATATCAAATATTCAACACCTGGTTTGGTTGCATTGGCTGATACCATTGACCTCAACTACAAATTAGGATGATATTAAATATAAACTTTAAAAATGGGATCCCGTACATATTTTTCATGTGTTGGCAAACAGACCCACACGCACACTCACACGCAAAAACCTAAAACCCAGAAAAAAAGACTGAAAACCCTGTTCAATGAGTTGTTAGTATCACAAGATGTCTTGGATCTACTGAATGGCCGGATAGATAGAGATATAAGATATTTAGTTATTGTTCTTCTCTTATAGAGTTATTTAGACTATTTTTATAAGGTTATAGGAAATAAGGTTATTTTTCACTTACCCATAGCCAAAAGAGAAGCACCGTACTTTTTTTGGTCTGGTATTAGTGCTCAATTCGGGTAATCATTTGACTGAGTTAGCCTAAATCTATGGGAGCTGTTTCAGATTCAATCGATAAAGTCAGTTCGTGAAGTGAAGTAAAATAAATAATTATTTAACCATTCAGTAAAAACATACTGTATATATATATATATATATATATATATTTTAGCAGTGATTCAGTGAATACCCCCAAAAAACGTTGGAAAGTAATACCAATGGATTGTGAACAGATATTTTTGATGCCCAGGTACATTGACACCGAACATGCAGCCATTTCTACAGAGAAAAGCCTTACAAAATCAACATTAATTCATTGTCAGAAATCCAAACCACTGTTAAGCCATACCGGTAATACATGGGTTGACCATGTCACGTTATGCCTCACTTAATCGTGAAACGTATACAAACAAATACCTAGATGATGGCACAAGCAACCTGAATGGCCTATTGTTTCACACACACACACACACACACATACACTCACACACACACACACACACATACACACACACTCCTCTGAGGACACAGAGGAGGAGTGCTGAAGGAATGTATTTATCACCCTGGGCTACCCTAAACGGACTCAGTGGGACGGATTTAGTAGATAGAGATGTTGTATGTATGTATGGATATGTGTTTGTGTATGTGTGTGTGTGTGTGTGTGTGTGTGTGTGTGTGTGTGTGTGTGTGTGTGTGTGTGTGTGTGTGTGTTAGTGTGTGTATGTTTGTGTGTGTGTACATGTGCCTTCTCAGAGGCCGTTTCAGTAAGGCTTACTGCAAAAAAACATGGACATGCTACAAACTGGGATGCTTTCCTTGTCCAATCAGCATGCAAAAGATTGGACAAGGCACGCTTGTTAAAGTGTGCCATGGCAAAGTGACTAGGTAAAATACAACAAATCCTACAGGACAAAATAAATACATGGGTAAAAAAGAGGCTGTTATTTATAAACAATTATTTAACATTTAATTCATGGTTGCGGTGTTTAAAATTCCAATGTTTAGCAAATATCTTTTTTAATGAAAACTATTGCATGCAATCAAATAACTGTAATTTATGTTCTGTATAGGCTAGGCCTTCATTTAAGAAAATAATATACAAAGCTACGATTCATATTCTATAGTTCTAGAGCAGGCCTGTCAAACTCAAATACCCAGTGGGCCGAAATAAAAAACTGGGTCCAAGCCGTGGGCCGGACATATCAATATTTATTATGAACTTAAGTTTTACCTATATTGAATCTGAAAGTGGCCTAAAGCTTAGCCTTATTAGCTATTGCAATAAGATCTATTCATTTGTAGGACTAAACATGAACTCAGCCTTAGTTTTACACATACATATATAATCTGAAACAAGGAGTCTAACTCAGATCAAATTTCAAAATATAATAAAGAAGACACTAATTCTCATGCCTCTCTCATTGAAAATCCAAACAATAAGATTTATTTATTTGTAGGCCTAAACATGAACTCAGCCTTAGTTTTACACATATAAATAGATATGTAATCTGAAACAAGGAGGCTAACTCAGATCAAATTTCAAAATAAAATAAAAAAGACACTAATTTCACATGCCTCAATTAATATCCAAACATATACAAAAGTGCAAAAATGAAACCTATGCTACATTAAAGCTCAGTTTACTGCACTGGGATTT
The DNA here is from genome assembly GCF_949987615.1 of Pollachius pollachius. NCBI lineage: Eukaryota > Metazoa > Chordata > Actinopteri > Gadiformes > Gadidae > Pollachius > Pollachius pollachius. The sequence continues at coordinate 10,847,131 of NC_136940.1, forward strand.
GCCCTGGTGCCTGAACCAGATACTTGACATCTCTTCTTCGACGCAAGTTCCTCAATGTTTGGGGTCAGGCTCTGAGCTGAGGAAATCCTCAGGACTGAGTGAAGGTGTTCATCAGTGAGACAACTCCTGTGTGATGTTTTGTTCAACTTCATTACAGAGAAAAGTTGTTCACATAGGTATGTGCTACCAAACATAGAGAGCATTTGAGCAACTTGAGCACGCAGCTGGGGCATTGTGTCAGGGATGAAACGTGGAAAATGTGCAGCACCAACAGAGTCATACTTCGACTTGAGTGTGTCGCTACATTGGAGTTCGATCAGCTCCATTTGGAGGTTGGTTGGTGCGCTTTCCACGTCTACGGCAAACTGATTACTGAGCAGTTCAAACCTATTCTTTTGGGCTTCAAAGTCGGCAAATCGGCGTGTGAAGTCGGCGCTAAGTATGCCGAGCTTTTCAGCAAATTGTGCACTTTGGAACACAGAGACCTGCTCTTTCATAGTTTGGCAGCACGGGAAATGGCCCAGGTTTTCTCGTAGGATTTGCATCTCCCACAGGCGCAGTTTGGTTTTTGTTACGGGCCAAGACGGGGTGAACCCAAACGCACGGCACAAATGACAACAGGACGAGATTGGTAGCAATCAACCAGTTTATTGCTACACAGGAGAATGTTCGTGGGGATCCGGAGTCCGCTGACCGGGTTGTCTGAACCGGAGTTGGTGGGTCAGGTAGACTGCCGAACAGGTAGTCACCCTCGATGGTTCGGAGGAACTGGTATTCCGGCAGGAGAGCAGAGTAGAATGACGGACGTGATTAAGATGACTGAGGAGGAAGACAGCTGGATCAGGAATGGAGACTCGAATAAGGATAACTGGAACAGGCAAGAGAGGTCGGAGGATACTTCACCAGGTAAATATAGCTGACGATCTGGCGACGAATGGTTGAATGACTGGGGAAGATATGCAGGTGGATGTGATGTGATGGTGATGATGGTCAGGTGCGGGTGATCAGCGTGGCTGGGTCGGGGAGTTGAGCAGGCCACGCCCCCGTACCTGAAACAGAACATGACGACAGAGACAGACAAGACTAACAGAAAACCATTGGCAGCTAGGATCCGGTAGGAGAGACCGTGACAGTTTTAAATGCCTTCACCGCAGCGTGCATGTCAGTGATCACATGATCCCGCCCTTGAAGCTGCAGGTTGAGCGCATTGAGATGGCTTGTAATGTCACACAGAAACGCCCATTCACACCAAAACCCTTTGTCCCGGAGCTCTGTTGTGTCTTTCCCTTTGCTTTCCATGAACTGACATATTTCCTCACGCAACTCGAAACATCTGTTCAGCACCCTCCCCCAGCTTAGCCACCGCACCTCTGTGTGATAGACCACATCACCATATTCCGAACCAATCTCCACCAGAAAGGACTTGAATTGACAGTGATTTAAACCTTTGGCTCTAATGAAATTAACTGCTTGTGTTACAGTTCTCATTACGTGATCCATTTTCAAAGCTTTGCCACACAACGATCCCTTGTGTATGATGCAGTGATACACTGTCAGCTCACCTGCGCCGTTCACCTCCAGCATCTTCTCCCGAATCCTGCCCACCAATCCATTCTTTTGACCGCACATCGCAGGCGCCCCATCCGTTGTTAGTCCCACAAGTTTATCCCAAGGCAGACCCATTTCATACACACATTTGCACACCTCATCAAAGAGATCCTTCCCGGTAGTTGTGCCATGCATTGATTTCAGTCCTAAAAGTTCCTCTGTAACGCGAAGGCTCGAGTCAACTCCGCGGATGAAGATTGACAGCTGGGCCGTATCTGATGTGTCACTGCTCTCATCCACAGCGAGGGAGTATGCGATAAATTGTTTTCCCTTTTCCGTCAGCTGTTGTTGTAAATTGATGGAGAGCTCACATACACGATCAGCAACGGTGTTTCTGCTCAGACTGACGTTTAAAAAGGCTTGTCTTTTATCTGGGCACAAGACATCGCAAACTTTTAACAAGCAGTTTTTTAGAAATTCTCCCTCGGTAAAGGGCCGGGCGGATTTAGCAATCTCCTCCGCCACAATGAAACTGGCCTTTACAGCAGCATCACTTTGTATTTTAGCTTTAACAAACATAGTCTGCTGTGACATCAAACTTTGTTTCAACTCCACTACCTTCTGTAGCTTCTGTTGAATGTTGATATCCTTGTACTTGTCTTGATGTCTCGTTTCATAGTGCCGTCTTAAATTGTACTCTTTCGTGACAGCCACATCTGCTCCGCACACAAGACAGATGGGTTTGCCCTTCATATCGGTGAACATGTATTCAGCCTCCCACCTCTCTTGAAAAACCCTGTTCTCAATGTCCACCTTCCGTTTAGCCATTTTTTTTTCGGGGAAAGCGACAGGTAGCTAACAAAAAGTTAGCTAAAAAACCTAGGCTACTTCAGGTGATAAACAGTATGCGGCTGCTGCAGTAAACATTCTAGACTAGAGCGCTACAGGGCGTGGGGGCTGGGCTCGCGCTTGCGGGCCTCGATTGATGTATACCAGCGAAGCGGCAGTGCATTGTGGGACTTGTAGTTTTAACGCTGAAATGCGATAAACCGGCGGGCCAGTTCTGATAGACATTAGATATTATCTGGCGGGCCAAATTAAATTACACCGCGGGCCGGATTAGGCCCGCAGGCCTTGAGTTTGACAGCTATGTTCTAGAGCAATACAGGTGTGGTTAAAAAAAGCTATGACGAGCAAAGTAGCAGGGCGGGTCATGCATTATTTGGCATTGCTTACTGACAGTCAGTGGCGAAGCTAGAACTTTTTTGGGTGGGCTCAAGCCCACCCAAAACTTGCCTTAGCCCACCCTATCGTTTCGTCCTCAAATCTAATATTCTTCCCTTTTTTTTACACAAGCAATGGGAGGATGGGTGCTGTACACTAATGAATAGGCTCAAATGGGCTTGTGAAATCGAGCGCAACCTTCCGGCAGGAATCTCTTACCTCTGATTGGTGGGTGGAAGTCTCCTGTTTGACAAAAACAAAAATGCAGCACGAGCGCACCTAACATAGTTTCTGCTGTTTCGTCTGTCGAAGAGGCTAGCTAGTCTTTTTCAGAAAATCCACGATTTCCAGCTGTGTTATAACATGACCAGGTAATAGTTAATTTTAAAACCTTGAAATAATCTGTCAGATGTCTATTAAATGACAGTTGACCACAAGGTGATTCTATCTATGCCTCTTCTTGAGTTGCTTCATGTTTTAGTCGGCAGAGGCTTGTAATGGTGCATAGCATGATAAAAAGTTGACGTGGGTGCTAATTTTCAGTTTAAGAAAACGCTGGCATTATTTTATAAGATGAGTGCGCTTTTAATGCCATAACAATGTGAGCTAATCAACAAGTAGGCCTACAACATGTTCTACTAATACTATGAGACTCGCCCTGAAAACGCCCTCAGATAAAATAATGCCAGCGTTTTTTTTAAACTGAAAATTAGCACCCTTGTCAACTTTTTCTGCTCCTTGTGTCTTATCATGCTACGCACCATTAGTCTAGTACATGCTGTACTTGTTAATTTTTTTGCATCACAAGTTCTATAACAATGTATGGGTCCCTGAAAGTGCGGCGACGCAGTTTAGTGCTTCCAAAAAAGTGGTCTGTTTCTCATAGAATTAGGCTAGTAGGCCTCAATGTTGTACTTGTGAACTTTTTTTCATCACAAGTTTTATAAAAATGTATGTTGATACAATTTATAAAAATGTATGGGTCCCTGAAAGTGAGGCGACATAGTTTAGTGCTCCCGAAATAGTGGTCTGTTTCTCATAGTATTAATCTAGTACATGTTGTACTTGTTGATTTTCTTGCATCACAAGTCTTATAAAAATGTATGTTGCTAATATAATAATAACAATATTCTGATATCAATGAAACAATATTTGTTTTGAAGTTCGCATTTTACTTTGTCTTCACAATTTTTGTATTCATTTTCCTTATTTATCATGTATAATTTACTTTGAAAACCAATGTGTTTCAGTAACTGTGTAAATACAAAAAGGGGGAAATATGGTAATCTGAGTGAAAATTACCCAAAGGAAATTTATTATACCTCAAATTTCTTATTACAGTTCACATCCATTTGATTACTCCTGCATCCAAACAGTCTTCTTTCCTTTCATCACTTTAGTGGTTCAACTGCATTATTTAGCGGATCCTATTATCTATAACTCAGATAAAAAGGTTAAGTTATAAACAGTTTAGTTCTTCTAAAAGAGCTAGAGACTAGCCAAAATGTGTTTAATCCTTTCCTCCTTACTCATTGGTATTATGAGTGTAACTGGGGTTAAACTGTTACAAAAGGTCTGTGCTTTTCTGACAATAAACCAGAAGACTGTTCAAAAATATACAATGTGTTGGATTGATAGATAAATACATAGATTTACCCCCAACCAGAATAAATGTAGGATCTCCACCAGGTCACCCTAAAATGCAGCAGAATGCACCCCCTATATACCCCTGTAGCTTCCTGGGGCTGAGCCCACCGAAAAGTCAGAACCTAGACTCGCCCCTGCTGACAGTCAAAGAGATGATTATAAGCTTTATCTGTGTGCTTACATTAACTGTAGGAGAGTTCCACCTCACATTCTTGGAACTTTAGGTGGCCTTATCTTGACAGTTTGATTTATTGGTTATAACGTGTGAGCCCTCCCACTTGGCTATAAACGCTGTTCACTTGACCAGAAGTTATAAAGTATTCATTTTCGGAGAGGGGTTTCGTTCATCTCCGTTTCGTCGACGTTCATCCACTGTACCTATATTTACTTGTATTTACTTCCAATCCGTGCGCCGTCGGGTCTGCTTTTCTACTTACAAAGCAAGGAACTATCAGGTTGGCAAACTTAATATATTTGGTTCCAACAGTGAATAACGATGTTTGTTTTGGGCATAGGTGTTTCTATGCACGCAAGTACTACATTTATCAGGAGGTCCTGAGTATATCCGTACTTCCGGGAGCGGGCCGTTCAACTTTCAACGCAAACACGGAACTGAACTACGAATAGTGTATTGGATTATTTTATTATGTAAATATGCATCAAGTGATAATGTTTATCTTCACAGGAGGACCACACACACGCAGCCATGACCAACCTTGGTAGCTCAAACTCAATATTTGCTTTGGACATTTTCCGAACACTGAGCCAAGCGAGCCCAAAGGGGAATGTCTTTTTGTCTCCTTTGAGTATAAGCTCGGCTCTAGCTATGGTGTACCTGGGCGCTAAAGGGGACACTGCCTCTCAAATGCTGAAGGTACACAACACATCACAGCGCACGCGTGTGTGTGTGTGTGTGTATGTGTGTGTGTGTGTGTGTGTGTGTGAGTGTGTGTGTGTGTGTGTGTGTGTGTGTGTGTGTGTGTGTGTGTGTGTGTGTGTCGGTGTCGGTGTCGGTGTCGGTGTCGGTGTGTGGGTGTCGGTGACGGTATGTGTGTGCGCGTGTGAAATGTATTGTGTGCTTTTTTGTATCAACTATATTTTAACACCAGCATATAGTGTTATAATTGTATAAATTCTAGCTGATAACTTAAGTCGTATTTTAAAGAAAAGAGAGTTGGACTAGGCTACTTTATTGATCCAAGATAAGAAATTCTGGTTATTATGTGAATGTTTTACATAGATATTCAAATAATACAATGAATGATGAACATTAAAATGTAATAATGTAGGCTAATACAATCGAAATCTTTATCATTACGGTTATTACTTAGTTATGATAGCTTGTCTACCAATGACGACAGACAGCTATGAAGTAATAAAAAGTCTGGACTGCTTAGAAAAAACGACCAAAGAACGCCAAGAATAAAGGGTGTGTCTAAAGACGAAAGCTTGTCATTACTGTTGCACTTTGAACTCATTTCCCTCTAGTAGGCCTATAGATGGGCAAACCGCCAAGTTATTTATTACAGTCAACTATCTTTGCATTGTGGATAAATATTATAGATCGATTGTGTTCTATATTTTTTATGTTTTTCTAAATTCTGTTCTGTGCAGACTCTCTCTTTCTCATCTCAAGACATTCACAAAGATTTCCAGACACTCAATGTTGATATCAACTCTTCATCGACTGCGTATATCCTAAAACTAGCCAACCGTCTTTATGGGGAAAACAATGCTCACTTCCTCCCGGTCAGTGTGTTTTGTTTTTTGTGGTTCTTTCCAAAATATATGACAGCATTGTTTGTGTGATTTTGCATTTGTTTACCTTTCTTAATACACGTTATACAGACATTTCTAGAAGCCACCCAGAAGTTCTACAACGCTGACCTGAAGGCAGTGGACTTCATTGGTGCTCCAGAAGATTGTAGAGTGGAGATCAACAGCTGGGTTGAACAGCAGACTGAGAGTAAATATATGAAGAGAAACTGGTTCCAGAGATGGGAACGTCACTGAAACACTCATATCAATGGAATCTCAATTATGTGTGTCTGTCTGTTTGTCTACAGATAAGATCAAAGATCTCCTGAAGTCTGGTACTGTAACTCCCATGACAAGGCTGGCTCTGGTGAATGCCATCTACTTTAAAGGCAACTGGCTCAACCAATTTGATAAGGCCAACACCAAACAGATGGTCTTTAAACTAAACCAGGTGAAATATTAAATGTCAGATTATGACTGAATCCTCATCTGAATGTGGCCTTATTGATGATGTGATGAGGGGCAGAATAGTCTTGGCTCTCAGTTGTTTGACTCCCAGTGGTTGAAAGGTTTTGTTGACTTAGCTGACCTTGGTACATCCTTCAGCAAGATGCCTAAAAGCTACCTGCTCCTTAATGGTACACATCTTAGCTCTCTGCTGAATGAATAGTGTACATTAAAATGATACAAATATTAACACTGCATAGCAAGTGTATTCTTCATGTTTATGGTTTCCTTCATGCAAGAACGAGAGCAAGCCTGTCGAGATGATGTACCAGATGAAGAAGCTGCCCTTCAACTACATCCCTGACTACAGCTTGCAGATCTTGGAGCTTCCCTATGTCAAGGAGGAGCTCAGCATGTTCGTCTTGCTGCCTGAAGAATCAACAGACGGCTCAGACCCACTGCTTAAGGTAATGCCATACCACAGTGAATGGTAGTTGAACGATAACGCAAGAAACGGGTAACAGCTTGGCTTCAGTTCCAAAATAACATAATGATGGCCACACGTATTATGAATGGTTGTGAATCATGTTACTCTTGTGGAGAAGTTCATTCAAGTTTAGAAATAAGCTCTAAATTTGTGTGACCTGGGCAACACCAACATCATAAACAATGCATTTTTATAAAAAAAACAACAATGATGCACACTTGAAACAGTTTTTGAAGATAACTGCATGGTATGTAATTATATATTTACTAATGATTGGATGTGTGTGTGTGTGTGTGTTTGTGTTTAGCTGGAGAAAGAACTAACACAAGAAAAGCTGGATGAATGGACCAACAGGGACAATATGGACACACAATCAGATGTCCTAGTTCACCTTCCTAAGTTTAAATTGGAGGAAGACTATGAACTCAAAGAGGCATTGGGCAAAATGGGCATGACTGATGTCTTCATTGGGGGGAAAGCTGATCTTTCTGGAATGAATAGGGAAGGAGGTCTCTTCCTGTCTACGGTAGCCCACAAGGCCTTTGTAGAGGTGAATGAGGAGGGGACAGAGGCTGCTGCAGCAACAGCTGGCATGATATCCTTTTGTATGTTGCAAGAGGAGCACTTCACAGCAGATCATCCATTCCTGTTCTTCATAAGGCACAACAAGACAAAGACCATTCTGTTCTTCGGTCGGTTCTCTTCCCCTCAGTAAATAAAACAGGTTGAACTTTATGTCTTAAGATATTTAAGTCTAAAATCTGCCATGTAAATGAATTAAATACTAAAACATGCACGTTTTTCAAAATATTTATTTACTTCGTGAAAAATCATTTTTACCATAAAGATGTTGAAATGAAGGTTCATGCTGAAAAATGAAGGCAAAAAATATATAACATGGGTATAAAAGGATGACATACGGAAAGAAATACAGGGTTCATTTTTATTTAAAGAATTTGCCAATATTTTTTCTATGAAAATTTACCTTTGTGAAGTTTTGCTTCAAATGAAAGCAAATATGTTCATTTCAACAGTTCTTTGGAGAAAAGTTATACTGTTAATTTACTCATACTCGCCAATCATACACGAGTTCCTTCAATTCTGATATTCTATATTTAAATTGTAATTTATGTTGTTGGTCAATAAAACAGAACTTACATTTAGATATAAAGCTATCCACGACAAAACTCCTTTCAAATAGTTTAGGCCTGTATCATCACTTTAGCAGTATATTCACTGCTACATTTTTTCCATTGATCTTTGATTAACTACCGGTATATTAATTGCTGCCCCCTGCAGGCCAATGCCAGTAATACATATAGGCCTCTTATTCTGCTAAATCGCAAGTATGAGACAGGTCAGGTGATCATACGTGTAGATACATAATTGTAACTGAAGTGGAAAGCCAAGAAACATCATCGAAAATGTATACCTTTATATCCACATTTCAGATTTTAAGGTGAGGAAGTTTAATGTTATATATTTTGTATTGCACAATTTTTTGGGCGAGAACTGAACATATTTAATCAGGATGATCAGCGTATTCTGGAGTTTCTAACGGTATAGATTTGCACAGCTGTTTCGATTAGCGATAATAATCACACATTGAGTTGGGGAGTTCAAAGTTTACAATATTTGCCTACCAGGTAGAGAACAAGAAATAATATATAATTGTGTTCTAAATTGGTAATGGCCGGAGTATAATGGTTTACTCTGCTTACTAAATGCAACAAACCTTGCCATCAGGGTTAGCTAACCCTAATCCTGAAGTAATAAACGTAGAAAAGGCAATCATAGGTGCATCCCATTAATCATCCCATTAATTTCCTCCCTGTGATGTGAGTACATCTTTTATACTCGTTGTGTTGTCCAGTAATGAAACTATCGTCTTCATTTATTTATTTTATTGCCAACTCTCATCATCTTACATCTTACATGCGTGACTCGCTCATTCCTGTTCTACCTCCCTCTCCCCACGTCTGCTCCCTCCTGTCCAACGTACTAACTGCATGCTTCATCAACTATACTACATCCCTCCCTTTGTAGATTTTCAGTCTATCAACTGCCTTACAAATCTAACGTTGTTAAACTGTAGCATTTCAACGTGTGGTCTTAAACTCTTAAACAATGCCACATTCTAAGATTCAGTATTTCAACTCAAGACTAAACCTTTCCTTTACTTTAACATAATAAGCTCTTAGCTTAAGTATACCTAAACACAAATCATTCCATTATGTTATCAAAACACAAAATCATTTCCATTATCCAAAAAGTTACAACTGTTTATTTTCTTCTTCTTTTTTTCACATCAATTCTTTTTATTTTTTTCACTTTATCTGTAACGGGCTGGTTTCTTGACAACCCTTCTTGATCTTGTGGTTCCTTCAGGTGCTTTAGGTTCAGGTAACAAGGCAGTCTCTTGAGGAGTCTCTACAGCAGGCAGGGGCTGCAGAAGTGGTGCATCCTCAGGTGCTCTCATGTCCGTGTCCATGTTTAAGTCCAGATCCTGTGTCACTGTTTCAGGGATGTCCAAGTCCAATGGTAAAGGCGCTTTTCGAAGGTGTTTGACATTCCTGATCCATTGTCAAACACCTTCGCCTATTTCGGGAGCACTCTTTTGAACTAGTGAACACTGCAAATGTCCCATTTGCAGTGTTCACTAGTTCAAAAGATTTGTCAGAAGTGTTTCTCAATATGACACATCGATTTTCTTTGTACTTTGAGTCAAGTTTGTGGTTTTCCAAGTTTGCGATGTACACAATGTCTCCTATTTTGAAATTGTGTTCCTTTGCTCCATGTTTCTTGTCTGCATATTCTTTCATCTTGTTTTTGTATTCATCATGGTGCTTTCTGATACACAATACCTCATTTCCTTCCTTCTCCAAGTTTGGAAACTTTGTGCGCATGTCTCTTCCAAAGATAAGGTAGGCTGGCGCTTCACCTGACGCTCTGGGAGGAGTTGTTCTATATGCAATGAGAATCTTTGGCAATTCCTCTTTCCAGGTCTTCCCTTCACATTTGGTTGCACGGAAAGCCTTCTTCAGGTATCTGTGGAAATGCTCAATCTTCCAATTACCTTTCAGGTAATAAGGTGATGCTCTGATATGTTTTATTCCACAGGTTATGAGGAAATCTTGGAAAACATTGGCCACAAATTGTCTGCCATTATCAGTGACAACCTCTAGGGGGTATCCAAATCTTGCAAAGATTTTCAACAGCTCCCTAATTACTACTTGTGAGGATATTTCTGCTATCACTACTGCTTCTGGATAAGAATAATAATAGTCAATGACTGTCACTATGTGTTGATTTTCTATTGGTCCAACTAGATCTATTCCAAGCTTTGTCCATGGTCTTGGAGGTAACTCCAGTGGTTGTAGTGGTTGATCTTCGTGTAGAGGTTGATTCAGTACGCATGCATTGCAATTTCTGACCATTCTTTCAATGTCCATATTTGGCCAATAAAACTTGTTTCTCAAGAATTGTTTTGTTCTCACTACTCCTTGATGAGTTTCATGTGCTATGTTCATTGCTTGTTTAATATTACCTTTTGGTAGCACAATCCTGGGCACTCTCAGGATCAATCCATTGTGTGTAGATAATTCATCCACACATCTTTTGTATGGTTGCATTTCATCGGATATCTGTGTTGGCCATTGTCCTGTTTGAACAATTTGAAATAGTTGTCGCAGTGTATTATCCTCTTGAGTATCCTTTCAGATGGAAGTGTCATGGCTGGTAAATCATGTGTGATGATCGAAAGTACCTTCTCCATGTACGTGTCGACATATTGGTGTCCTTTTGTTACCGGCAAAGGCAATCTAGAGAGTGAGTCTGCAACATTGCTTTCCAGCAAACACAGCTCCAAGGAGATCCTGTCTTTTCCACTTCCTCCCTTCCCACCAATATTTTTTTGCAGTGCCCTAGTTAATTAGTTTGCAGTGCTTTATCATTTGGAGTGCAGGGTTACCAGGTGTGTTGTGTTGCTCACCCTTCCCATTTTTGACATATTAAAAATAGAGAACCTTTTCAACTAGTTAAACAGGAGATCCTGTCTGACGAATACACTTTTTTTGTTCCATTAATAGGCCTATAGGACAAGCCAAGTATGATTGCCCGATGGTTTGAACTTTCCGATCTTTTGGCCTAGGAGCTACTGAAAGGTAGCCTGGGTATACCCTTGCTGCCTTGCGCACGCTTTCATTTCGCGCTGCTAGGCAGCCTGGATTCCATGGATCCGATTTTCGCCTGAGATAGGGAACCAATCACAGAACAGGGAGGGACCATGGACATAAAAAGAATGGACCACGGACTGAAAAATGCCCGGCCCGGCCACGGTCAGTGGCGCAGGGGAACATCAAGGAGAGATTTCCTTCCGCATCATGGGCGCCTAGACACGCCCTAGTCCGTGACGTACCGGATGCAGAAATATTCTCGTTTTCTAGCATTGTTACTGTAGCATCACGAACGAGCACACTCGCATTGTTTACAGACCATGGAAGTATAAGTTACTAACCCCCCAGATCATTCTCTATATGTGATCTTTAAATTACACTCCTCCTGCCATCTGGGCAACAATTATTATTTAACAATAATTAAAATTATATAATTTCTATTATTTTAGATTAGTTTGTAGATTTTTGACCTTATAAAGAAAAACACCTTGTATATAAATTTTTATTTTTGTATTTTAAAACAAAAATCTTAATTACAACTCGTTTTTTAATATATTTTTCTGTTTTCTGTTTCTGAAACGAGAATCAAATGACCAAATATATACACAGACCCATCAGATCTGAAATACAAGAAATCCAACAGAAATCCAATTGTGAGAATCTTTTTATTTCAATATTCAGAGGAAATCAGGCCTACTGTATGTAAATAAGATGTCTAGGAAGTATAACTGATAACTGTAAATGGCAGGTGTACATTACTTTTGATGGAGTCATAATGTAATTCAATTGTAACACTTTTGGTTCAAATCCTATTTCTTACACATGCAGCCATTTGGACGACATTCGATGCTGATAACTAAGGTACACACTGTAATACTATAATCAAGAGGACATACAGGCAGTTCAAATAAAAAGAGATAGAACTTTATTGATCTTCTTCTTTAATATGTAAGATTTCTCCATATAACATACAACACCAACAATGTAGTAAACGTATGTAGGCCTAGAAAAATACAGTTCAATGTTATTACTTAAGAAACATTCCTTCCAACTATCTATGAAAAACGCAATCAATAATTTATATAAAATTAAATGGTTTTATATCGACCAACAACGAAGTTTGAGTAGCCTACCCAAATAATGAATTGTACTACACCAACATTGTTATCATACATAGCTAAACAAGCAAATGAAAATGAAATATCAACTCAACTGAAATGTTAATATTAGACTATTAGCAATATTATGAGAATTACGTAGGTCTCCCATAATCATTCAGGGAATCAATACGTCCGTGCCTGTTCCAGCTATTTCAAAGATATTTTTGTTTTGAATATCCGTGTTCAACGCCATTCATGTTAAGTAAAAGGAAAAACCTCGAACACGAGAAATTCAGTCCCTCCAGAAAAATTTGGAGTTTTTTTGTGATTGTTGCAGCCAAAAATCCTTGATTATGCGGCACATTTTCTTAAAAAATGCGATGAAATATGCGGCATATTTATGCAATTTTATGCGATAAAATTGCGGGAAGTTGCGAAAAAATGCGGGAACTTGCGAAAAAAGCAGCTTTTCGATGACGTTCACGTCGCGTAATTACGTCACTTCATAACATTCCCATGGCAACAGGGGGGAAATGGCTGCTCTTTTTTTTTGAAATGGCTCTCGTTTTTCAACTTTCTGCTAAGATATATGTGACTTTTTTGCAACGAAAATGCGGGGATTATGAAATCATGCAATCCCCACATATTTTGCGCGGAAATCGGCAATTGGGTCATTCCTAGTATTCGGTGCCATTTGAGTCCCCATAGCCTAATATGGTATATTTTTTGTAAAAATTGGCCAATACTTATTTTTAAAAGCTCATCTTATATAGTTAATCCCCCTCTACCGTAGAACACAACAGTATGTCCCCAGGATTAATTGCATTTAAAATAATTCCTCCAACTTTAGCACAAACAACTAAACTTCCATGTCCCCAATCGTGTTTGCTCAACTTCAGTTACAAATATAAGTAATAAAAATCAAAGAAATTCTAGATTTGTCATAATTGTTGTATAGCTTTGGTTATTATATTCCTTACCAAATGTTATTTTTTGTGATTAAAACATTTTTAAGACTTTAAGTATTTAAAATATGTTGTGTCCCTGAATCGACTGTCCCCCCTGTTACTCTGATGCAAGTCCCCCTGAACACCCCCCTCCGACTATCCCTCTAGTCACATGACTCAACAAGTAACATTACTTTTTGGAGAGAAATCATCTACAAGAAGCAGAGTAAGTATCACTCTTTAATCAACCTTTTTTTCAATGTTTTAGAAAGCTTGACTGATGCGGTAAAGCATAACATGTCCACCCTGTTATGCTTATAAATAGTGGAAACTGATCCTTTTTTGTAATTTTGAAAATATGGTTAAAAAACATGTTAAAAATCCTCCTCAGTGGTCAACATTAGCTAGCTTCTTCTGCATCACATGAGTAGTAATAGCTAAATTTAGCATAAAATGTCCCCCCTGTTACTGTCCCCCCTGTTACTGTTTTACACAGTAACAGGGGGGACACATAGTAACAGGGTGGATGTAAGAGGGCTAGATGAATAAGTGTTTCCAGTTTGTATTGGATTTTTTATACATTATTATGCCTTTTTTGTTCCATACTTCCATAAGATTCCATAAGATTTTTTAAAAATGGTTTGCATGTAATTATCAGGGAATGGCGCCGTTGTCTGCCGCAGAAAAGCAACGGCGCTACAGGGCTCGTCGGGATGTAGACCATGAAAGACGGCAGCAATACCTCAATAAAGAGAAGGAGAGGTGGAGAAAGGTCATTGATGAAGGGAGAAAAAAGAAAGTGTCAGACCTAAGCGAAAGAGAGAAGAGAGCAGTAAGAAACAAATGGCGAGAAAGAAAGAGAAAGCTGAGGAAAAATGACAGAGCCAGGAAGACCTTTCAGTCAATGAACACTCCTCCTACAAGTCCAGAAAAGGTCAACAATCACTGTGAAAATGTGATGACAACAGAGGATGAACTTGTAAGTGAATTTCATGACAGGCTGTTTAGATTTAGGCGACACATCTTTAATATCAGGTGGCAGTACGGGGCCTACAGACAGCTCAGAGAAAACTTGAGGAACAACGAATGACTACTACATGTAGATTTCAGTGAGAACTACTCCTGTAAGTATTCTCAAGAAATTCAATCGGTCCATTTTGGAGGGTCACATCAGCAAGCAACCCTACATACAGGAGTGCTGTACACTGCTGCTGAGCAGTCCCCAGTGACGTTCTGCTCCATCTCGCCTTCTAGGCGGCACGATCCCCCAGCTATCTGGGCCCACCTCGACCCTGTGTTAGACATGGTGAGGGAGAGATACCCTCTGATTAATCGCCTTCATGTCTTCAGTGACGGCCCAGCTACACAATACAAACAGAAGGGAAACTTTTACCTAATCTCAAAAGAGCCTTTCAAGAAAGGCTTTAAAGATATCAGCTGGAACTTTTTTGAGGCCAGCCATGGAAAGGGAGCTCCAGATGGTGTCGGGGGTACCCTTAAAAGATCAGCTGACCAAATCGTCCGCCATGGAGGAGATATCCCCAACGCAGAGGCTATGCTCCACCAGTTGAGGAGCGTGGGTACTTCGGTGGAACTTTTTTTTGTGGGAGAAGGAGATGTTGAGAGGAAAGTGCAGGAAATGATGGAAGCGCCCCCACTTGTTCCTGTCAAAGGAACAATGAAAATCCACCAAGTCATCAGTTTCTCTCCAGGGACAATTAAATACCGGGACATAACTTGCCTTTGTCAGGCAGACAAAGGTGTACTGGATTGTGCCTGCTATGGGATAAAGGAGGTGAGCCTGGGAGAAGAGGCAAGCCTGCAGTGCACTGAAGAGCCTTCACGGCCTGAGGCCATCATGAAAGAAAACATTGGGCAGTGGTGCATTGTCAAATATGATGGTGAACCCTACCCAGGAATCATCCTGGAAGTTGAAGAAGATGTAAGAGTAAAATGCATGCATAAGAATGGGATCAACAAGTTCTTCTGGCCAGGTCCACGAGAGGACATTAGCTGGTACAGAGATGACCAGATTGTGTGCCTGATGAAAGAGCCACAACCTTTGAATAAGAGGTCTGTCCAGCTAGAGAAGGAAGTGTGGAAGTTCCTAGAAAACCTGGGTTGCTGGTCTGATAAATAGTTTGCTGTTGCCAAAACAACTGTGAGGTCAAAGACTGAAAAATGTTCCTGATGTTTCTTTTGGGTGTGCAGTACATTTGATGGTTGAAGTGTGTGTGTGTGTGTGTGTGTGTGTGTGTGGGGGGGGGGGGGGGGGCTACAAAAACACCCAAATCATAATGTAGATTCAGGTCAAGACACTCTGGAAGACACACTGGAAGAGCAGAACCATCATGTACTTCTCACCATTGTTTCGTCGATAGGATAGGTGGTCTTGTCTGGAAATATGCATGGAGAATTGGAGTGAACGGAGATATCTACTTCTGGGCCCCTTGAATCGAGGGACCCGTCCACATCCCGCTTCAACAGCTGCAATACCAGGCTTGGCCGCTGAGCACTGGTGGATTGCGGAAGTATGCACTGTTCCCTGGGGCTTGGGCAGCACTCTAGCCTCAGCTCTCCATAGGACGCGACTAGCAAGGAAGTGTTCTAGCAAGGTTGCAGCCTTCACTTAAGGAAACAGCCGTTTCTCTTCCTCGGGACTACTCCTGCATGGTAAGAAACAACAATTTAATTTGAATGTACCGTATTATTTCAGAATGATCGGGATCGATTTTAGCTCAGCCGAGCTGGTAGGAAGAGAAGCCAGTTAAGAATAATAACATAACTATCCGTTGGAAGTAGAGCATCATTGTACCACATTTTGTTTACTGTTATAGTAAACCAAAAACGAATTGATTATTATTAAGGAGTTTTTATAATTAATCAATTGTAGCAAAGGTCAGTTTTAATCTGTATTTGATACAGCCTATCTGCGTTAAACCCAAATACATTACCCCTCTCTTAATGGCTCCGATTACTCCCACACCTGTTCTTGGCTGCTCATTACTTTTTTTACTGTTGCAGAGCTATAAACTTCAAAACAGCTGGATTCATTGGGGACATTTTGAAACGTGACGTTTCCATTTGAATTGCGTTTTAGTTTGGCTATTGGCTTGTGCTTAAATATTGAACTAACGACGGCTCTGAGTCTACAGTATCAGAATGCCTCATGGGATTCATGGATTTGCGTAAACGTTGGGAGCCCAGTATGCGTTAATCAACATTACCCATACCTGATAAATTAAGACTTGTCTATCGTTCCCTGCTTTAAATGAAAAATGTAGAAGACACCACTGGTTTGTTCAAATTGTGATCTGTTGATAGATGGCAGGGTGCCACACAGGTCAAAAGAGGGTACTGGTGACGGGCGGTTCCGGCTTGGTGGGAAGAGCCATACAGCATGTGATCAACAAAGAGGGGGGAGGAAAGGATGGGGAAGAGTGGATTTTTCTCTCCTCCAAAGATGCCGACCTCATGTATGTTCACATTTGCTTCTACCTGGCTTGCTGCTTTTACCAAATGTTAGCTAGTTGTACTACCATATTTACATACAAACATTAAAAATACACTTTCCCTTTACCCTGGTCTTTCTTCAGGAACAAGGAGGAGACCCAAGCCGTATTCCAAAAGCATAAGCCCACCCATGTCATTCATTTGGCCGCAATGGTGGGGGGTCTCTTTAAGAACATGAGGGTGAATTTGGACTTCTGGGTGAGACGCAACCACAGCACAGGCAAATTTCATGTAAACGCATTGATTATGCTAGTATTTTATATTGTGCTTTTGTATTGTGTGTGCGTTCAACAGAGGAACAACATCTACATCAATGACAATGTGCTGCAGGCAGCACACGAAGTGGATGCAGTAAAAGTGGTTTCCTGCCTTTCTACATGCATATTTCCAGACAAGACCACCTATCCTATCGACGAAACAATGGTGAGAAGTACATGATGGTTCTGCTCTTCCAGTGTGTCTTCCAGAGTGTCTTGACCTGAATCTACATTATGATTTGGGTGTTTTTGTAGCTCTTTTTTTCTCCCTATGTGTTCGCATTTCGGTTACATATAGTCACTTTAAGTTCATATGAGTCAATAAGTTTGAATGCAGATAAATACACCAACAGATATGTGCTGCTCCAATACTATTGCATTACAAAAGAGTTATGTTTGTGTTGATAAATTAAATATTTTTATTTTTTGTGTATTTCTCAGCAGCTTTTCTCTAACATGTTATGTCATGGTTTGGAAAACAAAACTGAGACTAATTCTGATACTTCTTTAAATTCCAGATTCATAATGGTCCACCACACACATCTAACTTTGGCTACTCCTATGCAAAAAGAATGATAGATGTGCATAATAGGTATGTAAGCTGTTGATTATTTGGTACTTATCATTAAATGGAATGTGTACCTATGCATGTCAAGTGTTTTATTTTTTACAGGGCTTATTTTGAGCAGAATGGGCGTAGCTACACATCTGTGATTCCTACCAATGTGTTTGGTCCTCATGACAACTTTAACATTGAGGATGGACACGTGCTACCTGGCTTAATACACAAAGCATACAGGGCTCAAAGTAAGCTTAAGCTTTTTGTAGCTAAGCAAGAATTGGGAACAAAGATGGAAGTACTTTTTTAATTGTATTTTTCCCTCCTGTGTTTGTGCTTGGCTCCTTGGTCTGCCAGAGGAGGGGAAGCCCTTGGTAGTATGGGGTTCTGGCACGCCTAGAAGGCAATTCATCTACTCTTTGGACCTGGCCCGTCTGGTCCTGTGGGTGGTGAGGGACTATAATGAGGTTGAGCCCATCATACTCTCTGGTGAGTTCTATGGTCAGCAGCCAACACATATTTTTTCCTTGTGAGTGAGCCAAACTATCTAGTTCCCTTCTCATTGGTCACAGTTGGAGAGGAAGAAGAGGTGTCCATCAAAGAAGCAGCCGAGGCAGTGGTGCGAGCACTAGACTTCAAAGGAGAAGTGGTTGTATCCTTTTCATCGGGTTCTAAGTAGTGACATTTGTTGAAGCTATGAGGAAAACTCCAAATACATCGACTTCCCTGATGAAAAAGCAATGAATGACATCACACTTTAAGATGTTTCTCAAAATGCTGACTAATGGTTTGCCTTCCTTAACCGTTGCCCACCAGTATGACACAGATAAATCAGATGGTCAGTTCAAAAAGACTGCCAGTAATGCAAAGTTGATGCGCTATCTCCCAAACTTTACCTTTACGCCGTTTGAAAAAGGTACTGGTGTTTTTTCTGTGCTTGTTTGTTGAAAGACTGCGTCATGGCAGGAAGTGAGTTTTTCCAAAAGATTTAACTATTTTTTATTTTACAGCTTTGAAGGAAACCTGTGATTGGTTTGTGGACAACTACGACAACGCACGCAAGTGAAACGCTGAGATGGCAGGGTTTCAGGTCATAAGGACTACATTAAAAGACAGGTGGTGGGCTATAGGTTGTTAGGTTTTGCTATGGGAACTTTGTCTTTTTCATGGGTGTAAACAAGTCAAACTTGGCATTTGTCTTCCTCATAACACTGATGCAACAAAATAAACTAGACTGCTTCTTTAAATAGGCTAAAGGGTATTCTAGATTTAGTCAGTCTAGCTCTTTGCATAAAGATGTACAATATTCTGGCAATCAAAGCGTATACATACATCAAGTGATCTTAAATGAGTTTGTAACAGTGTTCATTGTTATGTGCTTTTACGTTTAGAGGAATGAGTGACAAGAAATTACCGGAAGACTAATACAAAAGTAAAAATTTATTCAAATAAATAAACTTGTGAAATATAAAGACAATGCTATAAAGATGCCTCTCCAGTTAACAATAAAACATTTAAAGATTTAAAAAAATACGTCCAAGGAAAGCTTTTCAGGGGTTGACATAAGTGTAGCCTCCTTCATGGACTTTGCAGTATTCATGTCCCCGGGTGGCGCTCCTCTTACAAGCCTTGCCCATCTTAGTGATGCCGTTGCACAACTGGCGCTGTGATAAAGTGCTACCATTGGACATAACAAAGGGAAGTGGAAGGCAGAAAAAAGGACAGAATGAAAGTGTGATCATTGCCATTACTTTTCGAACAGATGTAGGTCCAAATGTTTGAAGAAAATAACACATACCTGTTGCCTGCTAGTGAGGTGTTGAGACTAGAATTACGTGTATCACTCACACTATCAAAAGCATGGCCTAGGTTTCTTAGAGGAACGACCTTGATTACACCATGTGGAATAAAACCAAAGTTGATTAATAAACATTTATGAAGTCTTTTTTTCATTTGATTTTGAAAAAAAATCAATTTAATTTAGAAGTAGATAACGGCTGAGCTGCAGCATTAGAAATAAGTAAAATCGATTAATTGAATGTTATCCCTTGCAGCATCACCCAATTTCGGGGTAACAGTTTGAAAAACAAGTCATTGGGAAAGGTCACGTCTAATAAAACAAAATCTAGATCCTGTTATTCTCACCATTGAGAGCCTGGACACCCTCATTACCTTCGGGGTGGATTGAGTCGGTGTACCCTTAACTGACACAAATGTTTCCTCGCGGTACAAGGGCATCTTGTTGGGAGACCCGTCAGCTAACGGACATGGATCATCTGTGAATGCAGATTTATAGTCAATGCAAAAGCTAACATTTATTACATTTAATATATATATTAAAAAAAAGGATATACACCGGTCCATACCGTGAATAAAAAAATCCAAAGGGTCTTGTTCCATCAAGTCATCCCATTCACTCCTTGAGTGGGGAAATGGAAGCAGGCATTATCAAGATAAGATGTGCAATTTCCTATCCCTGTATTTCTAAAATGTAATAGAAAATCTTGACTAATTGTTATCCATTAGTGATACTGGTGTGGTTCCGTGAGTTTCTTCTTTAAATTCTGTTGTGGAACTCAACCCAGTGCCATCTCACCTCAGTGGTGTAGAGTGGTACTCAAATGACACACGCTGGTTCACCGGCTCCACGATTTCACAAGGCGGAAGTGACAGACAGGACGTCTTAACCCTCATCTTGGAGCATGTCAGCAACAACTGATTGACTAACAAATGACCTGTGCATACACCCATACACAACGGTTAGTGACAATGAGCTCATAATAAGCACAACTCCATCGCCACGTGAGCTCTCTCCCAGCCCTACCAAGTGTCAGCATGAGAATCAGCAGGCTTAGGCCTGTGAAATCCAGCGCCGGTTGCTGGTTGACCTCCGCTACAGCGTTGAGGGAGACCGTGAACAGCAGCGTCACCCGAGAGAAAAACGGACTACGCAGGAAGGTCAACAGTACGGCGCCCATTAGTAAATAGCCAGCGTGTAGCACACATGTGCACATGGCAGCCAGGCTTAGACCTGTATACAAGTGGAAACCGGGAGAAAGAAAGCTTGTATCATTGTTGAACAATGGACCCTTTCACAGCTCGTCGAGTTGGGTAAACTAACTTGCTGTTCAAGCAGTTCTAAGACTAGATCGGTTTCATTTATATCTGTCGCAGCACCAGCATGGTCAATATTTACCTAACTAATTGTGGCTACACTGAAACAGACCCATGTTTTCCCTATTGTGAAAAGTGTCTTGTCTAAAAACACACTGCTTGGAACCACTCCTTTTTGTACCTGCCCAGCCTAGGTATCCCTGGATCATGTGGAGACGGCCTTCTATGCGGTTCTGCATTCCATCTAGATAATGCAACATGAACCCAAGCGTGCCGTTCATCCGCTCCAGCTTGCTCATCAGGTCTGTGTAGTACTGCGCTGTCGTGTCCTGGTATTGAACAAACTCCACCATACTACTGTCTGAAGTACAGAGAAGAAAAGATAAACTATACAAAAAACAAAACCAAAGTAAACATCTGGTTTATTTAAATTTAATTATTCAGGTTATGTTTACCGATTTTATGATAGATATCCTGTGCTTTGTCTCGAACGTCTGCAAGGTCTTCAATAATGGCCTTGTGGTTTTCCTGCACCTCAGACCCTTGGCCCTTCAACTGCTCACTCACATTCTCTGAGGAAAGAGACAGCTGTGGGCAGAGCTTTTGCACCTCACATCCATATTACACACAGTCAATATTAATTAAAATTCATGAACTCATAATGAACTAATGCAGCATGACGTTCATTCAGATCACTTCATTAAACACGTTACCAACACAAACAATGGCAGCCTGCAGTTTAACACATGTACGTTTAAAGTATTGCTTTGATGCATTTGCTTGCATCGCTCTGAACTTTGTCACATTTACAATATATGGCCCTTCTGGTGTTCTTACCCATTCTGTGTGTAATGCCCTGAATGAGCTGAGCTACCAGCTGTTGTCCAGAGGCTATAAGAGCCTTTTCCTTGCCAAGTTGCTCAAGGTTGACGTCAAGGGAGCGCTCCAGTTGCCCCTGACCCTCCCAGAGTACTCCCTGCTGGGCCTGCAAAGCTTTGTGGCCCTGCATGAGTTTATCCAATGAAGCCACAGTCAACTCCTTGAGCTCAACTTGGCCATCCTAGAATCAAGAAGGGATCGGCACAGTTAAGACCATTAACTCATCTTAATGATCAAGCATCAAGGATATCTAATATCTGAGGGGCAATTTGTTTTAGGACAAAAATCATGAGTAATTTAGAAAGGCCAACTTCAGCAGGAATACACTTGTGTTTAAGTATATTGGTCCTACACCTTGTCAGATTGTATTTGCAGCAACTTGAAGGTCAGCTTGACATGATTTCTCTAAAACTGTAAAAGGCGAGAACAGTTACCTTTAGCTCATTCATGGCGTCTAGTTGGCTGCTGGCTGTGGAGATGAGAGCATTCACGGTCATCTCCGCCTTTCGCCGAAAGTGCAGTTGGCGCGTGCCGTAGCACACGGAGCGCACTCGGTTGCTGACTATGTGGTACGCGTTCCATGTGTCAGAGTCCATTTCTGCTGTACACTCCTTAATTGACTGCAAATAAGAACGAGATATTGAACTACTTGTATTAAAGTATTTTTCTTTTAGAGACAATTTTAACATTTGGACAAATTTTTCATAAAGTCCAATGCAAGTTATAAAACACAACTCCCAATAATGTCTCAAATAACATACATTTTGTATACACCATGTATTTATTGATTTATGGTTTGGTGCATCTTTCCTGTGGTTTAGGTATCTGAAACAGAGTATATACCATTTCCTCTGAGCAGGGGTAGGTCGGGCGGCCCTCCACCTGGGCTTGGCAGTTGAACAGCATCACTCCAAGCTTGGCAAGCTGCTCTTCTGTTAAACTTTCACAGCTGGACTTCAACTGAGCAACCACCTTCAAAGGATAGGAAGGATTCGTTTTTAATTGAAAAATAAATGGACATCAAAGATTCAAAGACCTGCAATGACAGTTTAACTCTGTGGCCATCTCAAGCTTGCTCCTAGCTCGCGTTATATTACTCAGCAATGCAAGTAGTGCGAAACATTTAACATTTTGTTTTACCTTATAATGGCAGCTACCCAAGGGGCTGAGTTCCATCTGTCTTGCTTCCGCTAAGAATTTCTCATCTGCAATAGTCATTTCAAACGGAATGGAGTCTTTTGCAGTTGGTCCAATAGCTGGGAGAGTTGCTGCAGGAGGAGTCTGTGCTGGCTTTAACCATTCAAATAACCCATTGCTGACATGACATCTTAATGCCAACACACAGAAAAGTAGTGAACAAAGTCGTCGAAAGACAAATGGGGCCATTATAACTGCAATGAAAAAAACAATAAACAATAAATTGATATCCTATACTTTAGACAGCTGTACCATATGGATCTTAGAGGAACAGAATATCACTACATCGAAGCCTCAAATAAAAGTCCACCTCAATATAATATAAAGGGAAACTGGTAAAAATGAAAACGCATCCAATCTCAGTAACAGTGTACAACGTAGTGCACTCTAGACATAAATTAAAAAGTAATTATCTTGTTCATTTCCTCTAAAAAGACCCCGAGTTCATTCCAGCCTATTAAACAGCCTAATCTTAAATTTCACGGCTACTAAAAGTAAGTTAACACTTAATTAATTGTAAAAAAGTTTACAGAAAACATAAAAGAAAGGTTTTGATGTCGTGCTCAAAAGTACCCTATTTTGTCATCCAAATCTGAAGGCTGATCGTTCTCAATTCACAAACGCATCACCGAAGGGACTAAGGCCCAGCTGATACAAATAACAAATCAGCCTGCCCATTTCAGCGATGTACAGAAATCAGCTAATGAAAACAGTGGTAGTGTAGGATATGCTCGTTTTATTTTTTAGGACTGAACGAAAACTGCAATAATTCCCCAGCGCACGAAACAAGGCGCCCCGCCCGGCCTGGGTACCCTGTGATACAATTCCAGCAAACCTTTGGTATCAAACTCATTCCCAGGCTACGAGATGCGCTGCCCTTTCCCATTTGACCCCAGGTCAACTCACACAGATACCTCCCACTGGGCTATGCTGCTATCCATTTGGGTGGTACGCCAGTACGTGCAAGTGGTAAATTGCAAGTCTCCCAGCTTTCTTGCGGCATTTCCCTGAGGCACGCCCCCTTTTGGTCGTAGTATCTCGTCGCTTTCAAAGTAGAGCGAGCTGTACAACTTGCAAAGAAGATGGCTGCGCCCATAGTTAATGGGGGTTGAAATGTATTTTCTTTGTATTTGTACCACGTTGGTGGTTTTAATGTCGTTTTTAAATCCTCTTACACACTTGATTTCATTGCTGCTTTAATCCGGTCACCAATTTATGCATTGCACGGTCTTGCTTTGCGTGCAATTATAATGTAAAGTTGTGTTTTCAAGCTGGTTTGCTAAAGAGGCTATGTTGCTAATGATGACTAGCCTGCTACTACTCCCCCTCGTGGCTCGACAGAAACACAAATGTCAAACTGGAAGGCTGGAGCAAGGGAAATACGTCACGTTCTCGCTAAAGCTGGTCGTTCGTACCGGCGTACCATCCAAATGGATAGCAGCAAGCCTAGACTGGGTAGCCCTGCCCATTCTGCGGGCGATTTGAGTTTGCCCTGCAGAAGGGTCTTCTTCGATGTCCACGGTCTTCATTCTAGTTTCTTGGTGAGCCAATCACCAAGCTGGCTTTTCCCCTGGCGCGCTATTGGCTGGTTTAACACAATGACGACAGGGAAGCGACGACAAGCAGCCAATGGCGTAGAGAGTCATTTGAACTAGGCCCATTGATCACGCCTCTTGTGCTGAAGGAAATGACAGCAGCTTCCCCAAACCAACGTGTATTGAGCTTGGTCTGTCAATAGTCAGGCTACACTTCAAAACCAGCAAGGCAGTTGTGTCAACTTGCATTTGTCTTGTGAAGAACGTGGAATACTTTAATTGGACCAGGTGAACACATAAATTATTACAGACGTAATATGCAATGTTTATAATAATAGAACGGTCTGATACGGCGGTTGTTAAACATGCTATCATTCTACTTATGGTTGTCCACAACAACAGCAGCACATGTGTTGTATTTCTATGAAGTGGGATCCAAAATAACATTATATTATCAACGTTTAGTCGTCCACTGAGTTTATTGTGTTTGACTATGATGCACCTACAAGTGCTCTGCACACTTTTGCTCTGTTGTAGACATTTTATATGGCAGAATAGGATTTAGGTCAAGCTACGACAATCGCAACTCCGTGGTCAATCTAGGGCAGGCGTCCTTCAATTTGGAGTACACGAGATTTGGCGTATTTTCTCATTCTGTCCCTCTCTCAAATATATCTCCCATCGCAGTATAATATAGCTACATCCGAAAAACCTGGCATAGCAATATTAGGAAACAGAATTGGGATATAAGAGACAGAATTGCCTTTAGAAATTATCAAGGACCTTATCATGAAGAAATGCCTGGACTGAAGGAAAGTGAAGAACGACCAGCTTTTCAAAGTAGCACACAGAGGGACGACTGCAGCCGGCTACCACAGGTCTATTGACCAACTGAAGATCCGCTGAAATGTTCGTATGTGCATATTATGCACATAAGATACAGGGTTGGCTGGCTCTGAACATGAGTACCATCATGTAATCAAGCCGTCCGCTAGCTACAGCAGTTAACAATATAAATCAAGAAGTGAGAGAAGAATCAATTCCCCACTGGCCACAGGCTGAACCTTGTCAAGAATACAAATCAGAATTTTGGATATGGTTGTAGGAGTCACATATGGCTTTTTTTCTGGCCAAATTCTGACCATATATCCAACCAATGTGTCATTAGACCTATAGATGAGTAATTATAGAATATGTTATTCCATGTTATTGTTTTCTCTTCTTTGCCTCTCTTGCGCATACCTTTCGCAGGTAAAAACCGGCCCCAGTATGGATATGCCATTAAGGGTAGGATTTATTGGAGCAGGAAACATGGCATATGGAATAGCAAAGGGGATCTTATCTGGTAAGTTAAAACAGGTAGCAAGAAGAAAGAATCACTGTAAATACAAATACTTGCATGTATTAACATGTGCATATTTCATGCACATTCATGTATAATTTTCTCTTGTATGTTGTAATTTTATGTAATTTGCTCTACTGTATGCTTTGCTCTTGTATGTTGAAGCCGAGGTGTAGTCTAGGGTAATACATAATCAAATTTTTGATTTGCTTTCCAGGAGATGTTCTTCCTGTAAATGTTAAAGTGAGTGCCCCATCACCTAGGAACTTTGGACGATTTGAGGTAATTCTTGTCATTATTATTTTCCATTGTGAGACAAACTGTTAAGTCCAGCCCCATATGTCATGCAACAATCATAATATAGTAGCTGCTGGAAGGGACACATAGATACGGGTATGAGGTGTGATACTGTGTTCGTATCGATACCACTGTACTCACAAATCCTTTGATACACATACACACAATACCAAAACATTGACGCTGTCTTTTTGCAGATTCGAAGGTTTTTTACACCGGCATATCGACAAAGTAACATGCCAACTTAGCTGCGGCCAGCATTGTAAATCATGGCTATATTTTCAAAGAACCCCAATGTTTGCTTCTTCCTCACTTTTTGGGTCTGGACTTGGGTTACTATGGTATACATTTACATTTACATTTAGGGCATTTAGCAGACGCTTTTATCCAAAGCGACTTACAATAAGTGCATTTGTTACAATAAGTACATTTGTCATAAGAAGTGAAACAATATATCGCTGTCGGTACAGTAAAGATGTTCATAGAACCAAGTGCAAGTATTACAATCACTAGGCTAACCCATTCCCCGTGTAAAGCAAAGATAGCAGCTACTGTAGATGCTACACAATTAAGTACCTTGAATAAGTGCAATGTACAAGTCCCAGAACGTACAACATTCAATAGTGGCTGTGCATTGGTTTCTATGCAGAGTCGAGGTGAACTCTGAACAGGTGAGTTTTGAGTCTTTTACGGAAGCTGATGAGCGACTCTGCGATCCTGACATTGGTAGGGAGCTCGTTCCACCACTGAGGTCCCAAAACAGAGAAAAGTTGTGACTTCGCTGATCGACCTTTGCTTGCTCTTAGCGATGGCGGTACCAGACGTCCAGCTGAGGTAGTTGAGCGGAGGGATCGAGCTGGGGTGTGTGGCTTTACTAATGCTTGGAGGTAGGCAGGGGCAGTTCCATCGACTGCCTTGTATGCAAGTACCATCATCTTGAATCTGATGCGAGCTATTACAGGGAGCCAGTGGAGGTCTCGGAAGAGGGGGGTTACATGTGAGAACTTTGGTAGGTTGAACACGAGGCGCGCTGCCGCATTCTGGATGCGCTGCAAGGGTTTAATCGCAGAGGCAGGGAGTCCAGCCAGGAGCGAGTTGCAGTATACTGTGATCTGGATGAGTTTTGAGAGCATTGGGACACAAAGTATATTGTATTCATTCATGTCTTTCATTTTTCTTGTTAGGAGTTGGGGATCTCAGTCACACACTTCAACTCTGAGGTGGTCTCTGGCTCAGATCTGGTCTTCGTAGCTGTCAAGCCCCACCTGGTTCCAGAAATTCTCAGTGAGATCTCACCACTTGTAACTCAGAAACACATTATTGTTTCTGTTGCAGCGGGTGTAACATTGGCAACATTAGAGCTTGTGAGTTATTTTGTCCACTAAAGATCTTCTATCAGTCAAATGTCTAGTGAAATAATTGGAAAATTACCTTCCCCCCCCTTCTACTTCTAGCTCTTGCCAAAAGATTCAGTGATCCTCAGGCTGATGCCTAACTTACCATGTTTGCTCCTGGAAGGGGCTCTCCTGTTTGCAAGAGGCTCCTCTGCAAAGCCAGAGGATGCAGCTCTACTTAGCTCTTTGCTGCAGCATTGTGGCCTAGTGGAGGAAGGACCAGAGGCCTGGATCGATGTACACACTGGACTCAGTGGTAGTGGTGTGGCCTTTGTGAGTGGTGTAGGGGAATGCATATTCATTGAAAATAAATAAGTTTGTTATAATGTAGATGTATCCAAATTAATAATGGTATTTTGAGATTAATCTCCCAGTGGCTTAACAATAAAATGATCATTTCTCTCGCATGTAATTGTCATTTAATAACTTAAAAATGTTAATGTACTCTGCAGGTATATCTGTTTGCTGAAGCACTGGCAGAAGGGGCTGTTAAAATGGGAATGCCAAGTTCCCTCGCCCACAGCATCGCAGCTCAAACTATTGTGGTCAGTAGTGAAGCTAGCACTGTTCTATTTTGGACTGTGTTTCTTTGTTTTCATTAGTTGTGCTGTATTTCTGGATATAGGGCTGTCCCAACAATAAACTTTTCTGTTGATGTCCCTGTGTTGCTTTCCGTTACAGGGTGCCGGCAGATTGTTACGTGACACCGGAAAGCATCCTGCTCAGCTGCGCTCTGACGTTTGCACGCCGGGAGGGACAACGATATATGGACTTCATGCGCTGGAGCAAGGGGGTCTGAGGGCAGCAACCATGAGTGCAGTGGAATCTGCGACAGAGAGAGCCAGGGAGCTTGGCCAAAAGTCGGCAGGAGCTGGGAACAGCAACTGATGATGTTGTCTTTACCCATTAAAATGGATGAGTCCCACTGACTTGTCCAGTCTTAAGTGTTCAGAGCCTGCAAGCAGACCTTTTCCACCAACCAACCAAACTTCACAGAGGAACCAAATTGGACACTGTTTTTGCCTTGTATCGGTTCCATCTTGATAGGTTATTATCATAATGGGTAAACAGTAACACAGTCGTTTTGTTCACATGTAATTTAATCCTATTGCTATCATAATTTGTTTAGGCCACATCATTCTCTGAAGAGTTTAAAAAAACGATAATAGTGACGTTATTGATCTTCCCTATTACAATCATTATCAATATAGAATAAAACTTGATAACCGAATTTATGTAGTGGGCCACATTTCTTTATTGCAATGTGAGGGTGTTTCACACTTATAGTAGATTTCAACCTAAAGTCCTTAACCTTTCCATAAAATTGTGGCATAGCTTGTTTTTGGCTATCTACTTTCAAAGTATTACAATCAACTGAAATGTGTGACAAATAACGCACAGTTAAATCGAGAATCAAATGGGATCTATGATATATTAAATGATAAGTGTCCCCTCCCCCAACCTCCCGAAATCTCTGCTTGAGCCTTGATCGTTTCCTTGGCTTCCTCCTTCCCGTATCGCAGATAACCGGCGGACCACGCGTGTCACATCGGCCCAATTCATAAACGCAATACAACAGTAAGTGTCGTCGACGTTCAGTGACAGCAATAGTTTCGATATTTGTGTTTGATAGTCCTTCATTTCTGTGTAAAATGAAGCCCTTAGTTTGTGGCTAAACGGTCATATTGGTATAAACGAAAGTGCTAATACTGCTAGCCTTAGCTAGCAATCGGCATATCAGAATGATGCAACTTGGTCAGTGATAACCATTCATTGTTAATAACCGTTTGATAAGGATCTGATTTGATGTTATGCTAAACATAATAAGCGCCCACATATTCGGTTAGATGACCCACACCCAGATGAAATCTGTATCACAGGTGAGCAGAGCTCAACCTTCGATATCGTCAGTATTGAAGGTGGTCGACTCCCTTCTCGACCTGTATGTGCAACGTTGTATGTTTTATTCGGACACAAATTCAGAGCAAGTGTTAGATTTACTTGGTATAATCTAACATAAAATGATAATAATGCATGATTGTCGACCACATCCCTTGATGGCAATCATTCCCATCCCTTCAAGGGATGTCTGCCACATCATTCCCATCCTTGAAGGGAGGTGGGCCCTGGGAGAGATTTAAATGATGGCCATCAAGCGATGTCGGATCTGGATGGATATTAATGTTACTGGCATTGGGCAGGAAAAATGACTGGGTCTGCACCATTAATTTGTTAATATTGTTCCAGATGTGTCGGTTGATATCACACATTGAGTGCTTGATGTTTGGCCTACTGTTGCTAACTTCACAAAGTCACCATTGGATTACAATTATGTTTTAAACAGCACAAAAATCGAATTCTCTAATTTAACCATAACCGTTATTTCCTCTCTTTTTTTCATGCTTTCAGAGTTGGACAAGTGAGTTGTATATATTGAATCAATTTGTACTCATTTACTTTTATTTATTTGATAAAACAGGTACTCTGAATGCTTCTATTCCCCATGTTGTCATTTATTGTATTTGCGAATAAGTGATTTTTTAATTTGTCTTTTTAATGGCTTGCGGATTAATGGATGAAAAGAACGCGTTTAGCATTTGGATTTAGTATTTAGTTTGAATTGAACAGTTACACTTAAGGTGAGTCTTCCCCCCCTCCCCCACCCTTATCTTTGAATACACATGAAATGTCTTCCCAAATGTGTAATCTATTTATTTGTCAATTTATTTAAGCCGTTGTATTTGGCTCAGGCTTTGTATGAATGTGGAAAACACAATTGATGGCATTTCTTGTGCAATGAAACTAACGTATTTTAAGCATGGCTGGTTTACTAATATATCTTGGAGTCAACTGTATTTTCAGCTTCATTTCAACTAATATTCTTTGCATGTCTCTGCACATCAGTGTCATTAAGAACAATATTCCAAACAATGTGCTTATTTAAAAATGTCATGACTTTATTTATTACTTCATGTCATTTATTATTTTCTAGAGTGAAACAACAATGCATGAGATATCCTTGATTGACAGCATTTTATACCAAAATCTTCATATATCCTTCTTTTGTTTGTTCATGCTGTTTGACAAGCCACTGCCATTTACCTTCTTGAGGAACATGAAGCATGTTTTTGAAATAAATTTGTTTATAATTTGGTCTTCTAAACTGTCAGACATCTGCATGTTCTGCTTCCAACGAGTTTGTCTGATTGATTCATTGACTCTACGGTATGCCTTACTTCTTGGGCTGCTTAATGTTCAAATGCAGTTATTGACAATGACTAGCACAGAGTCTAATGAATTCATCTGTATGTCTCTCAACCGTCATGGATGCTGAGTAACTAATCCAAGAGCCTGTCCCTGTTATTCTCTTCTTTTCTGCCCGGCTCAAACCCAAAGCCATCAAGAAGAACCTCTTCCCCCCCCCCCCTAAGTGCCCTTCAATGGATCATTCTGAGTGTGCTCTCACTGCTTGCCACGGTCAAATGGATGCTCCCTCTAAAATAGCAGGAGAAGGGAGGAAAAAATCAGAATCTGATCAAGGAAAAGTGGAAGCGGCGTCCTCCTCCCCGGAGAGCGGAAGCGCAAATGGCGAAGGGAAACGCCCTGCAAAAACCCGGCGCCGCCGGAAGCGTTCATCGAACCCAGAGCTCCAGCTTGAGGGAAAGGCCGGAGGAGCAGCTAAAGGCAGAGGGGAACCGGAGCAGGGCAGCCGGGCAGCTGACACTGCCTTGTTTGGCTTGCAGTCAGAAACGGCTTCTGTGTGGCTGGAGAGTAGCGTCTATGAGCAGGCCGAAGGCCGTTATCAATGCTGGCTCGCGCTCTCAGTCAGTCGTGGCACTGAGCCCTGCGGACCCAACAACCCCATTTCCCAGCCTGCCGGGTCTCCGCTCCCCCTGCCAAAGGCCAGGCGTTGCCCCAGGAAAAAGCCCAAGCAACTTCCCGTCCCAGATTCGCTGAGTCTGGCCTGCCCGGCCGCCCGCCCCGCCACGCCCCCCACACCAGACGAAGGATATCAGTCGCAACAGCCGACCCCCGCCACCCCAATCAATGGTCTGCCCCGCCTGGCGGTGGAGCTGCTCCAAGAGGTGTGGCTGGAGAAACCCCTGTACGACCAGGCCGAGGCAGCCTTCTATCAGCATCTCTACAGCAACACCAACAGCAGCAGCTCCCCCAAATGGACCACCTCGTACGGTGCCTCACGCAGCACCGACCACCCGCAGAGCCTCGTCGAAGAGGAGGAAGAGGAGGACGCGGGGCCGGCGGAGGGAGAGGGCCAGTTGACGGCGCAGGGCAAGGCCGAGGTCTTTCACGCCCTGCATCCCATCCAGGAGGAGGATGAGCCGGGAGAGGTCGGCGAGGAGCAAGAGGCGTCTGCGGCAGGGATCCGCTACTTGATGCACCCAGACAGCGAGAGGGTGTGGCTAGACAAGTGGCGCTACGACGCGGCGGAGAGCCGCCACCACTGTCAGTGTGCGGGCACGGCTGCGCTGGTGACAGGGGCTCGGAGGCCTGGCAGGAAGGCCTCCCCGGTGACCTCAAGAACCCCCCCGAGGGACAAGTATGACCCCCGAGCCCTGGAGCGTCGTGCCAGCACATGCATTTGATTGGCCCTTTAGTGATTTTAGCATTGTCCTTTTTATTATTATTATTTATTTTTATTTGTTCAATTGTTTTCCTGTTTTTATTCTTTCGTAGCTTTATTTTTGCTTTGACTGATTTCAATTTTTATGGGTTTGTTTGATTTTGGTTCCCATTTGTGTTGTGGTTTTGAGTATAAAATATGCATGTTGTTTTACAATTTGAGTTAAGCTGTCCGTACAATAATTTCATTGGTATTGCGTTAACAGAGCTATATCAGAGATTTTGAGAGAAAAAAATCTCATGGTATTTTTGTAGATAAACAATTTTGGCACCATATCACATTTTAGTGTTTTTTTGTTGAACAATTGTGAGACTCAATTATTTGAATATTTAACAATATTTTGCGATCCTTTCCTATTTAGCACCACCATGAGCTCAGTGGACTTTTTCGCCCAGGACAAAATCTGGTTTGAGAAACCTCGCTATGATGAGGCAGAGAGGCGCTTCTACGAGAAGCAGACCGGGCCTTCAGAAGAAACCCAGGTACCCACCGTTCCATCCGATCCTACCCAGCGTCCTACCCTTCCTGCTTGGTGTATTGTGCTTTGTAGATGTTTACATTTAGGGACACTCTGGAATCTATTTTTGTGGCAGGCTTGTATAAGCCTGTCCAATAGCTTTATCAGGCCCGAATGAAAGTCTTCCATACCATGCCGGGCTGTCTTCTTACCTTTGTGCACTCTACCCATGAACTCATTGCAATTGACCAGATTCTTCCAGAAGGCTAGGAAGATCTAAGTATAGAGTTAGTCTCGTGTTAGTCTCGGGCCTGGAAGTGGCGTCATTTATTTTCTTCAGTTTCATTTTAGAAATCTAGCCTCGGGATGGTTTCTCCAAGTTGCCTACTGTAGCTTTTACAAATGAAGAATAATGTCAAATATTGGTCAGTTGCAGGATGCAGGAGCTAACAGCATTCTTCAGGACATCGCAAGAGCGAGGGAAAACATCCAGAAGTCTCTAGCAGGAGTGAGTAGACTTTATTACAATACATTTAATAATTCACAAGTCACAAGGGATTTGTTTTACACACACAAATGAAACCCGATCCGTCTTGTTGTTGCTTGACCTGCTGGTTGGATTACGTTATAGCCAAGCTATCAACTGCAGGCAGAATCCTACTGTAGTTGTGTGATGATTGCAAGCTCGTGTTTAAACCAACTCCCCAGTCCTCAGTAGGGGTGGGACAAAATATCGATACGCCGATGTATCGACGTTCCTCTAAGGGCGATACGAAAATCGATACGCTGGCGCTAAATATTGATATTTATTTATAATAAAATAAGGCACTTTAACCAGATTTCCCTACTCCCCGCATCGCTACTTCATTGGTCCTAGAGCTGGCGCTCACACATGAATGAGGGATACTTGAACAGAAGTTAATTAGCCAAACACAAATATCGGAAAACTCAGTTTGGACCATAAATAAGGAAAAGAATCAAGCCCTTTACCTTTTCATGGTCATTTTGTATTCATAGTTGGACATATATATATTGTTGTGTCAGTGTTTCCCCCAGCACTGTATGGTTAAGGCGGCCGCCTTAATAATGGTAGGGCCCCGCCTTGACTACCAATGTATAGAAAAATAATAATTTATGAAAATATTTTTAAATTATTATGCATAACAAAGTACAAAACTCTCGTAGGGAAAGAAAACGTACTTCCATCAAGTACAGAAAATAGATATGTAATGCATCGGTAATACTGTTCAAAACAATAGTCGTGCCATTAAGCTTTTTGAATGGAATTGAAACGGCGGCATCAGGTGGTTGTATATATTATTGCGAACTGAAACCCTCACCGAAGACCCGCCCCGCCGCTCCTTGACCACCTTGACTTAGACATTTTCTGGGGGAAACACTTGTGTATTGTTATAGGATTGTCTTACAATATATTGATTATCACAGAATCGTCTTATCGAAATATTATTGGTATGTTGGGCCATTTATCGCGTATCGTATCGTGAGGTAGCCTGTGATTCCCACACCTAGTACTCCTCAGGATCGCCATACGTATGGTTTCTTTGAATTTGTATCATTCAAGCATGCCACCTTTCTGATTTGACTCCCTGCTCACCAATGTTTATTTTTATTTATTTTATTCTTTACCTTATCTGCATGTAGTTTGTTTAGTTTATTCCCTCCTTTCCTCTCCCTCTCATTTCCCGACTCTCTTTCTGGGCCCTAAACTCTGTGGTCCCTGACCCCCTCGCCAGATGAAGACCACCCTCTGTATCAGAGGGTCAGGTCAGCCTGCCCCGAACCATCCATCCCAGCTCGTAAGTGCCCCCCTCCTGCTGTGTGCCACTGGAGTCATCTCGTGCAGTCTCAACATGCTTGTTAACCTCCGTGAGCAAAAGTATTGGGCCCCTTGCACTGTTGCATGGACATCATTTTACCTCAATCCATCAAGTTTGCTTCAATCCATCTAGTTAACCATTGGTGGATTTTTGTATATCAATGGTATGGCCCCCCCTCCTGCCCCTTTCAAGCAACGCACATCTCTCTAACCAACACAAATTGAATCTCCTCACTTTACCAGGGTCTGTCCATGGTCCAGCACCCGTCCTATGTTATAAAAGAACTTCTGGTTGAAGCTTGCACAGCGCCTGGGATGGAAACCGGAAACTGAAAGCAACTCATTTGCATGCAAGTGGATGAATCTTTTAGAAGAGATTGGATGTGATGAAATTTAAAGGGTATTTCTGCAGTAGTTAGTCTACGAGGGGTTTGGAATATAAATGACTTTAACACTTTCTGACAGTGTTTTTATTTTATCCAGTTTACGTCGTGTTTGTAATCAATTACACGCATACAGATCGCTGCCTCCAGGGACATGATTGGTCGAAACAAACATGAACTTAAGAAAAGTAAAACGCCCCGTTCGCCCAAACTAGAGATCATCTGCTGTCAGATATTTGTGAGACTAATCTGGCTACTATCATTTGTTTTTATTAGCTGCTGGTAAACTGTGTGTTATTGTATTACCCAATAGTGACTGCTTCTTTGGCTTGGTTTAAAGAGTGAGCTTCATTTCTGGTTTGTTCTCTAGATCTTGCCTTTATCATTGTATGACTGGTGCTGACCACAGATTTCTTTTCTTCTTCTGTGGTTTCTCCTCAGACTACTGGCACGGGGGCCGGGGATCAAGGGGAACTCCTATCTCGCATGAAGACTTTGGAACAGGAGAACCAGAGCCTGCACAAAGGTGAGGTACCCCGGGGAGTTTGTTTTTATTCCCTTAACTTGTATTCTCAGATATTTAATCCTGACCATTATAGACATGATAACAATAATACATTCATGTCAAAATTAAATGAAAGGCCATAGGAAAAGGTTCATTAAACAGACGGGTTGAATTAAGTCTGACTCCTCTCCTCCCCTGGTCTGTTCAGTTGTGGAGGACCTGAGGTCAGCCCTGTCCAAGCTGGAGAGTCGAGTGGCAGTTCTGGAGAAGTCTCCGGTTGCAGCCGCGTCGGCGCCCGCTGCCCCCTGCACAAACGTGAGTCTTTTTAAACCTTTCCTTGTCTGACATGAGACTATATGTGTGAATGTGAGTCTTCATCGTACACTCATCCTCCAGGGAACCGCAACCAAGCAACAGAAAAGCAGCGCGCCAGTAGACGAGGACGACGATGACGATGACGAGGACGATGACTTCGATCTGTTTGGCAGCGACGAGGACGACACAGAAGCGGAGAAAATCAAACAGCAGCGGGTGACAGAGTATGCAGCGAGGAAGGCCAAGAAACCCGCCCTCATCGCCAAGTCATCCATTTTGTTGGACGTCAAGCCTGTACGTCGCGGCTCCCATTGCACACACACATCGCGTCATGAGTCGCATGGCACATCGGACTCTCCTGTTCGATGGATTCCTCCTTTTGCGACCCCTGACCCCATCCTCCCACTCCTTCTTTGCAGTGGGACGACGACACGGACATGGGAAAGCTGGAAGAGTGCGTGCGCTCGATACAGGCGGACGGCCTGCTGTGGGGTGTGTCCAAGCTGGTCCCGGTGGGCTACGGCATCCGGAAGCTGCAGATTGCCTGCGTGGTGGAGGACGACAAGGTGGGGACGGACTTGCTGGAGGAGGAGATCACCAAGTTTGAGGACTACGTGAGTACTACACAAACACACACAAGCATGAAGTCAATGGATAAAGATAGGCCAAATATATGTCAATTTTTTATGTGGTTGCATGTTTTTGTTGCTGTTGTAGGCTAATGGTTTTTGTTCTTCATTTTAGATCCAGAGTGTTGATATTGCTGCTTTCAACAAGATCTAAGTGCAGCATGTGTTTCCTGTCTCCATCCATTCTCTCTGCTGATTGTGAACGCTTCATGTACGGTTAATAAAGACTTGCACTTCACCTCCCCTGTCCAAAGTGCATTCTTATTAATGTTTTATTTCTTGATTTGTTTTTGTTTATTACAAAATTATTTTTTCTGCCTTTTGATTTGAATGTTCACATGTCATCGTCATTGATAAAAACCTGGCAGTTGATTCTTGACATCAACAGTATCTTAATGGGGTTACAATTAGAGATGGAAGTAGAGCATTATCTGAAACTATTAATACTAATTTAATACCATGTCAACTTGAAATAAATTGTCAAATTTGTTTGTTACTCAGCAACGGTTCCTTTTGAACATATTTATTTAAAGCATATTGTGTTAAATACGTATTCAATAAAATAAACAATGATGAAATAAATGAATGCAACGTTTTTCTTAGGTAAAAAAACCCATCCCACCCATAAATACGACATAACTGACAACACTTTATTAGAGAGTTAAGTAACACACGGAGGCCATAATCCTGAAAGAACACAACCTCAATTTCAACACCCCAAGATGAGGCAGCATCAACATGGTATTAATTCCAAACCCTCACTTCTAAGACTCAACAGCAACCCCACTCGTGGTTACATGGGACTGTGTCGGCTGTGAACAAAGTCAGAGAAAAACAAGGTGTACGTCTACACGCTGTTAAACCCAGGGAGGGACGAATAATGAGAATCTATTTTGTACATATTCGTAAGGGTTCAGATGTTTATGTATTTCCCTGGTGACCATGCTTCAGAGCGATATAGTTGAGTGCCCTGAAATAATACTCGATTCACATTAAGTAAAGCCACCGGGGGCTCATAAACCCCATCAACTATGCCCAATTTAAAGTTCACCTCTGCTATACTGGACTAGGTGTCTATCATGATGGCTGTTATAGGCCACGTTGTTTTTTGTTAATCTTTCACTGTCACACACTGCTCTTCTTAACGTGATTGTTTTAATTCACCT
This sequence comes from Pollachius pollachius, assembly GCF_949987615.1. Taxonomy (NCBI): domain Eukaryota; kingdom Metazoa; phylum Chordata; class Actinopteri; order Gadiformes; family Gadidae; genus Pollachius; species Pollachius pollachius. The sequence continues at coordinate 10,884,485 of NC_136940.1, forward strand.
CAACTCTCATTGCTTAACCTAAATCACCAAATCATCGAATTCAAAAAAATTATAACATGAAAAATACTCTCAAAATTGGCTAGGTGTATTTGATGTCTATAACGCTGACTTTGAATACCAAATACATTTGAAAAAGGGGTAGATCCACTAGTATATGTCTTTGACGGTTTCGGAGCACATGACAATACCCAGTTTTCAAATTAACGTTTGATAACGGCGATATTTCAGTGTGGTGTGCCAAATTTTACAAAGCCGTTACAAATAAGATGGTGGGATGATCAATGCATTTGGGTGGAATTGGTAATGCAATGTCTCAAAGCCCAGGAGTCTGTGAAAGCTAAGCGCCTGCAGAACCAGAAATCCAAGATGACAACAAATAGGAGGTAAACTGGCTTGTCTTTTGCCTGTTGAAAAGGACAACCCAACACCACGAGTGCATTGGATTTCATTAGATGACTCCCTCCCGTTTTTCTGTTTGTACAAAGAGTGAAGAACCAGCTGGATTGTTTCCATGCGTTCATGTTATCACATGACGTCAGTGAAAGGCTGCTTTTATGTACTTCAATGGCTTAAAGAGGAAAAGGGGTGATGGGAGGCACCATTATGAACGCTCCAACCACACCCGTCACTTAGAAACATGTCTAACGAGCTTTGAAAATGTTGGATACTACATATGTGGAGGTAAACATGTCAAATATAGATGAGGGGTGGTTCAGGGAAGGGGTGGGGCAGATGAGAACCCTGTCCACAGGATGAATGAATGGCTTGCGAACCACACACTGAGACCCATGCTTGGATAGGCAGCACAGCCTGTGGTCACTGAGGCACAAGCTCCTTGATGGACGCCAGCGCTGAGTGGATGCGTACATGGAGCCGGTTCTCAAAGTCGTAGCCGCTGAAGTCCTCCTAAAAAAACATTAGAAACAACATCAATTGAACTTTCCTTTCGGAATCAATTGCACCAGTTTTGGTTGGGAACTGCAGTGTTATTTAATGAAATTACCTTTGCTTGTAGAAGCAAGGATCTCCCCTTCCCGACCGTCTGTGTAGAAGCATAAACAAAAAGGCCTCATTAGTTTATGTTTCTCTCAGTCATGATAAGAGGATGCAAAAGCTCAACCCACCTCTGGTTTGGTGAGAAGAACGCAGCCCAGTTCGTAGACGGAGTATGGCTGTACGTAGGAGTTGATTTGGTGGCCGTATTCATCCCTGGCGGCAATCTGAAATTCCTGGATGTGACATATTGTGGATAGATCATTTAGATGTCATTTTTTATTAACTCGATGTCTGCATTACTTTGTCATAATGGGTCTCCTCGAGGTGTCCTGTTATCGATGAAGGTAACTAATATAACAATGTGATACCTCGCCTGGTTCATCCCTTACAAAGTGCTACCTAAAGAGTCTAACCTGAATAGCATCTTTAGTGTTGCCATGGCATTTGTGAATGGAGCCGAGAAGGAGGTGTTTTAAACCTCTGCAAGGTACGTCGTCCAGACCCTGTAACACTGGGCAGATAAGATGAATAATAATACTGTCAACTGTACAGGTAGAATTCAACCATAAGACTAGAGCACAATGCACTAAAAAAATATATATATAACAATATTATTACGGAAATATAATAACAATGGAAATAGGAACAACAAGGTCATGGAATCTAACCTTGGTTCATTATCTGTAGTTTGGAGGAGGAACAGTTTTGAAGTGCTTTCCACAGGTAGAGAACTTCGATAACACCCAGGAAGCAGAGCTCTCTGCTTGGGGGGGTCTTCCTCAGTCTCTCAGCCTGCTCGCATAAAACACACGGTGAGTCTAATACACTGTACTGACGACAAAATGAATAACGACACAAAAATTGTACATCTCTCTGGAGGAAAACACATGTGGTCCTCACCCGTTTCAGGGCAAACTGCTCAATCTGATTATTCTTCCTTTTGAACAGTTTCTGCACGTCTTGGAAAACGCCGCTGGCTCCCTCTAGGTCACCTGAAGCACCCTGGCACACTGAACGACAACAAGGCAAGCAGAATTCTCACTTCTGAGGACCCAGAGAAGACCTGCGTGTGGTGGGGACTCTTCCCACCCAGAATGGACGTGAACCAATGAGCAAATCTTGGAATGGAAAAGCAAGACTGAAGTCTGATCCAATGAAAATATTTTGAAAAAGTAATATATCCTTTAAAATATGATGCTGACAAGCGGAGGGTGTATTGCAACCGACTGAAAATGCAGTTGTCTGGCTGCCAGAAATGAAACAAGAGACTGCACGTCTTTGCGTACCGTAGGTCGACCGGTAAAAGTGCCGTGGACACTCTCTGAGTCACAAAGCAGGATGTTTGACGGTTTGCTTTGGGCTTAAGACTAAGTTCAAATGATTCATTTCATGTATTCACCTTCTCATGGTCAGGCATAACGCAAGTTAAATAATTCTGGGACTCACGCACATACACTATGCATACACATAAATGGACACATCTATGCAGGTGGAACTGTAGATATACTGTATATAAGATGGTGTGTAAGTGTCTCACCTCCAGTCAAGTAGGCATAGTAACACTGAGACCAGCGAGACTCATTTTTCAGCCTCTCGAATGACCTGTGGGCATCTTCGAAGTTCATTTCTATCATACTGCACCAACCTGGAACACGCATACAGAAATACACACACACACACACACGTTTTTCAGTGCTATGCTTGGGGCAGTTGACTAAAGGCTAATATAGCGGCTCACCTTGTGAAGAAAAACATACCAATCTCATAGAGACACACATGTTGGATCTCTCTTTGGTCTGATGCAAGCTCCAAAGCATCATGGAAAGATACCAAAGCACTGTTGATATGGCACTGGGGTCAAAGGAGAGAGAGAGAGAGCACACACACACACACATGAGCCATGAATGTGCCTGACAGAGCACACATACACACACACAACAGGTAAGGATGACTAGATTAGATCACGCAGAAGAAACATTCAATGGAAATATTAATTCAATGTGAAACGGTGAACTGATGAACTGCATTAGAACTGCATGCTAGAAAAAATCAAGTATATTCTAATTACTTTTTTTATTGGCATATGCTACTATTTAAAGAGGCAAATATGTAGGAATATTACTTGATGAGTAAGGTATGATAAGGTGATAAAAGGCTGAATTGTCAGCACAGTACACACCTCTAGCCTCTGGACTCGTCCTTTAAAGAACATGAAGAGGGAGGAGTTGGGGTAGACCACAGACTTCCTCTGCAGAATGGCTTTGGCCTCTAGCAGACCTGCGGTGGTGTCTGAGCCGTCCAGAGCAAAAAAAGGTAGCACTACCGTGTGGTACCACAAGAGGGCCAGCCTGAGAAGAAATTCATGCAAGAGCAGTGTCGATTAAATCAGTGTTTCACATTAATAAATGGCCAACTACAGCTCTACACCATATCTCTGAAAATCTGTTAAAAGGTACAAACCTTTAGCCTCCTAATCTCCCTTTCAATGTGTTCCAGAAATCGAAATGTAGGGCTACATTTTATTATGATGGACATGCCAGCAGACCAACACTAATGAAAGGTCCTCCCCCAACAATATGACTCTTGTTTGCTCTGACCTTACAAACACACCCAACAATGACCAATTGTATAACCAATACGTGTAGAATAAAAATAGCCTAATGCTAGACATAGGAGTGACTTTGTCTATATAAATTTATATACACCACTTAATAGTAAATCTACCTGATCACATTTCAAACAGTTTCTAAAAAGAGAGAGTGAATTATTCGATATTTGCCTTTTTTTTTCAGGTATCAGGTCATAGGGAAATCATTTGAATAGAACTAGAAGTAAAAATACTTCATCTGTTCCGCCCAAGTTTTTTCATTATCCTAACATCTTCTTCTTCTTCTCATCCTAACAGCATAACTGTGGACGAGTGGTCTACTCACGTGGCCAGCGGGGCCTTCATGTCCTTGCTCTCGCTGGCGTACATGAGGGAGGAGAGGCCCTGGAGGCGGTCGCCGGGGAAACCCAGCAGGTTGATGATCTTGAGAAGGTGCGGCGGCACCATGGAGATGCACAGGTGGAAGAGGCCGTAGCCAAAGCTCACCGAGCCCTTGAGGCGGTCCAGGGCCTCGGCCGTGACGCAGGTCACCGCCGAGTTGTGGTTGGCGTTGTCCGACAGAGAGGACCTCCTCTGGCAGGCCTCCTGCAGCTGGCCGATGTCACTATGGCACTTGTTGTACATCTTCCAGGCCTTCCGGAGGATCCAGCCCCCCTTGATGTACGCTGCGCAAACACAAGGCAAAACTCAGTAGGACAACTTTGTCACAGTTTGAAGGAGCTGAATACTAACTAGGACAACTTTGGCAAAGTTTGAATGGAATGACTACTCACTGGGACACATATGTCACAGTTTGAATGAACTTAGTACTCACTAGGATACCTATGTCACATTGTCAATGAACTGAATACTCAGTAGGCATTTAAACATGTGTGAAGGAGTATTCCCTTATCCTAGTGCTTCACTATTCCCTTTTCAATTCATGTGTTTCACATGTGTTGCTTAATAATCATCCTCCTGTTCAGAGTTTGTTTTAGGGTTCCTTTAGTGGTCACTTGTGCAATAGCGTCTCATAGATGTTAGATATAGCTTTAGAAGAAATTAATATTTGGGTTATTTACCTTTATGCTCTTTTCTTTGCTTGCTTGGAATAACCCTAAATTAATACTTTGAAACTCTTCAATCGGGAGGCTCTCCTTCTCTATGATTGGGTCCAGACCCTCTGCCATTACTAACAACTTATTAACAACAATCTAAATGTAGGCCTACCATCCCAGAATGGTAACCTGGTTTTGGTTCAGGGGTGGAGGTGGATATACCTGACAGCTCTTGCTTGACGAATGAGAGGACAGCGAGGTAGACCTGACAGTCTGCCACGATTATTTGTCTCTGAAGGCGGTCGACGACCGCCACCCCGGACCTCTGAGCGTCCATCTTTGACCCATACACACACACACACACACACACACACACACACACACACACGTACACACATTAAAACATATGTGCAAATAAACACATACACCAACTATAATGCACATGCCGTCCATATTAACATTAACACATTAACACTTGCAAGCATTTTCACACACACACACACACACACACACACACACACACACACACACACACACACACACACACACACACACACACACACACACACACACAAACACACCCTTGACGCCGTGGGTTTGGCCATGAGCACATGGTTGCCTGAATTATCAGCCTGTGCTACAGGAGGGATCTTATATCCAGACTATTATGTAGTGTTTGATGCAGCAAGCTGTGGATGTTCAAAGAATGACAAAATATCCTATCCGCAGCGATTACCCAGCGCAATGCGATCGGGCGTGATGACCCCTCTGCTCTGCCGTTTCTCCCCACTGTGGAAGAGCTTTTTCAGCTAAAGCTCTATCCAAACACACGGCATGCGCTGAACAAGCCTGCATCCCAAATCATTCCAATACAGGTGTTTCTTCAAGTCATTCAGTCCCACTGATGTATTTGTGTTGTTCGTTCACTGTGAACACTACATGTTGTAATGGAGATTAATATCTCCATGAATTAAACTCACTGAATGAATTAACATATGTGTGTTCAAATGTGAATGTGATAATGTTAATGTGGCTTTGACTAGAGTCATGGTATTATTAAGGGTGTAATCACTCATAGTCTAGTTGTCTTCCTCCTCCTTTTTTGATACTAATATGATAAGCTACTCTTTATTAATTTGAAACTGGGTTGGTCACCCATGCAACCTCACAGAGACATGCAATAAGCATCACAATCCAAGAGGGCTTAGCCATATCTATGTAACATTCAAAAGTATTGATAGTCCATATAGTATATCAGTTGCTTCAGACTATGTATATACTGTACTATATAATAAACTTTGATTTTTTCGGCCAAGGACACCTTCAGCAGCTCAATGCATTTTGGGATGAATGAAAATTTGTATAAATAAGGCATGTTATTTGGTGTAAACATTAACATTAAATAGGCCTTGGGAATAAATACATTTATTTATGTTTTAATTATCTCTGGGAATGTGAATCTTAATAATTAGTTTCCATATCACTGTTAATGCCAGAGCTAGCTAATGAGCTGTGGTCCCGGGGGAAGGTTATCTGAAAGTATGGAGCTGTTTCCCTCACACTCACACTCTTCTTGATCTTGTTGCGAAGGGTCTCGATGACACCTGCGCTGTCGCTCTCACACAGCCTCTCTGTTGTGCGCAGGTCATCACAGGCCATCTGCATCTTCTCCTCCTCAAAGGTCATCATGGCGTTCTGCACACCCCCACACACGCAAACACACAACACATGCACAGGTACACACACCACGTGATTAATAATAACACAGACGACAATAACGATAGTTGTATTTTTAATGCAACAGGAAGGTATACCATTATTCTGTATGTTAGTGACGGATGCAGGATTATTCATGCTTAAAGGAGGGTTGTGTAATAGAAGTTTGAAAAATCTGGTTCAAGATAAAGGCCCGTCTTTACTGATTTAAGCGTTTTGCAAGCTCTATTTGTTTTTTATGGTAATGATAATTGTATGAATGAAATAATATGAATGCACCCACCCACAATATATGAATGCAAGAAATAATACAATTATTCTTCATGACTAAGGTGAACTGACCAGTTGAGGTCAAATATAATTAGAGGCAAGAGCCTCGTGATACAGATTACACAGTAACCATTGTTTGAAACAAACACACACAAACACACAGACGCACAAACACACACGGACACAAACACACACCCCTTACCCTACAAGAGAGACGCATGTATCTTGGTACAAAGAGCATGACATCACCTCCTCACCACCTTCAAACCAGTTGTGATGACAACCGGTTTGTCATCACAACTGGCACATCAACAGCACCCCTGTAAACAGCTGTGTGGGTTTGAGAGTTGTGTCAGGCTTGGTGGTGCACTCCGAGCGTGTGATTGGGCTTGAAGCCCTGAGTGAGCAGGTAGGAGGGTCACAGGGAGAGGAAATTAAAAGGTGATATGGATGTGAGGACAACACGTGTGACTCATCTGACTCACTCACGGTTGTAAAGGGAATCGAGTAATGTGTGTAATGGGGGTGGGGGTGAGTGGATGTAGGGTCATGCCTGATGGCTCTACTAGGATGTTATTAGACTACAAGTCAAAAGGTATTGGGTTGGATCCCTAATGTTAGGTCTGGCGCGGCAGTCGTGAGCAAGAGCCTCAAGGGTCTTCCCTCCTTCCTCAGAACTCACCAAGAAGCTGACGAAGCTGGCCCCGAAGCTCATCAGTGGACTCTGTGTCCTGAATAGAAAGAGTCAAGCATGGGATAACAGGAACCTGAACCTAAACAGTACAATTTAAAAGAAACCGTTTGATCTAATAAGGCCTACTCGGGATGCGTTGTCTAATCTAATAAAGCAACATAATAGTATTCAGGCTATACGGGACACACACTGTGTGTGTACCATGTCGAATAGGTCAATATGACATGCTTTAATGAGCAAGTGTAAACACGTACGCCTGAAAAGCATGTGATGTGAAATCAGGTTTTAGTGCAGTTTCTTTATGGAATGCTCATCACGTCTAACCTACGGACATTACATAATTAATAGGCGACAGCCAGGATTTAAAAAAAAAAACATGCATTCCACATCCCGCACCTGCTATGACTAGTGAAGTGAGAAGCAGTTACCTGTATCTTTTGAACAGATCGTCGCTCTCTTTGAATCCGTTGTTGAGCAGCATATTGATGCCGGCCAGGGCGAGCTCCGCATCGTCTATGTCCTTCTCCGCCTTCTCCTCCGACTGCTTCTGCTGCCGGGGTGGCTGCTCTTCCTGGCCCGCCATTGTAGCACACACAACCGACGCTTGTTCTAGAATGAAATCAGTGCGATACAGACCGTATGAGTGACCTCAGATGTGCCTCCTCTCAAACCAATCCGCATGGATTCGGATACGAGCGTCGAAGATGTCACTCTGGAAACAGACTTGCACCAGATCGGCGGAACGAGTGCAGTTGCCAGCGACCTCGCTACACCTCAGGATAGGCCACAGGATGCCCACACGTTCTTCCAATACTTAAAATATAATTCTCCCCTCAAAAAAGGTGTGCATTCGATCATATGCTGCAACCCTGTCCTTTTTCAATCAGTATATTATCCATTCGTGCTTTTTTTTGTTGCCAAGATCGCTAGATAGATGGGCGACTTCTCCTGCCGTTCTGCATCCATTTGAATTACATAACAAGATGAATGTTGAGGGCAGGTTCTCCTGACAAAACCACGCAAGTCCGCTCAAACGCGACTTTTCGTCATAACGCACAACGCATCTCTCCTCTGAAACACCCTAATCTGTATCCGTCATATCAGCAAATCATGTCCCATGTATAAACGCTCTGCTCGGTTGAATCCGTTTTAATACGTTCGCTAATCCTGCACGTTGCAACCAGCTCGCCCTTCCAGATCAGCCAATAAACGTGGGGCGTTGCATAGGTTTATGAACAGTCACTAGTGAAGTCACCTTGCACTGGGTCACCAATAGGTAAATGTAAGAAGTATCAGAAGCCAATTAAAAATATAAAAAAATAAGTAAAAAATATATATGTATCGGAAACCCTTTTCCACACAGGAAATGGGCCATTTTTAATCTTTGAATCATTTGTGCACTTTTGACATCAGTCACTTTACTCATACTTTTTTTCATAAAGGGCTTATTAAAACTATAATAGATGCATTTTCTGTTTACAACGCATACAATGGATGCTTTGTTACAACTGCTGTACAAACCTTCTAAACTAACCCTACTGTGACATCACGGAATACACATTCTATAGTGAACATCTTTGCCTGTGTTGTCATTTGAAGTTCGTTCCTGATCCAGAACACTGATAGGAGCGCATCGAGAGCTTTTCACAGTGTTATAATCAGTGAGAGGTAAGTTGACAACAATCTCTTTTCTAACCTTCTGCAATATCACAGGCAACCATAGCCTGCTCACCTGACTACATCTGTGTCTCTGTCTGTGTCTCTGTCTTTGTCTCTCTGTGTCTCTGTCTTTGTATCTCCATGTCTCTGTCTCTTTCTTTTCATGAGTCTGTCTCCGTCTCCCTCTCTGTCTCTGTCTTTCCATGTCTCTGTCTCTCCATGTCTCTGTCTCCCTATCTGCCTCTGTCTGTCTCTCCATGTATCTGTCTCCCTCTCTGTCTCTTCATGTCTCTGTCTCTCCATGTCTCTGTAGCTGTGTTTGTCTCTCCAATTAGCAGTTAGCAGTCATGCCCCGGCATAGCACCCGTCTCTTGGCGTTGGGGTACTACGGGGAAAAAGTGTCCTACAGAGAGACTGCGGTCAAGTAAGTCATCAATGTGTAGTGATAGGAACACAGACATACAAAGATACAAAGATACAAAGATACAAAGATACAAAGATACATACATACATACATACATACATACATACATACATACATACATACATACATACATACATACATACATACATACACGTATTAAGTGTATTTTCATCTTATTATTGACTATTATTTGAACACTCTTAAAATCCTCCTGTTCTTCCCATGATCTCCGTCCCTGCAGGGTGTTCAGGAAGCGTCGGAGCAGCCATGGCCCCAGGGCTGGCAGAGCCATGACCCGGGCCAGCAGAGCCCTCCACCTGGACACCAGCGACCGCTCTGAGGACAAGATGGAGTTCCAGGGAACCTCCAGGAGTCCACCAAGCCAGAGTCACGGCAGTGAGTCCACTTAGAAGAAGCTAAGGAGATATACAAGAGATACATGATACAGATAGATGATACAGCAACAGCTCACAACTCATCAATTGTGGCTGAACCCACAAACCCACCCACCACTTAGGCAATATGCCTCGTAGCGGTTCGATTCCCTCCTGTTGTCCAATGCATTCCCTCTCTCTTTTCCTGCTCCTGGCAGGAAGAAACAGATGGAAAGTAAACAGATTGGTGAACACACTCAAGCCTGTCCTGTTGCTCTCTTCCAACAGATGACGCTAATAACCACCCTACTGAGAACAGGACTCTTTTCTACTGGCAGATGACCCTAATTTTGCTGCTGATCTTTGGTGAGTAACTATTCAGAGCAGGCATCCTTCTGGACGTGATTTCTTCACTAGTTCCTACCTGCAAGTGAAACAGGGAGTACAAAAATATATAGATAGAAAGAGGATAGCTTTGTCGTCCTGCCAGGCAAGGTGTGTCTCGTCAGGCAAGATGTTTTCTATCACAGAATGTGTGTTGAGTGTCATTGAAAAATGTATACCATCAGTAATATCACAAAGGAAATAACCTTATTTTCTTTATATAAAATATCCTTGCACCTATAGGTAGCTTTCTTCCTCTCTCTATTTAATGTGTTATGTTAGTTTGTATTTGAATTACCATTTTAATAATACATTAAAGTGTCTTACAAGAACAAGAGATTCATCATTGAGTGTGTTCTACTGTTTCAATCTCCATAAGGACTTCGGCTCATGATTACGTCCCAGAGCCACAGCGAATCTGCTTCAGAGGTACGACAGTCCTCTACAGCAGGTTAAAAGAAAGCAAAGCATTGCACTTATTCACTGTGCAAACATGTATAATACCTTTCGACTCGTTCAGTGTGTGAAACATCAAGGTTTTCAATTCTCTAATAAAAAAAAGATGGTTATACTCGCTTCTAACCTCTACCACTTAGTGTAGCTTTGTATGAAAGGGAATTTGACTTATTGCTTTCACTTTTAATATTTGGATCATTTCATAAGCGCTTGTTTCTAATGATTACACTTGTGTTTTACAAAGGGATTTAACACTGAGGCTGAGGAATTCATGACCCAGATTTTGGTAAGAGGCAGATTTATGTTAGTGCTGAGGAGAGGGTGGTCAATAATACATTGTTTTCGAGATGTGCAGTGGTTGCCTTTTTGAAGTACAATCACAAACAAACCTATTTTGTATTTACAGCAAGACTTTGAGATCCAACAGCAGAGTGTAGTCTCCACGGTGAGAAGAACATGATAACATGATATTATCTGCCATCATTCAGTATAGTTTATTAAAAAACATGATTTGGTTGTTTCTTTTTTTTTCAGATGGAAAACAGATTCCAAACCAAAATGTTACACATTGAATCGGAAACTGACAAGCGAGTAGCATTTTTACCTAAAGCATCCACAGTGTTATAGACAAGCTTGAAATATCCCCCCTTTGGTTCAGAGGGAACACCGTATTTATGATATTTTTTTATGATACTTTTTGTAACGTTTCAAGCTCCCTTGGAATCCTCCAGAGGAAGCAGCTCTACCTGGAACAGGGAGTAGTCCAGCTGGGGAGAGCCAGCCAGTCCCTCAACCAGCAGCTGTGGGCCCGACTGGCCGATCAGGGACGCTCCCTGAACAAGGTGAGGAGAAAAGTCCCACTCATGTACACACACAGGCACACAGGAGTCTGAATATCAGATTGAACCTGGGATCCAGTACTTAGAGTATTAGAGCGGAGCTTCTGTTGGGAGACGGCACATAACCCGGGCCAGGGAAACGAAAAATTTAGAGGGGCGGAGTTACGCCTCATTTCCTTTTTTGTTAAAGAGATGTTCTACTGAAGAGAAACTCATTAGCGCGGGTGGATGAAGCTTTCTGATAGCGGTTTTATACTTTTATTTCTACGAAGACCGGTCTAACACTTAATTTGAACACTTTTTCTAAGAATGTACGCGTCTTGACAAGGTGTTCTAGCTTGTCTTTGTACTGGGAAAACTTTACTAGCGCTGGCCGAGGTTTGGTTTGGCTGTTTGCAGAACCAAATACTTCAAAAGCAAAATTACGATGAAACGCCTTGTTCACCCAGATTTGAGCTTTGTGAGACTACATGAGATTTGAACATAACCTTCATCTTGCAGATGAAAGTGGATCTGAACACCTGGATTGGGGGTTTTAACAAGACCCCCACTCAGGGCAGCATCACAACAGAGCTCCAGGACATTCTGGACCAGTGGTTTCAGGAGAAGGTACAGGAATGAACTGTGTGTGTGTGTGTGTGTGTGTGTGTGTGTGTGTGTGTGTGTGTGTGTGTGTGTGTGTGTGTGTGTGTGTGTGTGTATGTGTGTGTGTGTGTGTGTGTGTGTGTGTGCGCGTGCACGTGTATGTGTGTGGGGAGCATGGCATTAGGATAGCAGAGAGACACATGGTTCTTTGAAAGCTAAGACAAGCTTCTGGTCCTTAAGTAGTATACTTCTGTAAGGCATCAACTCCAATCAACAATCCTAAAGAGCAGTAGGGAATTCAATGGGGATGGTTTTATCATTGTATTTGGAACTTTTGTTTCTAAAGCCAAGCCAGTGGATCAAACTGTCAATGTGTTTTGTTTTCCTGTGTGACAGTTTGGGCAGCGCTTTGATCATCCAGTGGCTGATGAGATGGCCGACTTTGCTTTGGAATCTCAAGGTTAGGTTTGTCCCTCAGTGGCATCGCTATAAGCCTCATTGGTTCATCAGATCATGCCCCTAAGAGCATGATGTGTGTGTGTGTGTGTGTGTGTGTTTGTAGGTGGTCGCGTGTTGAGACACCTGTGTTCTCCGAGCTACCTGCCCAAATCATCCATTTTGTGGTCTTTGACTTCATGTTTCAGTCGAAGAAGCCCCCGCACAGTTATCCAGGTTTATAATTCTTTCTTTATTATTCACATCCTAACACACATAAACACACACATACACACAAACACACACACACACGGTTCACATTTTTAGAGAGTAATTATCTCAGTTTCTTATCTGCCTATACCCAAGGGTGACTCTCTCGCCATCTCTCTCTCTCTCTCTCTCTCTCTCTCTCTCTCTCTCTCTCTCTCTCTCTCTCTCTCCGTCTCTCTCTCTCTCTCTCTCTCTCTCTCTCTCTGACCAGGGCCAGCCAGAGCTTCTTCCTGGACAGTGTTGGGCCTTTGCTGGAGGCACGGGACACATGGTCATCTCCCTGTCCCACCCAATCAACATCAGCCACGTCACCCTCGACCATATCGCATTGCACAAAACCCCTACAGGCCGGATCGATAGCGCTCCCAAAAACATTCTAGTCTATGTAAGTCTATGAAGTCCATAGCCTTTATGTTGTTAGATGGCTATATTTAATAGAAACATACATTTTGTAAATCCTCTCTTTGTATCTCTCTCTCTCTCTCTCTCTCTCTCTCTCTCTCTCTCTCTCTCTCTCTCTCTCTCTCACTTGCTCGCTCTCTCACTATCTCGCGCTCTCTCTCCCTCAGGGAATGGCAGATTGTGAGCAGAACACAGAGGGAACCCTTCTGGGGAACTTTATGTATGATGGGGAGGGCAAGCCCAGCCAGACGTTCACACTTCATGTGAGTCCATCTCAGAGCAGTCAATTATAGTCTTCGACTAATTGGTTGATCACTTCCTCATTCATTATCCACTTCTTCTTTTAAGCACATATTAACACTGCCTTAAATTCAATTTTCACCAATCAGGGCGGAGACAAAGGTGTGTTTAAGTTTGTCAAGCTGTTGGTCCGGACCAACTGGGGCCATCCAGACTATACCTGTCTGTACCGGTTCCGTGTGCATGGCAAGATCAACTCCCACTGAACACCAGAGAGCGGAGCCTTGTTATTAAATAAATAAAAGTACCTTCATGCTCTGTCGCTTGCTATCTTGTATAATCAGCCCTCTCAAGCTGGGAGATGAAAACCAGCAGGAATTGACCTACATACTTCCTGGTTCTGGTGTGAACAGAGGGCGATGTTAGATACTTTATTATTAATTACGCCGTGCTGACCTAATTTAAGGAACATGCCACGACACGCTGTCCAGTTTTTGAAAATAATGTAAGACGGTGGTCGTCATGCTTACCATCGTCCCTGTTCTCAGGACGGGCCCAACAGCCCCAGGATGGAACCCACAGCCCCAGGAGGGACACCAGAGGTTCAAAACGTATTTTAACCCATGACCCCATTTTTAGTCTTATCGTTTTTGGAAACTATTTTCTGCTTCCAGGGCAGGGTTTTGACATTTAAACATGACTAAAGGGGGGGGGGGGTGTTGGAGCATTGGACTGCAGGTCCCTAGTTCAACTCTGGATTCTCCCTTACAAGTCTTACCAAATATGCCTCCATATGTATGTCAAGTAGTTAAACTAAATACAAAATGGGAGGATTTTGGAGGAAATTGGGATCTTGTAGGCTCCAGGAGCCTGTCCTGGTATCGTAGTCCACCTCCTGGCACTGTGAGCCACGTCCTTGGAAGTGGACCATGTCATTAGAATGACATGAAACCTCGAAACCTAACCCTGAACCCTATATCCCAAACTCAAAACCAAACCCTAATACCTAACACTCAAATCAAACCCTAAGCTAAAATAAACATAATGTAGTGATGGCATTTTGGAAGGGTCATAGTTTCATCTATTTTCTCTTTTCCCTTTTTCATATATCAGATTTTCTTGTTGGCTCCATTTATATCATTTTCCTCTCTTCCCTCCGTTCCCTCTCTTTTTTTCTATGTTCTCATTATCCATCCTTATTCTCACTCTTATTATTTTTTTTTCCACCTCACTCTCTGTTCTTCATTTTCAATTCCCTCCATATTTTGTATCTCTTTTTGTTACGCTGCATTTACTAATCAAAGAAGACTGAGACAAGCATGTTTTTTCAAGGATGTAAATCGTCGTATATATTTTATTTAGAAGTTATTCTGTGGTTTAACATATTTTCCCATTGTACAAGGATTATTACATACATATTAGACTTTTCATTTGGTTCCCATTTATAGACTCTAATATCCAAACATAAACTCTTGAGTGGGTTGGACTGCTTCATGTTTTCCAGAACATATATATACACATATACATACTGTATATATACATATATATACATGTACACATACATACATTTACACATATATATATTTCTATATATATACATATATATAACATACAGTATGTATATATTGGTATATATACATAAATATATGAATATATCTTTATATGTTTATATATATACATATACATATATACATATATAAAGATATATAACTATATATATGTATGTATGTATAAATATATATATATATATATATATATATAAATAAAACACCTATTAGGTCAAAAGCGTGTGTTGTGAAAGTGTGGCACCTGTGAAGGAAGAGATTCAAGAGCACGAAAACAGTCCCAGACTTTATCAAATGGAAAGTAAACATTAACGACTCATTAGCAGTGACCAAGCTCGGATAGCCTATTAGCTAACCTCTTGCTTGCAGCTGTTCAAATGCACTTCCACACAACCATTGGAATACTTCTTCCATGCATATATATGTATATATATATATATATAGTAAAAAATATAGTATTTGGAATAAAGACTAAACTCTCAGACGACATCGGGTATATCATTTTCACAATACTGTATATACACTTTGTTATTTGGCTGAATTTACAGCGGAAACAAAGCTACAACAAAAAATTCCACATTTGATGAGTTCATCTTTTAACAAGACTTCCAAACACATCGGATCTAGCTCTCCACTTGCTTAGTGTTCAATGTGGTTGTTCTATTTGTCCCCGTCTATAGAAGATATGAAAATATAAGATGTTCAACAAAAAGTCGACAGGACAAGCTCTGCTTTATTGCAAGTCAGCAAATAGTAATGTGTTCAGAACTTCAGGTCAATATATCTATATCTATAATCCCCTAGCATAAGCACAGAGGTGACACAATAGAAACATATCTACTTCTGTAACATGTCTACTGTGTGGCGATTGGTCTGAGATCAGAGATGCAGCCAATCTGTCCCCTTTGGTGTCTGATTACATACCATTCCGATAATATTGCTTTTATTTAATCACCAAGGCGTGGAGATGCAGAGATACAATTCCCATCTTTAATCAGATGATATTTTTTATAATTAAATCAATTATTCTTTAAGTATTCTTTAAGACTAAATGTGGACTTGTTAAATCAAAGTAATATAGGGTTAAAAAATAATACATTCCATATTTAGTTTGTGCTTCTGCATGCTCTTATATGTTTGTAATTCATAGCATTCTGAGATTCTTTGGATGGTAATAGAAAAAAAGAATCGATTGATCAATAGCCATGTTGACCAGTCCTAGCTCTGGTCAACATGGCTATTTAAGTATGCCAGCAGGCACGGTCGTAACTCTCACTCTCAGTCTTCTGTTGGAATGTAGAACAGCCAGGCAACATTCATTGTGCATTATATGACAGCCACATGTGCAATTGGATTTGAAGAGGATCAGTTTAAACAGGACACACACACACACGCACGCACACACACACACACGCACGCACGCACGCACACACACACACACAGAGGGAGATACAGGAATGAGATACTAAATATGGCAACAGACACAGACAGTATAATTATAGACTCTATTTTCGTTCCACACACGCACTATAACAAGCTAGCTCTGTGATATTGTCTGTTGCCAGGCCGCCGGGATAGAGACCAGCATGCAGCACCGTTTCACACGAGTTATTCTCATATATAAACACCGTCGCAACTACAACATGTGTGTTCAACGTAGACTTTAGGGAGGGTTGTAATAAAGAAAATAAGTCAAATAGGAAACCTGTGATTGACATCTTGAGGGATTTCAAGATGGATGACTATCCGGAGATCTTTTACGAGACAAACAAGGTTAAAGTAAGTGCAATAGAAAAGCATAATGTGTTAATGATTTGTACACCATTCTGTATATATTATCTATGATTTCAATAATGGCTTATGTCCAAATAGAATATACGAATGAGTTTAGTGAGATTAAAAAAGATTAAAAAAGAAATACTGTCATATATATTATATCGATTGAGTTGTTTCTTCTCTTCTGTATAATTATTTTGGAAGGTACATCATGTGCTTAACATCATTCTTCCATGATAAAGCAAGTCAGCCTTGCTGTGCTGTGGAGGAAAATCCATCCCACATCGTCATTACCCTCCTCTTCTTTTCAATTTTGAGTCCCGTCAATCACGCTGGTCACTAAGGCAACGATTTCAGATCCCGGCAAACTAGCACCTCCCCCCGTTAGCCGTCCGTCCGCGGAACGGCTGCCTCCACGCGGTCGAGGGACGGAGGGACGGTGCCTCCAGTGGCAGACAGAGATATGTGGCGGCGTATGATCTAAGAGGACGCACTCCATACGGGGCTGTGGCGCCTGGTGGGTTCCCAGAGGGTACAGATTTTGCTACACGAGTGCCTGTATGTACTTGAAGAGCAACTCGGTGGAGGTCAGTGTACGTGTCCCATACTCTTTTTTTTGTATTCCTGGGCAGGGAGATTATTGGTGAAGCGCCACAGAGGGGAGACCCGCCTGGTGGGGCAATCACACGTCCCAAAGATGTTTTGGTAGTAAAAAAAACGAAACAAGAGGCTAGCTTTGTGGTATCAATCCATTACCTCCTCAACACCCATCAACTGTACCCCCCGAGAGACATAGAGAGAGACATAGAAAGACATAGAGAGGACTATATATATATATATATATATATATATATATATATATATATATATATATATATATATATATATGTATATATATATAGAAAGAGAGAGAGAGAGAGAGGGAGAGAAAGAGAAGGATGTAGAGAGAGCGAAAGTGAAAGAGAGACAGGGAGAGAGTGAGAGAGTGAAAGAGAGAGTGAGAGAGAGGGTGCGAGAGAGAGAGGGTATTTTCCCCCTAGGTTCTAATTGGGGGAGAGAGATATGGAGAGGGAGCTTGAGAAGGGGGGGAGGTTAGCCTAGCTAAGTGGACGTGCTGGGGCGCTGCTAGAAGAGTAGGAGGAGGAGGAGGTGCTGTTGAGGATTCCTGTCTCTGCGTGAGTCTTCAGGAGTTCCACCACGTCCTGGTGAGGAGCAGCGGTAGCCACCGTCATGGCCGTTTGACCGTCCTGCGCACAAACAGGTAGACGGGCAGAGCTAAGACAAGATGGTGTTTTACTGATCCCAGATGGGGAATAAACCTAACATATACATCAAATACATTCTATGTACAGTAAAAAAAGAGAAACGACAAATGAATAGATGAATATATATATCCAATATGAGTAGTAGCAATGTTAATGTATATACCAAGAAATTCATGTGAATGTAGATTTTATTGACAGAAGATGCTACATCAGTGACCATTATACATGGTTAACACATTAAACATATAAAAATGTATAAGGTGCCTCAGAGACAGCCTGCCGTATACGTATAACTACAAATTATTCGAGAAAGCTTTTCCACCTCATTAAGTGTAATAATATTGCACCGAGTCTCAAGGGGAAAAAACAGGCGGTGTATGTGTGTGCGTGTGCGTGTGTGTGTATGTGTATTTGTATGTGTATGTGTATGTCTATATGCATGTGTGTGTGTGTGTGTGTGTGTGTGTGTGTGTGTGTGTGTGTGTGTGTGTGTGTGCGTGTGTGTGTGTGTGTGTGTGTGTGTGTGTGTGTATGTGTTTGTGAGTGTGTGAGAACCAGGCGCACAGATACTTTGGCTGGTGCAAAAACATAGAACAGATATAGTCTTGAGAGTTGTGACTCATTATCCTGTTCACACCGGTCTGCGGTTGTTAGCATATTTAGCCTGATTATAAAAGACGAAAATCAGGCTAAAATCAGGCTGATTATCCTTTGGATAAAAAAGAATGAGGTTAAGACAAAAGAGTGGGGTTTCCTGGTTCTTGTCCCTACTGGGGATGGATGAACATCTTCCCGTTCAGGGAGTAGCACAGTAATGAATAAACACCAAGCATCAGTTGCGTCTACTGAACCTTTAAATTAATTTTGGGATGTATTCAGTGGACACACCAAAGGTTTGAGAACAACCTTCATGGTTCAGTTTCAAGTTGACCACATCTGGCAACTATTTTATACAAGGTAACTTGAGGCTATGTTTTAGAAAGACTTTTTTTATGTTCTGATCATGAATGAGCAGGGAGGGGTTATGCATCTTGTTAAGATACTGATCGTGAATAAGCAGAGAGGGGTTAGGGCATCTTGTTTAAGAAACTTGTCATGGATGAGCAGGTAAGGGTTAGGGCATCTTTTTAAGATACTATCATAAATAAGCAGGGAGGGGTTAGGGCATTTTGTTTAAGAAACTTGTCATGGATGAGCAGGTAAGGGTTAGGGCATCTTGTTTAAGATACTTATCATGGATGAGCAGGTATGGGTTAGGGCATCTTGTTTAAGATACTTATCATGGATAAGCAGGTAAGGGTTAGGGCATCTTGTTTAAGATACTGATCATGGATAAGCAGGTAAGGGTTAGGGCATCTTGTTTAAGATACTGATCATGGATGAGCAGGTAAGGGTTAGGGCATCTTGTTTAAGATACTGATCATGGATGAGCAGGTAAGGGTTAGGGCATCTTGTTTAAGATACTGATCATGGATGAGCAGGTAAAGGTTAGGGCATCTTGTTTAAGATACTGATCACGGATGAGCAGGTAAGGGTTAGGGCATCTTGTTTAAGATACTGATCATGAATAAGCAGGTAAGGGTTAGGGCATCTTGTTTAAGATACTGATCATGGATAAGCAGGTATGGGTTAGGGCATCTTGTTTAAGATACTTATCATGGATGAGCAGGTAAGGGTTAGGGCATCTTGTTTAAGATACTTATCATGGATGAGCAGGTAAGGGTTAGGGCATCTTGTTTAAGATACTGATCATGGATAAGCAGGTAAGGGTTAGGGCATCTTGTTTAAGATACTGATCATGGATGAGCAGGTAAGGGTTAGGGCATCTTGTTTAAGATACTGATCATGGATAAGCAGGTAAGGGTTAGGGTATATTGTGCATGGATGCCTACATGTAGAGCAGATGTAAAGGGCAAAGCTAGATGGGCTAGAGTAGAGGTGACATCGGAGGGAGAACAACTGGACTAAGAAGAAGGAGGCAGTAAGGAAGAAGTACATGGTTGGCTCTAGGATATGAGCAACAACATGTCAAGCAAACACACCTTACTGTGCTTGAGCTTGTGCTTTGTGTTTAAGTTGTGGTGGTGGGGGAAGAGAGCCGGAACCAGTGTTTCGAAAACAGGACTGATCAAGCCCTGCAATTTCTCCTTCTCTACAGATGGTGGCAGTGTCGTGTTGACTGTCCAGAGAGCACCCTTAACTAATACTCTCACCGACTAGGAATTAACAAGTAAAGCAAATTCATTAATAATGAGCAGTGTTAAAGAAGGGTTTGAACAAAAATAAGAGATAATCATACTACACCCTGTAATATATTGATGTGATTTTAATTGCTCTGAACATCAGAAAGAAAGAATCGAACACCTGGACAGGGATGCAACCATTAGCGCACCGCTATTGACTCTGCAATTTCCTAAATAGATGCAGAAATATCTGATTTTTTCCCTCTCTCCTTTGGAAAAAAAACAGGCTGGAAGCAAAGACGTGCAGAGCATGAGATGAGGCTACTTATTTATTTGTGAGGATGAATATCTATTTGCGTATGTGAGAGAGTGTGTCTGTGTGTGCGTGTGTGAGGGTGTGAATGTGTGCGTGTATGTTAATATTTGTGTGTGTATGTGTGTGTGTATTGCATGCGTATGTGTGTGTGTGGGTGTGTGCATGTGTGTGTGTTTGTTTGAATATCTGTGTGTATATGAGTGTTTGAATGTGTGACTATCTCTGTGTGTGAGAGCGTGTGTGTATGTGACTCTCTGTGAGGTGTATGTATGTGTGTTTCTGTGTTTGTGTGATTAATGTGTGTGTTTGCGTGTGTGCCTGTGGCGCACCTTGTCCACCAGGGAGGTGTCACAGCGGCCGGTCTCCAGCAGCAGGCGTGCGATGTGCACGTGTCCGTGCTCGCAGGCACACATGAGGGCGGTTGAGCCGTCCCGGTCCTGGCTGTTGACGTCCGCGCCGCAGCCCAGCAACAGCTTCACCATGGCAACACGCCCGTGGCTCACTGCCAGCATCAATGCCGTCTGCCCTGCCTGGGGGTGCGGAGATCCAAGTAAATATATCTATATATATGTATGTATATATATATAGGGGAGTTGGGGGAGAGGGAGAGGGTGGGAAGGAGGAAGGGAGGGAGGGAGTGAGGGAGGCGGGAGGAGTGAAAGAGAGGAGGAAGAGGAAGAGA
>NC_136940.1:10908160-11065660 GCF_949987615.1 Pollachius pollachius
ATGTTTAAAAACATAACGTCTTACCTGGGCGAGTGTGTTGCGGTGTGCGCGCGTGCGTGAGTGTTCTTTCCTGCGCGTGTGCCGATCGCGGAGCCGTAACGTCTTACCTGTGCATTTGTGTGTGTGTGTGTGTGTGTGTGTGTGTGTGCGCGTGCGTGTTTGTGCGCTTCCGTGTATGTGTCGCTGCCTTTGTGTTAACGTGCAGTGTGTGTGCGTGCTTGTGTGTGTGTGTGTGTGTGTGTGTGTGTGTGTAGTGTGTGTGCATGTGCGTGCGTGCGGTGTATATATGCGTTCGAGCTTGGCACATGCGCACTTGAGTAACTTGAGTAACTGGCCTGCTATTATAGTAGTAAGATCATTGAAAACCTTCCTTGAAAAGGATTTCATTTTTGTCTCCTCAAGGTCAAAGCATTGATTTGTCTACCTCTGAAGAGAAGAAGAATAAGACGAGTTGCATGTGAAAAAAAGATTGACTTCTGATTGGCTCATTGTAATGAGTGATGTCAGTAGTCTACCATTGCATATGAGTCGCTGCACCATTACTTTTATGTTTGATCCACGCAGGCAGGAACCGGCTCCTTGCTTTCATGAACGGCCTCTGCCAAACATGAGTCAGCCTCATGAGACCACCCTAATCTCATTGGTTCTCAGGTCTTACAGGGGGAATCACGAGTGGACAACAGTAGGTTCCAAGGACATGCCAAAACCCTCAGCTGGAGAGGTGAGGGACAAGTTATCTCACAAAGACGATCCTCTCATTGTTGTTATTCCAAGACAAATGAATAGAAATAACCCTTGAATCTCAAGAAAATAACGCGTTCTATGAAAGAGAAAACAAACTGATGCAACATCTTTGACTGCTGTGATGACTTGTCATGAGTAGCAGGGTTTTAAACAAACAGTTGTTCGTGGATTTGGAGCCGCGGTCCCAAATTAATAAGCTGTTACGTCATTAGAGAAAGTACAGATTCCAAAACAAAATGAGGATGACGTTCTATTCTCTGAATCGTTTTACACAGAAAGGAAACTAAAATCCAGTCACATTAGGAATGAAGTCATCTTCTTAGACAACAAACACACACAATGCGTGCACACACACACACACACACACACACACACACACAGACACACACACACACATACACACACACACCAACCTAACAAAGACTTTGAGGCGGCCATCTTACCATCTCTTTGTCTGGGGAGGAGACCTCTCCCATGCGGTCCTTCACATAGATACAAGCGTCCACGAAGCCCTGCTCCACTTGGCCTCTACATGTATAGTAATACACAAATACACATCAGTACATGGAAACAATTTACTACTTCATTATTATCATCTGAGCTTTCTTGCCATTAAGCTGCACGTGTTGGAAGGAGCATGGATTACAAAGTTGAAGAAAAATACTTATTTTCCGATTGTGACCAGCCAAGTTACACCAAGAGAGATAAACGTCTATTACGTTGGCCTGGTACTGCCTGCTGATTTGCAAGCTCCTGGGTGCAGAAACAACACACTTTGCTGTGATAGGTTGACATGGCGTCCCTGGCTGAGCTTATCAAACCTACGGATCTGACCACCGTGTAAGGTAAGGTCATCTAGTTAAAGACAATCTCTCTGAATCCTATCGAGCGCAAACAAAGAAAAAAGCCTGTGTGTGAGTGTCAGTTTGTGTGTGTTTGAGTTTGTGTGAGCTTGTGTGTCAGCTTGTGTGTGTGTCTTTGTGTGTCTTATTATGTGTTAGTTTGAGTGTGCATGTGTGTGTGCGTGCTGTCATCGTCCTTCTAATACACAGCAGAGTATAGGCCGGGCTGCAGCTGCATGTAGACTAGGCCCTCACTTGTGTGAGTCTGACATCTGTCACCATTAAATAAGCAGCCTGGCTCACCCTGCAGCCTGCTCCTCCTCCTGGAACTGCAGCAGCCCGACCTCCAGGGCCGCCATCGCTCCTTCTCCCACGACCTGGGCCTGGGCACCTTCCTGCTTGGCCACATCAACTTCCTGCTCCGCTGTTGGAGTCCACTTGTCTTCTTGTTCTGCATCAGGAACAGCAGAGCTCTCCTTCTCCTCTTTCTCCTCCCCAACCTCCTCGTTCTCCTTCTTCTTCCTCATGGTCTTCTCATCGGCACTAGACTCCTCACTGGACGTGCTCTCATAGCTTAGAGAGAGAGAGAGAGAGAGAGAGAGAAAGAGAGAGAGAGGCATGTAACACTTAATTGTTTCCCTTGTGGTGACATAGTGGACACCGATGAAAATAAAAACCTATTTGGGGTATTTGGAAGCAGTTTAAAAAAAGAATATTAACCTTTAACCATTTTCAAATGCTTTTAAATATAAACAAAAAGTGACATTTTGACACACACACAACCGTCAATGAGCTAGCTAAACCACCCCAAGCACAGGGACGCCATTGAAGCAGCCAGAGGGCCCGGGCTTCATCCACAGGGGCCAGTGATTCCCCTCGCTAATGCAAATATGTATGATGGATGAAAATAATGCCCTGGAAACCTCCAAGCCTTGGCCCCATCAAACGCATTCCTCATAGGTCAACATCTATGCCCCGATGTGTTTGTGTTAACAAACACACATGCCCCCACACCCGGCCTTCAACAACACCAAACCTTGTCCGCCAAAGGCTATTTACATGAATTACATGTGTGTGTGCGTGTTTGTATGTGTGCATGTGTTTATGAGTGTGCGTGTGTGAATGCGTTTGTGTGTGTGTGTGTGTTTATTGAGGTGTACCATGAAGGAACCTCTGTGAAAGCCCTGGTGAGCTACTAAAGCAACATGCCTGTTTAGTGACTCAAATATATTGTTAGAGGGGAGAACAGCATTCATTGGGACTCCGTTAAGATATGGGTAGGGAGTAAAATAAGAGACCACTGACTGTACCTTAATGTATGTAAGACATACTGGGCTTCCTACCCCCTCTCTCAACCCAATTCATGCCATTTCCCATGAGAAATGCTTCTATCTGTCATGCGTGTGCACCTGGTGCATGTGTCGGCACAGCAGGGATGAAACCTTTCAGCTGCTTGTTCCCGCATCACAAGTGCAATGATCTGTGCAAAGCTTCCTAGCGTCCTAAGGCCAAAGCCAATCCTTTATAATACCCAAGTGTAACAAGCTGTTGGGTTGTTTTTCTTTAAGATACTTGAGAAAATGACACTTTTATGGGTTTTGTTTTTGGGTTGATATTGAGGGGGTGAATATGGCCTTGTAAATGTGTGTGTGATTCTCAGCGTTTTTTCTCTGTCCGACGCCAGATGCTAAATGTTTTTTCTCCAGTGGCTAACCAGGATAAGAAGTAGAGTTGAGAACCTGAAGACCATCTTCACAAGGAAAAAAAATGATGTCTGTCAGCCAAAACATTTCTCTCTCTACTCTTTCCAGCGTTGTTCCTTCCCTGGAGAAACACGTGTTTGGAAGCATGGAAATTTATCTATTTCTATGGGAAAAGAAGCCTTCTGTTCAAGGGCCAGACCACGCTGACCCTGCAGCTTCCCTGGAGGAGGAGGGAGGAAGTGAGGGAGCGAGGGAGGGATGGCCTGAGGAGCAAGGTTGATCACCGGACCCAGGCATGGTAGGCTACGGTACCAGCAATAGACGTTTGTTTGCATCACCTCATTGTCACCAATAACACAGATGAAGTGATGGAGGGAAGGGCTTTTGTATCTGTGTGTGTGTGTGTGTGTGTGTGTGTGTGTGTGTGTGTGTGTGTGCGCGTGCGTGCGTGATTTCCTGGTTTTGACACAAGGCTGCAATCTGCTCACCGTGCATCTCATTAGAACTACAGGCATACACTTGAACACACAAAGTCCATAGATGTAGAGCAAGCCCACATTCATGCAAAACAAAAATATACAGACATACACTAATGATAAGTTACACATCCCACATTATTTATCCCAGCAAGCACAAGCAGAGTGGCAGATGTGGGGTCATATTTCGGTCAGTGTGGGTATAAATAGCATGTGGGATTCCAGATGGAGGAGAACAGGCTGGACTGGAGACACTTATGATTTTATTCATAGGAGAGAATACAGATGAGAGTCCATACTGAATACATGCTAGCTCATAGCAGTCCATACTGGAGACATGCTAGTGCAAAGCCGTCCATACTAAAGAGATGATAGTTCATAGCATTCCATACAAAACACATGTTAATAGTCCATACAAAAGACATGCTCGTTCATAGCAGTCCATACTAAAGACATGTTTACAGTCCATACAAAATACATGCTAATCCATAGAAGTTCATAATGAAGACATGCTAATAGCAGTCCCAAACCAAAAACATGCTAGTTCATAGCAGTCCATGCTAAAGACATGCTAGCTAGTTCATAGCAGTCCATGCTGAAGACATGCTAGCTAGTTCATAGCAATGGGATGATTATCTTCAGATATGAATGTCATTAAATGCCAGGAAGTTAAACTGTGTCTTCATTTAAAAAAAAGACTTGAAGAGTAGCCAGAAAGTACATGCACACACACACACACACACACACACACACACACACACACACACACACACCTACACACACACACACGCACACACACACACAAACACACACACACACACACACACACACACACAAACACACAAACAGAATCCATACATTATATTGACATTAGGAGCTCATTAAAAATAGAGGACTTTACCCTCCGTTCACCCCAACAAATTTCAGGTTTTTCTTGGCTCCCCCACTGCTCCGCTTGGCTGTTGCACCGTTCTTCTTCATAATGGATTTCAGCCCTGGCAGAGAGGCAGAAATAGAGAGAGAGAGAGAGATAGAGAGAGAGAAAGAGAGAGAGAGAGAGAGAGAGAGAGAGAGAGAGAGAGAGAGAGAGAGAGAGGGGTTGTGATTGTGATCATTAGGTTGCCTTGTGGTGTATATATTTGTGTGACTGTCTCTTTTTTCAGGAATAAGGCAGGTGTGTGATCAAAGTAGACATATTTTCCTGATGAAAAAAGGATGGCAGTGATACAGTTACACCTGCCATAGTGATCTTTGCTCAGATAATGAAGATAGGGATATGTTTGGCTGTATATGTGTGGATGGCTGCACAACACTGTGCAGCCATCCACACATCTATGGCTACAGGGTGCATAGGTGCCCAATTACTATGGTTATGGCATGGCTGCATCTTTTAAAGACCTGTGCACACATTATTTGAAGCTCTCTGAAAGTTTGACATTCATATATATATATGTATATATATATATATATATATATATATATATACCTATATATTTAACACACATTAAATGAGTCACAATTTAAGGTTTTGTGGATAAAGAAGTATAACTTTGCTTTGATAAATCAAGGTGTTCGGAAATTGGTACCAGCTAAACTTAATATTTGAATCGCAGCTCCTGAATGATAGACTTGATGAAAATATAATATCGCTGATTGCATTCAACAACACTGCAGGCATTAGTCAGTTTAGGTCGACCAAATGATAGCAAATTGAGGCAGTGGCAGAAATGAAAGCAGTCAAAGTCCATGATAGTGCAAGGATATCTAGGGCCCTATCTTGCATCCAGCGCAATTGACTTTCTACACTAACGCATGCTAGTTTGCCACTGGCGCAGAGCATTCTCTTCCCTCCTCCGCCACGCGTCGGTAAATTAGGGAATGATCTTGCGCCCCAAGGGGCGGTTCGGCAAAAGGAGGAGACGTGTTCTGGCGCAAAAGTTCCCTGGTGCTATTTGGCAGTTTCAGAAAACAATTCCGCCACAAATCAGGAAATACCTGGTTTAAAGTCAGTGGCGCGTTGTTCAGATACTATTTTAAGGGCGCATGCATAATGTTGCTTGTGCACCTCGCGCATACACTTTGCTTCTCTCATCTACCTAGCCAAACATTCTTGGTAAATTATTTGGGAAAGAACAGCTGATACAGCGGTAATAAGTTGTACTTTTAAATCAATGCATCGGCAAACACCGTACAGCAAACACATATTTTCTTGACACAGACATCGTGTACAAGACCATAGCTTTTAGGATTGGTGACTATTTGATCTTAATGTATTGCGTATATCATTGAATAGAACCACAGTTACCACATATCATATGTGTGTTAAGTTTTCTTTGCCGAAATTTATTTGAGGACTCGTTTTTGGGACTCAAAGTTGTTGAAGAAAACGCTATTCCATGTAAGAATAAGGCCATATTATTTGGCTATAAACTGAGCCATTTGAAGTTTGAAATTCATGTGGTCATGCATCTGTCTCATCGGAGACTGCAAACGCGCTGTCAAAATATCAACTTGTCAGATTCAAATGCGCTCATGGCTCTTAAAGGGGATGGGAGATGGCACTCCCATTGGTTTATTGCACGTTATGCCCAAACCACACCTACGGGTAATTAGGCTACTTCAGACCAACCCTTTTTAGATTTGCGCCGGGCACAAGAGTCATTTATCCGCCGGTAAAATAGCAACATCACCATAGAACCTCCCACAAAGCTACTTGCGTTTGGCGCTTCTCACTTGCGTTTCAGACCGTTAAAAAAAGCCCCCTAGAGAGCATAGATGTAGTCTGTGAAGGATGCCATAAAACAGTTACCCTATGTCTTACACATCAACACACATGTAAGCATCCCTTTTACATCAATGATGCTAATGTCATGTCAATAAGAAAATGACTCGTACAAAAGCTGAGCAATGGGTTCTTGCTGTGATAACAATAAGAGAACACACTAATGGCGCGTTTCCACCAGCGGGTGCGGTACGGCCCGGTGTGAATAGGTGCGGAACGGTTCGTGTTTCCACCGCCAAAAGTAGGCGGGGTCCGGACTTAGCCGCGATTAGCTGTACCTATCTCTCACTACTCCTCCGTTGGGGTACCAAGCGGTCTGAAAGGGTGCATACAAGTTCAAGCTACAAACGCTGTCTGTTGATTGGTTGACAGAATTGTCACTTCTGAGCGACCCAAATGCGCCATAACAGAACTCCAAAGAACAACAGGTAAAAAGTCAAACATAGTCCGTTTTTATATTGTTATCCCAATTGTGCTCTGGCCTGCCCTCGGACACCCGTGGATTCTTGGGTTTGTGGTTTCGTTTAGTGTGTTTATGTGTGGCTTTGTGGCTACTTCTTCATGGAGCTTCCCTGGGAAGACATTGTGGAGCCTGAGTATGCCATTATAACCCAGCAGAGTTAATTTACAGTAATAGTGTGGAAATGCACACAACACTAATGGACTCAATCTGAGATAGCAAAAGCCAAGATCAATGTGCAGTATTTATGATTTATATTAAGGTGAAAATGAAGGTTACTTTTGGCCGCCATTCAGATGGAAGTACCGCAAACAACTTCAAATAATTCATCACCCACCTCCCATTGAGTAAAAATGTAAGTGTAGGTGTGTGTGTGTGGAACAAGTGGAGCTGTAAATAAGGATCTTTTGCTCATGTACATTTCTGACACAACTGAAACATTTTTGTTTTATCAAACCTTCCCAATATAAGGTTACCCATAAGCAACCTTTAGTTGCTTGAGAGCTATAGCGTGTAGTTAGTCCTCTTCATATGACAGTAAATGTTGTAGCTAGGGATGCACCGAAAATTCGGCCACCGAAAATGTTTAGCCGAAAATGGCCCAAAACATAATTTTCGGTTTTGGCCGAAGGAGTAAAAAGGCCGGAAAAAAATACAGAACATTTCTATTTTTGATTGATTTTTGATGTGAGAAAAAAAAGCACCTCCTCGAAGCAACGAAAGTGGTCTATTAAGTTCAAGATGGGTGGGTGAGAATAGGGATACCATACCGTCATGAATTTCATTCATAGAATTTCCGAGAGGATATTCAATGTTCAGATACAGATCTCGTTATAAGAATAATTGATATTGATGTAACAAGAAAGGATGTAATGATAACACCCATAAAATAAAGGCTACATGGTTCTAATAATTTAAATATCATTAACTTATAAAGCGTATAACGAGACAACGAGACGATCTAGTTGTGGGCCAGCAGAGGCTGCATTTTAACAATAATAGCTACATGGTCTACTTATAATATTATAACTAAATAATTGTATATTTTATTATTTAATTAATTCAATATTAAACCAAAGCATTTCAATGTGGAGATTATTTTCGACTTCAATAGGGGGGCAGGCTGCAGAGGATTCGTCAAAACAACAATCCGATTTATCCGATTTTTTTAGCAGACCCCCTTAAAAACTAACCACGTCCCTTAAACCCAGACTCACACCAGGTTGTAGAAAAAATGCCCACAGCGGAAAACACATTACAATAACAGTATAAACTTGTGACATGCCTACGTTTCTTTGGCCTGTTCTTTTCAATGGGCCTGCGTCCAGGTCACGTGACTGTCATGGTTGCTATGGTGGTTGCCATCGACCACCCCTCATATCTTTCAATTTTCCACAGTCTAGACTTGTAATTTATAAGTTACTTTTGTGATCAACGTGACTCCTTTTTTTTTAATCACTGTCTGGTGGCTAGTTACGTCACTCTGAGAGATGTGCATGGACATATTTGGAAGTGACACAGCCTATAACCTATTCGTGAAAGCAAAACATCAAGCTCATTGATTTAACAAGGCAGGGTTATTTGAAATAATTCATTAAGATATCATGTGTGAGAGGTCATTCCTCCCCCTGAGTGTGTATGGACTATTTCTGGTGATTGAAATGCTCATTGCAAGCTTCCTATTTATGTCTAGTTTTCCCCTACTGTCCACAAGCACCCCCCACCTCCCCATATGGATATGGAGAATTGTTGCCATGTCCCAGTGGTGGTGGTGTCATATCTATGAAAGAGGGCATTCAAATACACTACAATGATCAATTAGGAGGCCGAAGCCCTACAGAAAGTGATGCAATAGGTAACTTCTGCGTCAAGGACAGTAACAAGTAAGCTATAGACCTGGGGTCTCGTTAATATCAACGGGGGTCTCAAAGGACGCATATGATCATCACTTTAGGGATTCCAGCCCTACAAGAATTCACTCAGCAAGTGCTTCATCTCGTTGCACCTCACCCAGCGGCTCGCTTGCAAGTTCTTCCCAGACCTACACCCTAGCCATTCAACATGCATATCTGAGAATTAGGTCTGTCTTTAATAATGACAAAAAGTTATGAGAGAAATTAACTTTTTATCTCATAAGGGGCGTGGTGCCGGCTCCTTTTGACCCCAGACAAAAGCTTGTCCACAGACCAGCTGTATCTACACACCTTAAGGCTACGTTTACATGACTGGATTATTGCAATGCACTGTTCTCGGGACTACCAAAATCTACCACAAAAAGTCTACAGCTTGTACAGAATGCTGCAGCTAGACTGCTGACCAGAACGAGAAGGTTTGATCATATCACACCTATTCTCGCCTCTCTGCACTGGCTACCAATAACTTTCAGATCGGACTTTAAGGTGCTACTGCTAACCTATAAAGCCGTGCATGGATCTTCTCCATCCTACCTGAAGGACCTGATCATTCCTTATAGTCCTTCTCGGTCCCTCCGGTCTGCGGGAGCTGGCCTTCTTTCACTGCCGAAGGTTAAAAAGAAATCGGCCGGACAGAGAGCGTTTGCCTATCGAGCCCCCTTCCTATGGACTAGGCTGCCACAAGTGATCAGGGAAGCTGACTCTGTGGAGCTATTCAAAGGAAAGCTCAAAACGCACCTCTACGATCTTGCATTTGGAACATAGGATTGTGAAAACGATTGTGAAAATGCGAAGTGAAGACCACTCTGGTTGTTTGTGTTTTGTTAATGCAGTATACATTCCCGCTATGTACTGTTCCGTTCTAATTCACTATTCTGTCTGTTCTAGCATGTTGCGGTGACTGGACTGGATGCCTGGACTCTCCTCATGGTCAACCGGCCAGCACCACATCACCATTTTTGTGCATGTATTTACCTGTATTATGGCACCCATTGCACTCCTGACCATCCCTGGAAGAAGGATCCCCCACTATGCGTTTCTTCTCAAGATTTCTTCCTTGCTAATTTCAAGGGAGTTTTTTCTTGCCCTTATGGGGGCTTGGGTAAAGGGGGGTGTCATAAATATTTGACTTGTTAAGCCCTTTGAGACTGTAATGGTGATTAAGGGCTATACAAATAAAATTGAATTGAATTGAATTGAATTGAATGACGACGGTCTGAACAGAAGATGCAAAAGTGGCGTTGCGTCTTCACTTTTTATTCCGCGTTTAGACAAGCATTTTCGGGAGGAAATCTGCGTGCATACGGTGACGCAAAAGTGTGTGGAATTTGATTGGGTATGCATGCCAGGCGGCTAGGTGGTGCTGTGATACACTATCACACAACACCGCCATGTCTGAGCTTATGCGTAGAATCTTCATTCTTCTCTTATCTGCGCCGCAAAGACCAAAACATAATTACAGATCCTTCTCTGTTCAGTAATACTATCTGTACATATCCTGTACATTTTGTGGAAAGACTCCTGTACGTTTATTAGAGCTGCCAGAGCAGCTTGACGGTCCGACGCATGGAAATAATCCAACATGTTTTTTTATTTCGCTATACTGGCACATGTATGTGACGTAAACGCGTACGCGACGTCAGCAGATCTGAGCAGTTTTGCGCCTTGGGAGTGTAGACGGAAATGCTACGGCGGAGGGTATTCAAGAATCCACTCTGGAGGGTGGTTTCAGATTTTTGCGTTTTTTAAGCCGCAAAAACGCTGTCACTGTCTAAACGAAAGGCACCTCCGATAAAATATTTTGTCCTTTTTACCCGCAAGCGTCCTCGTGTAAACAGGGCCTAAGGCACAAATTTACACCTCCATCGCACCAAAAATGGGGACCAGAAACTAACCTGTCTTATGCACATTTACCTTACTGTTGGAGGTCATGCCCCTTTTCCCGCCTTTTCAAGATAGCTAGAGATGCCAAAATGTATATATATAATGCACATTTTCCAGGATCCCGAGAACGACATATCTGAGATTTGGAGTTCTAGCCCTTACAGAAAAAAAGTTTTCCAAAATAGACAATTTTTTGGACAAAGCCTCTCAGAAGTGTTGCCTGCAAGACTTGTGGTGGGTCAGAATGTGGTTGAAAGACAGTTTTTTAGATAGGAAGGTCCTACTGCCCTGAAACTTGACTACCTTATTCTAGGGCCTAACTGGGACACCCACACCGAAACTTGGTCCTCTCTGACCCCGAGGGCAGGGAGAGGGGGGGGTCTGAGGTTTTGGGTTAGGGTTAGGGCTGGCCTTTATCGAGAGACCCACATTTTCACAGAGTAATCCCAAGATACACCCTGGTTGAAGGTCTAATGGACACGATTCTATCTCTTGTCAACTAATTTAGATTAATTTCTAGCAATGGCTTGTTGCCAATGAGTTTCAATGGAGCATTTGATGATGCTGTGTGAGCCTTTCCAGAGGCGGAGCCAGACTATGAGACACACTTTGTTATGTTCTCTAAATGCATTCCATTTTAGCTGTGATCTAGAGCTCTGCAGCGGCCTCCTATTTTAGAGAGGGAACGAGATGGGAACCAGTACACTTTCCCTCTTTTTTTTCTTTTTTTAGTAAATCTGTCTATCTACTCTTAATAGATAGAAAGGTCCGTAAAATACACATTGAGAATGTTTCGGTTGTTAATTTAATCTTGACAGTAGTAGTCCAGGATTCCAGGGAGCTTTTGTTTTCAGTTTAAAATTAAAACAGTGTTCTCTGAAGGCTAATGTTAACCAGACGTCCCATTCTCAAGTCTCAGAGTCTGAAAGCAACCATATGGAAACAGCTTAAATAATACAATAACAGAAAACTTGCATATTACTGTGTGTGTGTGGGGGGGGGGTTATGAACTCTGAACATGAAATAACTATTACGGCAAAGACATTCTATATTTTAGTATATTTTAGTAGTAAGAGTTGTCAAAGAAAGTACCAAGGCATACCTACTGTGTGTGAGTGCATGGCGTATGTTTGTGTGGGCGTGTGTGTGTCTGTGTGTGTGTGCATGTGTGTGTGTGTGTGTGTGTGTGTGTGTGTCCATACATGTGTGCAAGCTTGTGTGGCTAACTACAAGGAATAGATATATATACATCTAATGTGTTCTTGGAGGCCATCCAATTACAGGCCATGTATTCTTGCCATCAGAACGGGACAGTTGTTTTTCCATTTCAAGTCCTGGCAATCAGTCAGGTCTAATGCCATACAGCCACTTCTCTCTGCCAAAACAGACTTGTGAACGTTCATGTTCGTTCGTAAATAAAGACTTGAGAACGGAAGCCAGAATAGATCTGGGTTTTGGGTCCCCTCTCTCGGCCGCATACTGTGGGCTAATTGAGGAGGGAAGTAACTTTGGGAACAACACAAGGGAAACATTTCCTCTGCATAATATCCTTTATAAAAAGGAACATTGGAGTTGTTTTCATCAAACTAACTAATTATAAAACTAAACTAACATCCTCTAGATTGTCTATAGTGGAAGCCCTGTGATCTTGTTGTCAGTCTGTAGCCTCCAGGGCGGTCTTAATGTGTTTGTAAAATAGTAGTAAGGGCAAATTTTATAAAAGCCGCTTCAATGGCACATTACTTCAGCTACAAAATGCTCTTTACTTCATGTTTTATTTTTTTCACACAAAGATGACTGATTGGGACTAGGCTCTTCATGTTTTCAAAGGGATTATTTCACTCTGTTGCATCATGCATGTATAACCATGCCTTGAATAAGGCACGTCTTTATTTTTTTCTTTTTACAAGATAAATGCAGCTCGCCAACTTGAATGTTACATTAAGCTCTTAAATAAAGCTTCGGTGTGAAGTTCAGCTCCACTCAGTGAGCGGAATTCAATTAAGCTAGAAAGCGATTTGTCTAACATCTGATGATAGCTATTACGCTTTTTTACCTTTATTAAAACAAACCTCAAATCACAAATTTGTTATAGACACTGTCAATGTTTGTGCAGACATTACCCTGACCGGTCTATATGCTCATCAGGGGCAACTTCATCAAACTTGCCCTATTAGATAGATTACACTCATATTAATATTACAGTCATTGAAGACATTAGTATATATATAAATAACAACCAAGGATGGCAGGATTAATATTCATGTTAACAGAGACATTTCCATATTAATCCATTTTGAGGAGGAGAAAATCAAAAGCGGAAGAGACATGACCCTATTAACCATAAAGAGGACCCTGATAAAAGGGTATGAATAATTATATTCCACTGTGAAGAGGGTTATTTTAATGAATCTGAAAGTGAGGAATCTATGTAGATTAACATGCAGATTAACAGTGGTTTTGCACGTGAGCACAGCTTGCGGTGTATGCATGGACGTCGCCACAATATAATGGGGGGGGGGATCACGTCCCCCTCACTTTAAAAAGTTGTTTGGACCCCCCCACATTTGCCATCAAAAATTTTAGTGCATGACTGGTCTAGTAGTCAGGCGTTCTTTCCATTGCTTCACAATCAAATCTGTTCCACTTTATCAGTAGGGGGAATACCCATATCAATAGAAATCTACTACGCGTTTTCCTGGTTTCCTAACACACACAGCCGCATCACACACGCATATTCAAAACATGCACCGAAGCAAGCCTATGTTGAGAGTCAGATCAAGGACAGCGACAGACTTCAGCTACACATTCATTGTCAAAATGTCCACCTACAGCTGAAAAGGCTTTCTTTCTGGTCAGATATTTAGCCTATATTTTAGTGCCAGGTCATGTTAGATTGTATTTAATTTAATCAAAACAATAAAACGTTGCCTAGCCTACCAGGAAACCTTTGAGCCTAGGCTGGTCTCCAACATTGACTGTTCCACAGATGAGATGGACATAAGGACTTTTTTTTTTCGAAGAAGAGGAAAGTAAGTCAGAGTTATCCACGATTTCCCTTTAGTGGCCAAACAGCTAAATTGGTTTCTTCCATGGCCAAACACAGCCAGCTTTTCTGATAATAATGTTAGCACCCTTATGAGATATTCTCTGGCTATAGCATTAGCAATAGTCAAAGTCACAAAGATCCTTATGCTAACATTCAGTGTTTCCCATAGGCCAGGGAGATCATTTTAAATCTAAAAACATGGTAAAATGCATTAGAATGCGGGAAATTGCATCTACTTCTTTCAAAATGTTCTGGGGGAGGATGCCCAGACGCACCGCCAAAATATGTCCCCCCCACACTCAAAATCCTGCAGACGCTCTTAGGTGTATGCAATCATGTGTGGAAGGAAAGCGTAAAGAAGGAAATGTAGCTGGTTTTACGAATCTGGGGAAAGTACCTTGTTCTTGCTGTTTTTTGGCGGCAGCAGCTTTCTGCGCTGGGGAGTAGAAGGCAGAGAGAACGCTGAGAGAGCTGACCAGTTGACTCTGAATAGAGCTCATCTTGGATGGGCCTGCTTTCCCAGTGGGCTTCCCCACTGCCACCGCCACTGCTGGTGCAGAGGCTGCTTTCCCCGCAGGCTTGGCTGGCACTCCCTTCGCAGGAACGGCTCTTTTCCCTGTGCTTTGCTTCTGCGTGCTTTGCCCTTCCTGCTGGCTGGGTGCACCTGGTTGAGCTCCAGACCCACCACTGCCCAGCTGGGCCCACTGCTCGCCCAGGAGCCCCGTCAGCCTGGTCACTACCTGGCCAAGGGCCGCCGGGGAGGTGGGAGACTCACCCGAGCCTCTGCGTGAGGACTGGGCATCGCCGGCCTCACGACGCAAGGCCTGGGCCTCGGTTGAGCCGCGGCGCTGGGCAGCCTCGCTTGAACCTCTGCGAACGGTCGGTGTCTCGCCAGAGCTTCTTCGAAATGGTTCCTTCTCACCGGAGCCCCGCCGCGGGCCTGAGGGCTGGCCTTGTTGGGCCTCACTCAACCCCCGGCGAGCGGGGTAGGTCTGAGACTGGGTTTGAGAGGTCTCAGTGGATCGCCGGCGCGAAGGCTGAGGCTCCTTGGAATCTCTCCGAGACACAGAAGTCTGGGATTGGGGTGGGTTTGGAGTGTCACTCGACCCCGGGGAAGGTGGCTTTTTCTGGGCTCGAAGCTTTGGTTGAGGCTGTCGGTCATTCGATGCCACAGAGGGCTTGCGTGGTTGGGGCTGGACCTCGGCCGGAGGCTGAGCCTGGATCTGAGGGGAAGACTGCTGCTCGGAAGATGTTTTTGAGAGGTTTTGGTTCTCACTAGAAGTTGCTCTAACAGGCTGAGGGGAGGCTTTAGTCTGAACTGGTACCAAGGCCTTTTCCTCGACCTGAGGTTTGGCAGGAAGGGGGATGGGTTGAGGCTTAGCTTGCTGAGGTAGGGTTTCACTGGATCCTCTCTGTGGATGTACAGGTGGAGCTTGAAGCTGAAGTAGGGAAGACTGCTCGGTTGTAGGTGTCCGGCCTCTCTGAGGTCTCACTGGAATGACTGTACTAACAGAAGAATCGTCTATGACAACTACACTGGTGCATTCATTGACCATGGTTGTAACACCTATGATGAGCTTGTCTGTTGCCGTTTCCATCTGTTCTAAAGCCTTCAAAGCATCTTTATCTTCATCTTCCCTAACAGCTTTTACCATGCTACTTGTCACTTCTCTAGTTTCTATATCAGTATGTAGTGTGAGACTAAGTTTTGTGTCTTTGTTGACTTCAGTTGCTGCAGAGTCACGGGTCTGTCCATCTTTGGTCTCGTCATCTGGAGTTACACTTGCTATACTCTCTGTAACTGCAGAGACACTCTCTGAGATAAAATTGTCTGTAGCCACACTTTCTTGAGCAGTTATTCCCTCATTTCCACTCTCTTCACTTTCAATGACTACAACATCTCTGACTACTATTGCTTGTACCTCCATATTTCTCACCGGATTGCCATTCTGCCTTCTGTCTCTTTGTGTTTCTGTCTCTGTCTGCTGATCTGTCCTTGGTGCTGCCACTGTCTCCGTCACTCGGTCTACAGTGCCCACCCTCTCCGTCAATGTCCCCCGGTCTACACTACTGGCCCTTGGCCTCATTGGATGATTGATCGACGGCCCTTCGTCTGTCTCTGTGACTTGATTCACCCTATCGGCAATGGGCGTTTCTGTCGTTTGGTCCTGAGTGCCAATCCGCTCAGTTTCGGTACCCCGGTCGACGCTATTGGCTCTCTGTCTCGCTGGAGGCAACGTTTCTGCTTCGGTGTCGACTATTTCAATCTCTGTTTGTTGATGTAGACTTCCAACCAGGATTCTAGGTATACAAACCTCAATACAGATTCTGTCCGTGTCTGTTCCCTGATCCACAGTACCGGGACACTCAGTCTCGGTCTCCTGGTTGGCAAAGCCCACTCTCTCCATCACTGTTGCTCTGTCCACACTCACTCTTCTTGCCGTGCTTCGTGGCTGTGTAGTGCACACCTCTACTCGCACCCCCTCGCTCAGTTGTAGGATCCTCACGTCTTTCTGCTTGTTATCTTCAATTTGTTCCTTTAGAAGGCCTTGGGTTCTCTCCAACTCTTGGCTAGCTTGGGATAGTTTAGCGTCCAGCATTGTTAGCTTGTGCTGTAGTTGCTGGAGACTATTTCGTTCGGCATCACTACTGATTGGATGACCCTTGAGCTCCTCTTGCTTCGGTAATTGGCCACCTGGAACACCATCCTCAGCTTCTTTTATAGCCTGTTGAGGTGAGGATAATTGCTGCGATGTGAGGTCTCGGGGTGATTTATTTCCGGTGAGCTCTACGCTTACTTGTTCCGATTTTTCTGATGGCTGTGCTTTACACCTCTGGACATCTCCTGCCTCTCCCTGATCTAAATTACTAGATTGTGATTTCCTGTCAATCTGTGACCCTGTGCTGTCACTTAAACCTTCACTCACCTCTACTGGAGTTCCGCTTGAGGCCTCTACACTTGCCTTGGGTTGATCAATGACAGCCAAGCCTTCTGAAGACCGGTCATCTCCTAGCCTTGTTTCAGTATCAGCCCTTGGGTTTGTGGTAGAAATCAAGGAATCTTGTGCCTGAGCCTGAGCTCGAGCCTGAGCCTGAGCCCGAGCCTGAGCCTGGAGCTCCAGTACCAGTCGTTCTCTCTCCTCTCTTAGAGAGCAGATCTGGGCTTTCAGTTCAGGGATGGTTTTGACTTGTTCTTCCAGCTCTCTGACCCGCTTCAATGCTACTGTGATTTGTTGGTGCAGTCCGGTGCGGTCCTGGGGCAATGATCGCCTTTCTGCAAAGTCCGGTGAAGCACGGAATACATTCTCAGACGACCCATTCTCTGGTGTTACAACCACCCGGTCAGGGCTGCTGGAGTCGGAGCCCTTTCGGTGTTGTACAGTAATGGGCATACTAGAAGCTCTTAGCAAATTGGGGCGACTCTGAAGGCCCAGAGGCCTTTCATCCAGCCCTCGGGTCCCAACGTTGACCTCGTCCCTGGGCTTGTTGGTGACATAGCCGCTCCCATGCATAGAGCCACCATCACTTGGCCTGAAGTCAAATATCTGCTGAACCTCAGTCACCCGGGATTTGGGCTTTGGCCCAAGGGTGGACGTGGCAGTCCAAGTGTCCTTGTCTTTAGGGGCTGGCCGTACTCCATGCCCAGGTAGACTGAAGTTCCTAGGGAGAGTGCTGAATTTAGGACCCTTGATCCTGCGGTGGATGTGGACCCTTTTGATGGTGTTGCCTTTCTCTATGTCATCAACATATTTCAGGAAGTCGAGGTCGAGGTGGAATCCATAAGGGGTCTCCACTGAGTAGGGCAGCTGTTTCCTGGGGACTCCCTCACCGGCTTTTGATGAAAAGCCGTTGGCTGGAAAACAAAAATCAATGGATCAATCAATGAAGCTCCAACTATTGGTAAAACTTTGGTTAAAAAACTTTGACTGCCATTACTTACTGGTGGAGCTCTTACCCCTGATAAAAATGACCAATTGATAATTTACCCAAAGGACCCTTTTCCAGATGAATAGTAGGGTAAAGTAACTTCCTTTAGGTTGGTTTATTTATGTCTGTTGCAGCAGCAGCATGGGAATACATTTTTACTTGACCACGTGTGTCTATACTGGTACACTTCCATACCAAAATCGAACAGACCAATAATGGATGTTTAATTATTAATTAATGAGCTAAACCAGTTTTTGCTACTGTGAAAAAGGTCTATAATAAAGCGGTGAGGATTAGGGTTAAATTATGCCCTCAAGAGAGGAGAGATATTGTAACTTTGTCTCACCCATTCAAACTACTATACTATAAAAAATAAAGCACAGATAAAACTAAACCGATTCTATAATGTAAACACTACCTCTATAATCGGCACTGGTCCCTCATACGGACTATGCTGCAAAAATGATGTTTTATTATGCTAAACCAAATCACCTAGCAAGGTTTAATGAGCATGCAGCAATTGCACCAAAACACACTCATCTGTATGCAAAATGTGCTTCACACCATGTGAACATCTGCTTCTGAGAGTGGGCCCAGCAGGAGAGGGTTCATTTAAACCAGGCCTATCTGTTTGTGATAAAATGCCTAAACCTAATGATTAACATTGTCCCACCGCATAAATGATGATGGTCATATAGACAGGTCAAGAAATAAATACCATCCTTATTTGATGTGAAGAGGAGGTGCTTTTGGCCTCACTTAGAATTAAGTCGTCAGTCCTATATAGATTGTATGCTTTGATTGTTAAACTTCACTTACTATTCTTTGGATGAAAGTGTCCAGCTAAATTACTACCTACAGATGTGGCCTAAATGGTGGTCTCAATTCGCAGAGCGAAGTGTGTTTGAGGCCGGCATCCTTCAGTGTCAAACAGTGGACACTTCATGCTTGTTAAATACGGGGTTCGGTGACTCACCACTTTTCTTGTCCATCATTGGAGGCAGAGTTCACAGTCATGGGCTTTTCTTTCAGTATAGTTTGGAGTCTGCGATCTAGGGAGAAAGTATAAGAAAATAAAAAAATACGGCTGTGTGAGAAACTAAACTCAAAACCTATTATCACGGCGAGGACTAAAGAGGTATAGACGTCTATAATGGTGGAATTGTTTTAACACAATGTTTTAAGAAGGCAGACAACAACAGTAGGGCCAACTCTAGGGGCAACTGTTAAATACAACCGTTTCTTGACTGTTCGCTTTTGTTAACCAGAAACCAAGAACGAGTAGGGTTTCTTGTAAACAAAAAGAGCTACTTTGTAACTGGAAAGATTAACGTTTTTTTTTTTTTTTTCTAGCTTAGTATTGACCACAATTACAATCCCGATTTGAACTGGAAATTAATTAATAGTCTATACAGCAGGGATGAGTCATATTGTACAGAGGATCATTTGGCCCTTCAAACCATGGATAGAAATAAATGCTGACAGCATTTCAATCGTGGAAGGTCATATTCCGTTTTTAAACTTAGCTCATAAAGCCCTCAGATTTAAAGACACAAATCAACGCTTTTGACATGATTGATCGCCAGACAAAATTCCCATATGTTTAATCATTAAATGTCCACATTAAATACCCTATGTTGGCCTAATATTTAGATAGTAAAAACAAGGTGCAGTGCAAAACATTCATTATCTTGTCACACACAGTCAGACACATGCACACGTGCGCACACAAACGCCTACTTATACACCAATTAATCAAAGAGTATCATTATGTTCCATTTTAATTAATCAATATTCTTACAGGTAACACATTTGCCACCTTATGGATTACTAATGAATCAATAATACAATTGAATAATAACACATAACAGCCCCAGTGGCTTTCAATGGCATGTTATTGCAAACATATAATCTGACTCTTATTATAAAGTTAAACACAAATCAAGCACTCAGTTGCCGTGTAAATGACTATAAGCATTGCAGAAACGTATTCCCAATCAGTGGTTGCCTCAAGGTTTATAAACACTTAATAACAAACCTCACTGGTTTTCCATTTTTACACATTCTCATACATACGCTGCATTTCACAGGTGGTCTGCGATATGTAAGCTATTTTATACGGTCTATGCATTAAAGTTTTTCTGTTTCTCTTTTCTGTCTTTGTAACGGCTGCTGTGCCCTTCAGATAAAATGCTAGATTCATAAAATACTCCATACTTAAAGGTTCCTTATCCTTTAGTCTCCTTCCGCCCTACTTCCTCCCTCATTGATAATGTAGTTTCCTACTCCAGTTTGCCATTGCCAAACCCCTTCTGGAGATGGCTTTGGCACGAGGAGAATAAAGGAACACTGACGCTTAAGTGGTAGGCTTCACAATGCCATGGTGTGATCTGATAGGCGCAGAGAGAATGGGGACAGCCCTCTGTCTACCTAAAGACTCGCAGTCTGACATCTGAGGCAATGTGTCTGGCTACTAACCCTAACCCTAACCCTAAGTCTCACTGAAAATCCCACAATTACCTGGTGGTCTACTTGTTCCAATGTTTTGTTACCTACTGCATGATAGCCAGGCTCATCCACACCGATGTACTACGGAGGGATGTTTCATAGTGATAGGGCTTAGCATTCATTCATAAAGCCATGTGTGAAGCCTTGGTGCAAGGCGAGCGTTTTGCTGCTCAGTCATGTAATCAATCAAAATGACAGCAATCGCAACGTCGGCTCTGGTCTCATTATGTGGTGATGACGTGCTATTTTCAGATGGCTTCACACGAATGTCAGACATCTCGACGGGGAAATAGGATATCAAGAAGAGAAAGAATCCAGCCTATCGATTTTTCTGATACAATTAAATAAATCAAATCAAATCAAATCGAGAAGCACACACCAACAGTCAAGTTATTGATCACTTCTGTGAGCTATGGGTGCCAAGAACGCGTACAGACGCCCAAACGCTTGTGTATGCGCATATACATAGGACACACACACAGCCACACCCACACATAATGACTGACAGCCTTAACGTGCAGCCTGTGACAATGAATGATGGCTGCTATGGCAACAGCCTTTCAATGTAACTTCAATGTATCTTCAATGTAACTCTGTGTCGTCTCGTCTTGTCTGTCCTAGGAAGCCTAAAACACATACATGGTTTCGAGAGAGAGGGGCCATCCCCTGGGTCATCCAAATGCTAACGCAAACACAATCAGTGCACTGTCTGGAAGGCTTAATTAGCTTGATTTGCGAACGGAAGGACGCGACTGGTAATTGCCACGTAAAGTACAGGCCGACCCAATGGCAATTAAAAACAAAGTCGGTTGGCAAGAGAAATGCTCCTAAATTAGCCCTTGTCAAATTGAGGGTTAGATGTGAGAGAGAATGTGTGAGGGAGAGAGAATGTGAGAACAGAGAGAGGGAAAGAGCGATAGACAGAGACAGAGAGAGGGAGAAAGAGAGAGAGAGAGAGAGAGAGAGAGAGCGCAGAGGGGAAGGAAGCATATTAGCAAAACTGAAAGTTAATCCTGGAAGCAGGAAAGCTGTATAATCGTAAAATGGAATACTTTGTGACTCCACTGAACTCCTACTCTTCAGATAACAAGGAAGATCCTCGCTAACTTCAGCTGAAACCTAATTTTGCTGCATGCAGGCACTTTAATTAAAACCATTCTTGAACTTCGTGTGGCTAATGAAAGCCTTCCAGCGTAAAATATATACTGTGCTTCCTTCTGTTTTCAATGAGTGACCCGATTGAAGAGCATCGATGCTGACATGTTTCAGTGTACTTTGAGCTGACGTGTGTGTGTGGGTGGAGTTAACTCAGGGGCTCTCAATTGAGTTTCAAAAGAGTTGTGACTAATATAATTTCACAGCCCTGTGGCTAGCTAGTCGAGTTAGCCACTGACAGTTATGGCAGGATGGCACCTGATGATGTCTTATCCATACGGAATTAATATCGACAATGACAGGTCAACGTTCTGCTAACACAAACTAGTGATCGACTGATATATCAGCGTTTTGTTTTTTTTGCGTGATTTACAGACAGTTCAATAAATGTTATTTTTTTAAAATGGAGACATTGTAACATTTGTTATCATTGCGTCATTTTTATGATGTAAATTGAGGGAGGCTTAGCCTGGAAATCCAGACCCACATCTAGAAAGCTGTAGGGTCTGGCAACGAGTCATGAAAATGGCCCAACTCGAGGGGCGGCACCAAGCATGCATTTGAAAATATCACTGGATAACACACATTGGATAACACTATGACCAATCAGAAGAATACAAGGGTGACGTATCCAGACCAGTGGAGCTAACCAATAGATAAGACTCTTGTCGTATCCGGTCGGTAAAACAGCAACGCTTTTGGCCCGCCTATATTGATACATCGATGTGATTGATAAATGTTCTGGGCCAGGGGAGGCCCAGAATATACACGAGTATATTGCTCGTTCCCAG
The DNA here is from genome assembly GCF_949987615.1 of Pollachius pollachius. Lineage (NCBI taxonomy): Eukaryota > Metazoa > Chordata > Actinopteri > Gadiformes > Gadidae > Pollachius > Pollachius pollachius. The sequence goes on from NC_136940.1 coordinate 10,930,395, forward strand.
AGTGACTCGCTTAGCAAATTCAAATTGTGCTCTCGCGAGAACTCTGGATTTCCAGGGTAATATCGGCTCCAAATATCGGCTCAAGAAAATCGGTATCGGCGTATCGGTTATCGGCTAAGGCTGATGAAAAAAAATCGGTATCGGCCCTAAAAAATCTGTATTGTCCATCCCTAACACAAACCAATACCAGTGGATTTAGGCGCAGCTAGGATCTGCTAGACTAAGACATGCTAGGCTATGTGGTAAAATATATCTATTTGTGTGTTTATGTGTCATGTCTATGCACTGTGTATACTCATTCATCACAAAGTGTCAGGAGATGCACCACAAAATCACACAAAATAATCAGTGGAAAGTGTCTTGGCATTTCAGTAGTCAACACCCTAGTGAAGCATCCTCCCACCAACACATTGGGGGAACCCCTCAGAATGGGGTCTGGCGCCTCGGTCTGGCATCGCCATCACACTAAGCCTGACGTTGATGAATATGTGATGAAATGACGAGGGCCGGGCGAGGCCGAGAGAGGGCTCCAAAATAAGAGCATGAAGACAGAAGAGGTGAGCCACCTGTTTTCATGTTTCTGTTATACATGGTTTACTGACAGATGCAAACACACACCCACACTTCAATAAAAGCTTCTGAAGTTTTACAATAAATCGTAAAAACACCTCCTGACACGTTTGATACGGAGAAGTACTAATTGAGTGATACAAATATGAATTGAATGATAGAAGTATTCATTGAATGATAGAAGTATTCACTGAAAGATACAATTATTTACTGAATGAAAGAAGTATTAATTTAAAGATAGAAGTAATATTTGAATGATGTAAACAATAATTGAATGATAGATGTATTCATTGAAAGATAAAAGTATTAATTTGATGCCACGTGTCAAAACATCAGGATTCTCAGGGTGTAAGATATTGAATTAGACTGATAGCGAGTGACTAACCCTAACTAACCTACATGTATTTTCCTTTCTCTGTCTCTCTCATTCTTGTATACACACACATGCATGCATCAATGCATCATTTGAGTATTTCCCATTCAGATGCACCCACACACATACACACACGCACACGCATTCACCCTGTACCTAAATATACCTATGAAAGGATGTTTACTGCACTGCTAGCAGAAAAGAGGGAAAACAACAACAGCAGTCTAGCTGAGTGATCACCATGTCCCATGTTCCTACCACATCCCTCACGTATGACCCAGCTGTCTCTAACCTGGTATGGCCTGAGAACACAGACAGGAAATCTCACCACTCAAACCGCACAATGCAAAAAGCACAAGCCTTATTTATCACAGGGGATTGCATCTGGCTGGTGGTCAATTATGACAAAATCGTTTTACCACCTTTTAACTTTCCATGATCTTGTATTGAAAAAGATCCCATCAAAATTGATGATTAAAAATCAAGCATGCATGCATGCATGCACACACACACACACACACACACACACACACACACACACGCACACACACACACATGCACTACATAAATAAGGATTTATTATTATTTAATAGCATTGTGCACACAATGAAAAATGGTGAAACACAATCCAGAGACGCCCTGTTGTTCTGTATTGTAAACACGTGGGGAGACTGTTGATAATTAGCAGCAGTGCCCCTCATGACCTTCCAGTGCTGATGCTAATGATAACATCTTAGATGACCGAAAACACATACGGACGCACCGAACTTCAGACCTTCATGCAAAATTGTTTGTGATTGTTCATCTCAATAATTTAATCAGTAGGTTGGTTTTACATTGAGACAATCCATCTTTGTCTTCTCTGCCAGAAGCAGCACTTTACAGAAATAAGAGCGGACAGTGTTTTTTTCCTTGTTCCTCTCACATAAAGACTCGTCTGAATTGATCTTCCACTGTAAACGCCGGCCCCCTGCTGGTTTTGGGGCTCCTTCTCTATCCAAAATAGCAACGGTACGGTATTAAGATACTCTCACACAAACACATAGGGCCCTATTTTAACGGTCTGAAATGCAAGTGAGAAACGCAAGTAGCTTTGTGGGCGGTTCTATGACGATGTTGCTATTTTACCGGCGGATAAATGACTCTTGCGCCCGGCGCAAATCTAAAAAGGGTTAGTCTGAAGTAGCCTAATTACCCGTAGGTGTGGTTTGTGCGTAACGTTCAATAAACCAATGAGAGTGCCATCTCCCATCCCCTTTAAGAGCCATGAGCGTATTTGAATCTGACGAGTTGATATTTTGACAGCGCGTTTGCAGTCTCCGATGAGACAGATGCATGACCACATGAATTTCAAACTTCAAATGGCTCAGTTTATGGCCAAATAATATGGCCTAATTCACGCATGGAATAGGGTTTTCTTCCACGAGTCCTCAAATAAATTTCATTCATTCATTCATTCTATTTAACACTCACTCGCGGTAAAACAATGTTTTCTCACGATCAAATACTCATCAATCATAAAAGTTATGGGCTTATACACGATGTCTGTGTCAAGAAAATATGTGTTCGCTTGTACGGTGTTTGCAGATGCATTGATTTAAAAGTACAACTTATTACCGCTGTATCAGCTGTTCTTTCCTAAATAATTTACCAAGAATGTGTGGCTAGGTAGATGAGAGAAGCAAAGTGTATGCGCGAGGTGCACAAGTAACATTATGCATCTGCCCTTAAAATAGCATCCGAACAACGCACCACTGATTTTAAACCAGGTATTTCCTGGTTTGTGGCGTAATTGTTTTCTGAAACTGCAAAATAGCACCAGGGAATGTTTGCGCCAGAACACACCTCCTCCTTTCGCCGAACCACCCCTTGGGGCGCAAGGTCATTCCCTAATTTACCGACGCGTGGCGGTGGAGGGAAAAGAACGCTCTGCGCCAGTTGCAAACTAGCAATGACACATGCGTCAGTGTAGAAAGTCAATTGCGCTGGATGCAAGATAGGGCCCATTGAGAGCATGGCAGTGATGAACACATGATCCTCAAGCACCTTGAGTCCACATCACTCTCATAAACTCAAGGTCAGGGTCAACCACACTGGATGATGAAATTTCAACAGGGCCCCAATACAGATCATCCAGAAAGGCAGATGGAAGTAGTGTTGACCTAGATCAAATGTCATTGGCTGGTTCACAAAGGCTTAAGAGAGGAAGTAGGTCATTGGGAAACACCAAGAGAAGCTTATCGTCATCATCTCGCCGCTATCGTTGTCTGCCTGTTGCTGTCTTGTATGACTCTATAACCATTCTACTATCTTCTGACCTGGCTGTATTCTCTTATCTGCGTCCACCGAAACATCTCGATGCATCTTCATAAAGCCCGGGCACACAGACCCTGTTTCAGCAGCCCCTCTCTCCTCGGTCCCTCCAGCACCGGAACCAGCTTCCTGTCTCCTTGGCGATACACCAGGACAGAAACGTCATCCATTTTTCATCACTATTGCCAGCCAGGCCATTACAATTGCAGTCACTTTAGCACTTAAGCCTCTCTTTCTCTCTCTCCTTCAGTACACATGCATACGCGAGAAGCGGAGGATACCCCGAACGCGTGTGCTAGCGTATCAGGTGTCGCTGCTAAAGCCTGAAAAATGAAGAGTAATAATAATGTTACAGAAGGTTGAGAGAGAGATGGAAAGATGGAAACATCTAGGGAACCAGATGAAGGGTGACTCGAACATGAGGACGAGAGAGATAAAGAGAGGGAGAGAGACAGAACGAGAAAGGAGAAGGAGAAGGAAAAAGGAGGGAGGTGTTCCTGGTGAGACCAAGAAAAAGGGATAAGAAAATTCAAAAGGGAAGAAATGTAATGCAGAAGGGGGTTTGTGAATTTGTGTGTGTGTGTGTGTGTGAGTGTGGATGGTTCTGAAAATGCACACTAAAGAAAGCCAGAGAGCTGATTAATTAAAACTGCCATGCTGCCTGCTGCACACACACACAGACACACACACACACACACACACACACACACACAACAGGCACGTGAAGAGCTTCCCACAGAAACACAGGATATAAATAACCCCGGACCCCTCCCTGACACATTCCTCCATTCAATCTGAAATAGAACATGGAGGGAAAACACACATTTGACACACAAACACCTTCCGTGCTTGTGTGTGACACCTACAGAGAAGGTGCAACCAGGCAGCTATTTCTGTGGCCCCACTGCAATCACTGCCTAATTAAATACATGTTTTACTGATCGGTTGCTCTCGCTCTCTCTCTCTTCATCTCTGTGTCTCTCTACCCTTATTTCGGGGACTATATGTAATGCGTGTCGCTTATATCAACACAAACAAAACACAGACACAAAAGAAAGGCGGTTTATCTGCTCTCATTAAGCCTTCCCAACCATCATCGCTAGCTAATTCTTACTTCAACCGTGAACAGAACATTAGGATAGAAAAACAACGAGAAGAGGTGTGAGGGACGGAATGAAAGAGAGAGAGGGAGAATAAAAGAGAGTGAGAGAGAATGAAAGAGAGAGAGAGAGAGAGAGAGAGAGAGTGAAAGGTGTTATGCAGTTAGAGCTGAGTGAGGAAAATAAAGAGAAAGGTGAGAGAGAGAGGGCGAGAGCGAGAGAAAGAAAGAGAGACAGGGAGAGACAGAGGGTGAGAGAGAGAGACAGAGGGCGAAAGAGAGAGAGATACAGAGGGCAAGAGAGAGAGATTGAAAGAGAGAGAGATACGGAGAAAGAGACAGACAGAGACAGGGACAGACAGAGACAGACAGAGACATAGAGAGAGAGAGAGAGAGAGAGAGAGAGAGTGAGAGAGAGAGAGAGAGAGAGAGAGAGAGAGAGAGAGAGAGACAGAGACAGAGAGAGAAAAAGGTGCAGATACAGCTGGGTGAGGAAAACACAGAGAAAGGGAGGGGGGAGGGAGACAGAGGAAAGGGGAAGAGCTGGTAAGGATGGCGGATCACCTGGATGGACCTTAGCACACAGCCCATCCCAGAATAACCCCTCGACCAAGACTAATGCATCCACAGGAACCTGTGCCTCTATCTGACCGTCTTTCAGTCTGTTGTCCAGCGATTGTGTGTGTGCTGCGTGTGCATTTGTGTGTGTGTGTGTGTGTGTGTGTGTGTGTGTGTGTGCTATGTGCATGCAATAACTTAATGGCAGGATAGTCTAGAGACCCTGAATAGGGGGATTTTTTGTTTAGCAACATGGCGGATGCGCACGCAGAAAGATGGCAAAAAGAACATTTGTTTGACCGGTTGCCATGGTTATCTCTGTGTGGTTAATTTGCAGTTGCGGTGTTAATTAGCGATTTTCTCAGCTTACTGTTACATTAAACTGTAATCAGACAACGCGGTTATATGCTATACACCCTAGAATATCTGTGGTATAAAGGCTGGGACGAATTTCGAATTATAAATCTGTACACTTTATGTTGAAAGTATAGACCGTCGTGATTCCCATTGAAACGAATAGCACTGTGATTATTCTTCACAACGAGAGCTGGTAGGTTGTGAAAAATGAATTAAACTGTAATCAGACAACGCGGTTATATGGTATAGACCCTAGAGTATCTGTGGTATAAAGGCTGGGACGAATTTCGAATTATAAATATTAGTGATGGACCGATATATCGGCCGGCCGATATTATCGGCCGATATTTGTGTTTTTTACGTGTATCGGTATCGGCCGGTATTTTTATTTTTTTCGCCATGATTTACAGACAGTTCAATAAACGGTTCATTTTTTTTTAAATTGAGATATTGTAACATGTGTTATCATCATTGTGTCATTTTTATGATGTTAATTGAGGGAGGCTTAGCCTGGAAATCCAGACCCACATCTAGAAAACTGTAGGGTCTGGCAACGAGTAATAAAAATGGCCCAACTCAAGGGGCCGCACCAAGCATGCATTTGAAAATATCAGAAGAATACAAGGGGTGACTTATCCGGACCAGTAGAGCTAACCAATAGATAAGACTCTTGCCGTATCCGGTCGGTAAAACAGCAACGCTTTTGGCCCGCCTATATTGATACATCACGAGTATACACAAGTATATTGCTTGTTCCCAGAGTGACTCGCTGAGCAAATTTAAATTGTGCTCTCGCGAGAACTCTGGATTTCCAGGGTATTATCGCCTCCAAATATCGGCTCAAGAAAATTGATATCGGCGTATCGGTTATCGGCTAAGGCTGATGAAAAAATATCGGTATCGGTCCTAAAAAATCTATATCGGTCGATCCCTAATAAATATGTACAATAAATAACGTTAGCTCTTTGGCTCATAGCTCAGCGGACTAGAATACCTCCTGCTGCCAAGTCGTAGCTATGGTCCGTCCTATTTACGTGAAAAAACTTTATATTTGGATTGTAAAACGCATTTAAATATAAATGAATGACCTTAATTTATTTTCCTTGGCAAGTGACCATGGTATAAGCGGGATAATGCCCTTTGAGGTGTTAAAAACATGTTTGATCGATCGTAACTTTTTGAGGGAGATGAACTCAAACAGAGTATACATTTATTAAGCATGCAATACGAATAAGAAAAAGCATGATTATTAAAGTATTTGAATTGTTTTATTATGTTGGCAAGCAAGAAGTAGAATAAATGGGATAATCAGTCTTATTAAAAGGGTTTGTGCAACCAACTGCAAAAAGAACCGAACAAGACAAGATTGCGGCTCTTGTCGCTCTCGTCTCTTTCAGCCAACGACATGCGCGTAGAGCAGGGAGTGACGTAGAACGTGGAGTGACGTAGAGTGACGAAGACTGATAATCCCTCTATAGGGTGTTTGACTCCCAGCTAAAAGGTTCTTGGTTTGAACCCCAAAGTTAACAATCTACCACTCAGGCATCGTTGAGCAAAACACCCACCACATATCTTTATGACATGGGAAGGAGGAAAAGGCATCTGCTATTGTATCAACCAGAATTTTGTATAGGTAAGATTCATAATTTCATAAAGATATGGTTATTGTTACACATTTCTGGGACAGAGCTAGGTACCTTGACAGTGCTTTCATGTTGCTTTAGAACCCCCATCTATTGTTGTTAATCCCCTCATGGTTTGCCCTAAAATCATCTGTGCTTGTAAACTGTGTTCTATAAGCCTTCTCACGTTAACATCTAGGGCCCTATCTATCATCCAGCCCAATTGACATTCTACACTGACGCATGTGTCGTTGCTAGTTTGGCGCAGAGCGTTCTTTTCCCTCCACCGCCACGCGTCGGTAAATTAGGAAATGATCTTGCGCCCCAAGGGGCGGTTCGGCGAAAGTAGGAGGCGTATTCTGGCGCAAACGTTTCCTGGTGCTATTTTGCAGTTTCAGAAAACAGTTCCACCACAAACCAGGAAATACCTGATTTAAAGTCAGTGGCGCGTTGTTCAGATGCTATTTTAAGTGCGCATGCATAATGTTGCTTGTGCACCTCCCGCATACACTTTGCTTCTCTCATCTACCTAGCCACACATTCTTGGTAAATTATTTGGGAAAGAACAGCTGATACAGCGGTAATAAGTTGTACTTTTAAAACAATGCATCTGCAAACACCGTACAGCAAACACATATTTTCTTGACACAGACATCGTGTACAAGCCCATAACTTTTAGGATTGATGAGTGAGTGTTAAAAAGAATGAATGAATGCGGGCGCGCGTAAAATAACTAATGAACGTGGGCGCGCCGCGCGCGTGTGTGCGTCCATCTGTTTAAACACACGCAAACTAAACACGTAACGCATAATACAGTCCATGGCAATGTATATTAACGGGGGGACACATGCATATTAGGAACACAAGTCGATAACGATAATGTATACAATACTGTTAAGAAACTATGTTTGTTAATGTATTGCGTATATCATTAAATAGAACCACAGTTACCGCATATCATATGTGTGTTGTGTGTTTATGTGTTTTCTTTGCAAAAATATACTTGAGGACTCAGTATTTCTGAAGTTGTGGAAGAAAACGCTATTCCATGTGTGAATTGGGCCATATTATTTGGCCATAAACTGAGCCATTTGAAGTTTGAAATTCATGTGGTCATGCATCTGTCTCATCGGAGCCTGCAGACGCACTGTCAAAATATCAACTCGTCAGATTCAAATGCGCTCATGGCTCTTAAAGGGGATGGGCGATGGCACTCCCATTGGTTTATTGCACGTTACGCCCAAACCACACTTACGGGTAATTAGGCTACTTCAGACCAACCCTTTTTAGATTTTCGCTGGGCGCAAGAGTCTTTATCCACCGGTAAAATAGCAACATCGCCATAGAACCGCCCCGCAAAGCTTCTTGCGTTTGGCGCTTCTCACTTGCGTTTCAGACCATTAAAATAGGGCCCCTAGTGAGTGTGTGTGTTGCTTAGGGGAGTTGGATGCCACAAACTCTTAACCCTCTAAACATGCCTTCCATTGGGGAGAATTCTGAACTATGTATATTTATTTAAATTATTTCATTAACCTCTAGTGGAGTGTTTCATCAGAGACTGAAGCCCTGGTTAGCATTCTATGTCAGATAGGGGTGAGCAAATGAATGAGCCCTCTTGTTAGTTTGTCTGTAGTTCTTCTGTATGCAGTCCGACTAGTCAATAGTTTCCAACACTTTTCACAAAGGCACACATCAAAGTAAGATAAAATGATATGGATTGTGTTTTAAGCCAGTTTAATGGCCTGTTTGTTGTCTAAGTCAACGGACAATGAAACTGATTAAATGTCACCATTAAATGAAAAAACAGTTACCAAGTAAGTCAGACAATAACTACTTTGGGCAGAAAAACCACAGCGTATTATTGGAATTCCTTCTCCCTACCATGAGCTGAATCCCCCTCTATAGAAACACATGTGACGGCCCTGCACATCACATCCTTTACATGTGAAGCACACAAGTGAGAGGAAGGATGATAGGGAGGGGGGGTCCGCAGAGCTTAAGTTTCCCTCTTCCTGGCTGGCGATCACATGATCCTTCTCCTGTCAGCAGCCATCAGATTCTGAACTTCCACCCACCCCACCGGTGGCTAATCACGCACACACATACACACACGCACGCACGCGGCAGCAAGCCAGCCAGCCAGCCAGCCAGCCAGCCAGCCAGGCAGGCTGGCAGGCATGCACGCACGCACACATACACACACTGGCACACTGGCACACACACACACACACACCGTCTCACCTCGTCCTGCAAGTGTCTGACTCTGTGCTGTGTGCTGCATGAGAAAACAGGCTGTATTTCTCAGTTAATAAGGCAAAGAAAATGTCAAAGTAAGGCAAACCTCAGAGGTGTACTTTTTATCGCATATTTTCTAGCTCCTCAACGGGGGTAAGTTTCGGTTTCTTCGTTGGGGAAAATAGTGTCAAACGGATCTTCTCAAAACTGGTGTCTTCTACATTGTGATGGTTTGGGGTTGTAAAGGCCTTCTAAGTCAGTCTACCTGTCAATCAGTCTGTGTGAGCGTGCGTGCGTGCATGCGTGCGTGTGTGTATGTGTATGACAGGTTCACTGATCAGTGTTTCAGGCCAGCATTCTCACACCCACAGTCAGGAGCTGTACAGCGTCTAAAAAATTACTTAGTGTGTTAGGGTCAGAATCTGAACCTAACACAGAATCTGTTGGAATAGAACAAAAATGCAAATTGAGTCTTGGTTCTGCTTTTACTTTGTCCTGTTTTTCAAATAAAGCTAATAAAAATGGATCTCTGCCTTTGTCGGGAGTCTGTTACCATAAAGAAATGGCTTTCAAACCCCCTCTGTGAGTTCTGATACACTTGCCATTTTATAATATTCTTTTGTACAACTAACTACTTTTGTAAGAAGAGTTGTGATTGAAAAAAAATCATTGGAATGAGGGTCTAAATATATATATATATATGTTTAAGGAATGTTTGGTCTTTGATGTCAGTCTCAAAAACATCATGTACTGTGGGAAATATTTTATTCCAAGTTTGGTCAATCCAGAATATCGGCAAAACACGCGTGTCCAAGCGTGCTGAGTGGGTGGAGGTGTGAAATTCCAAAATCTGGCTAGCGACCTTCACAGCTCATAAGAAGAAACATGCAAACCAACAGCTTGGAGATTTTTAAAGAAAACACTTAAAAAAAAACGTCACACATTGCGCAGTTTATCAAATAAAGACACATTGAATATTCAGTCAAACCCATTGCTATAACAATGAGTTGAATTAGACTTAGATTGTGTTCCTATTTTCCATTTAAACTAAAGCATTATTAATGTTCCTTTGTGTTTATAACATCAAAAAGATACATTAATATTAAAGGTTTTTAATATCCAATCAACACTCTGGAAAATCAGATAAATTCTTCAGTTTGAGACACACACACACACACACACACACACATACACACACACACACATACACACACACACACACACACACACAAACACACACACACTCACACACACACACACACACACACAGCTCAAGGTTCTGTTATTGGAGGCTGGAAGGCTGCCCTACATAAGCTAGACCCTAACCCTTACCCTAAACTTTTTTGCTCAAGGGCCACATACATTTTTTAAACTGACCTGTGGGCCTGATTTTGAAGTCGTCATTAATCCCCTGAAGAAAGATCAATAGTGGCGCAGTGTCTTTTATAAATGTACTTTCGTCCAGGGCTAACGAGTTAAAGTTAGAAGACTCTGCTTTCACGCTTAGCCCATTGGCCAAGTCTCTGCAGTTAGTTCTACGCGGTGAGTAACTGTTTAGCGTAATAAACAGATGTTTTAAAATTCGCCTTTGGTTTTCTGGCTTTCTTGCTGACGTCTTGAATTGTGGATTGACGAACAAAAATTCTGAACAAATTACATTTTTCTTTTTTTTGTATATGCCTGACGGGCCAGATAAAACAAGGCGGCATGCTGCATGTGGCCCCCGGGCCGTAGTTTGGCCACACCTGGGCTAGAGAAATCCAGCATAGTCTCATGGCATTACACCCTGTGCCAGCTCTACATGAATGTGTATGTTTTGCTTTTATCGGGCTGTTTTTCTATGTCTCAAATCATGGCTGTAAGCCACTCAATAGTGTTTGGAGACATGTGTTGCAATGTAGGAATGGTGGGATCTGCTAGGACCAGTGTTATATGTAAGACACACGGCCAGTTGGTTTACCAAAAATGGCAGTCTGATAAATCGAATAATTGATGCTTAAAAGTATTTTGAGGAAAACTAAGATTAAGAAAAATAAGGAAAAATAAGATTCTGTTAGGTATTGTGCATCAATATTCCTCAATACAGTAAATATACTCTACAGTTAATATACTCTACAGTACTTACTGAGCTTGACAGAATCACAAATAGATGCTTTTGAAATATGTGACAGTAAGATGAATGTGAATGCCTGCAATTGAGCGATTGTGTCAAGTTGTGTGTGATTGTGTTTGTATGAGAAATTGGTGTGGCTGTTGTCACAAACGGCTCGAAGGCGTTTGACATAGGGAGACACCGTCGGGTAACGTTAATTACAATAATCTAAAAAGTAAAAATCTGTAAAGTATTTACATAAGTCATAAGAAATGGTAAAGTAAAGAAAGTCATGCACGTCGGCATGACATGTGTAAAAAGCATTGCGATCTGCAGCAGCCAGCCCACAAAAGCGTCAAGCTTGAGCAGATCAGAGAGCGAGAGGCCAAATGAGGCCTCAGGACATCGGTTATATCCCCAGCAGCCATAAACACGGATGGCTTCAATTCCCTCATTAACACAGGAACTCTCTAGCTCCTCCTGCAGGGCAAAGTGCTCAGGACAAGACATGACCAAACAATATGCAACAATACGTCTAGTGCTCAAGAGCACCATACAGGGGGAGGGAGGAAAAGGTGTAACGCTCACACTGTGCTTGTACAGTACAGGTGTTTGTGTGTGTGTATGCTTCTGGCATGTGGCACGGGAACCTCAGTGCTAAGCAGCAACCAGGAGCACAGCATCCTGAGGAAAGGAACGGGTGTGGATAAGAACAAAAACGTATTTATAACCTGAGTCCCCCCCACGCACGCACACACACACACACAGACACACACACAAGCCCTCCATTAAAGGCACAAGAACAATGACCTGATGAGAAGGAGAGGAAGGTAACCCTCCCCCTTTTCCTTTTCAGGCGTGTGTCAGCATTTAGCGTTTTCAACCAGGATGCGTCGATGCTATGTCGGAGACATCGTTGACGCGCAACACTTTCTTTTATCTCTGCTGCCCCTACCGTCGATATTCTGGGGGACGGTAAAAGTCAGAGCAGTGGTGCTGGCGGGGTGATAAATGCATGCAATCACATCTCATGAAATGAAAACAAGAGCTGTTCAGAGGTGCTAAAGGACAATACTAGTCTGGGGGATCAAACTATGGTTACTGTCTATCCTGGCTTCAATGAAACACCCGCTCTATATCATTTGGCAAAATAAATCCTTGTGCCGATTGCTGCTGCTGAATTGAATTTAGCGCGTGTTAATGTTAACAATAATAATACAAAACGTATTGGTCTTTGCGATAAGGGGACTTCAGTTTAAGGTTCACTCTTACGTTGTCCATTCCGTACTGCTCAACGAACATTGATTCCAACAGACAAAACAGCTATACTGCTATGGTTTACATTCGTCGAAGGCGCTCGTAAGCAGAATGTTCTTTGACAGAATCGGGACATGGTAGTAGTGGTTTCATCACCTGGCAGCTTCTGTCAGGCGATGAAAGAGTAGAGTTGTGTGGAAGAGAGTGTCGGTAGGAAAATATAAAATACTAACAATGGCTGTCTTGTGCTTCCTGTTCCCTCCACCTTTAACCCCAACTCTCTTTGTCTTGCATGCTTTTCATGTCTGCACGCGGGCGTCTCCCTGGAGTCCCATGGTTTGCAACCTATCCTTTTGTTCTTTCCTCATTTCATTATCATACATTTGAGCTTCTCTTCGTCCCTGTCCCACCCTTTTTACATTCTCACAGAAGTCCAGAAGATTTGCTCCACTCTGAGCCTAGCTCCACCTACGCGTCACCCCTCCTCCACCCCTATGGCTCCTTATCTGCTTCTCACACTATGGGGCTCAACTTTTCCCTCTCCCACTATCGCTCTCACTCACTCTCTCCGCTAGACTTGGTTTTATGGGGGATATCAGATAGAGATTATCCTGCTTTTGCAGAATTGGAATAACACACAGACGGCAAAACAGAGTGGGATAAAAAGCCAGACAGAGGGTGCGACTAAAGGACAGAGAGAGTGAGACAGACGACCATACACGGAGTGAGACCGGCGGCCAGACAGAAGGACAGACAGAGAGTGAGACAGACGGACAGATTGAGAGAGACAGATAGGCAAACAGACAGACAAAGCATGAGACAGCCTGCTAGTCAGATAGATAGTGACAAAACGGACAGAGACTGAGACAGATGGACAGACAGCCACACAGAAGTGAGACCGATGGCCACACAGAGAGTAAGACAGACGGCCACACAGAGAGTGAGGCGGGCGCTAAGATGATGACTCTGCTCTGAAAGAAGGGTTTTATATCATGAAGCACACCTGAGCCCCCTATCCCTCCCATCCCTCACCCCTTCCCTGCTCCTCTATTGCGGTCTCTCTTAATGAAGACAATATTTAGGTTCAGACAGGACACTACATGGCTTTGGGACCTTGTCCGAACATTTCCCATGAATCCCTTTGGCATGAATCAAGATTGAGGAGACCAACCACAGGTGGAACAGGCAGTGTTAGCCTGGTGTGACAGTGACCATTAAATGTTACGAGGGTGGCATGTCAGCATTGGTGCCGGTAGGTAGAGTGGTAGGATCACTGGCAGGGAAAACCACAAAGGTTTCTGCGAAATGGAGGATTAGGACTAGGGTGTTCATTGGGCCCACAATATTAAGTTGTATTTTATTTACGCACAAATCTGTGTAATGCAAAAAAAAAAGCTGAATCAATTTTGTAACTAGAATCAGATAATGCCATTTGTGATTAAGAATGCCACAAGGTATCATTCCCTGACAACCACGAGGAAGAGTGTTGTCATCATTCCAACTCAACTTTGAATGCAATCAATTTCCAATGGTTTCGCTTCCTGGGACAAACGAGAGGAGGACGAAACAGAAGAAAGGTTTCTCCTTACCTTTCTCTCATCTTTCTTTGAACCTTCAAAGGTTTCCTATCAGAATGTAAATTAAAGGACGGATTGCGGGAACTTGGTGAAGCCAATCTAGAAGCCCCAGGCTAGCAGGGGAAGAGCAAGAAGACACAGCTGCGGTCAGCCTGCTGGACATTCTCAATTTCCTGTATTTTAAAAAAAAACATTCAATTTCACATTTGCATCAGGCCATTCACCCCTATTTCTTTCTCCAAGTCATCCATGGGATGTCTCATGGAACAAAATTTCCATGGGATGTACATTTTGTTCCATGGGATGTATTGCATGGGAAGCATGGGAAGTGTATGAAAGACAAGATAGTAAAAATTAAATAAGATGAAACAAACAAAAGGTTTTCGGAGAGGGATGTCATATCTTGCATGTGCTTGCAAGTGTTTGACCATGTGCAAATAATAGGCACAGCTTGAGTTCCTTATCATAACAGGTCGCTCCACTTGCGACAAAAGAACTAGCTGGTATACTCTGGTTAATATGTGTGCTTTTGGGTTTCAGACCAGCTGCGGTTTCTGTTTGCTTTTCATGTTTATGAGAAAAACAGCGGCAACGTACACTCCAGTCATGCCACAGAGAGAGAGAGAGAGAAAGAGAGAGAGAGAGAGGGAGAAAGGGAGAGAGGGAGAGAGGTACAGAGGGAGCAACAGCGAGAGAAAGAGCAAGAGAGAGAGAGAGCGAAAGAGATAAAAAGAGAGTGAAATGGTGAGGTTGATTGGGAGTGGGGTGGGGTGGGTGAGGTAAGGACGCACTGTTATGGGAATGAGGTGCGAATGAAAGAGGAGGATGGATAGAGGCGGAGTTGAATATGAAGCAACTGCATTCGCCAGGAGATAACTGGTTATGGTAAAAACTAAATCGCTATTTTAAACCACTTAAAAGGCTAAAAGTAGCCCGACACTTCTTTGGTAGTATAATAAGTGTCTTAACATATAAAACGAGGCATTGAGAACTTTGTAAGTGTACAGATTGTTTATTAAAAAGGACATTTTATACACACAATACCATCAGTAGATCACCCGTCGACGCCATTTTGTTTTTAAGACTCGATAGGTAGATTGACGAACACAGAGATTGTGACATCCGTCAGCAACACGCAAGCCAACTGAAGAAAGCGTCTATATGCGGCTTTTGTGCTCCAAAACGAACGTGTCAACTCGTTATCATACAAAACATATCCCAAATCAATTTTACACCGGAATTACCCTTTAAGAGGACATCACAAGCCATTATATAAAATTAGATGGGGGGAAAGGTATGTTAGGGATACACAGACCCACAGTCAGAACACACACACACACACACACACACACACACACACACACACACACACACACACACACACACAGTATTCCCAGTTTCAATGCACAGTTTGTGGTTGCAGATTGGTTTAAACTGCTCCCAGTTAGACAACATACACAAGGGACAAGCACAAACACACACATGTACACACACATATACAAACAAAACATGGACAGCAATTTCTTTCAGAAGAAGGATCTGGGATAAGGAGGGAATACTGATTCCTCCCCCCTTTTGACCAGTTTAGCTCACCTAATTCTGTCTCCGCAACATCTTAATTTGCTGTCAGGGCAAAAACAACAGGGAGGTGGGAGAACCATATCCTCACAAGAACAATAGCTCACCAGAAAAAATAAACGAATAAGCAATAAGAGACATGAACGAGAGAAGAGGGAGTAGGTTAGGGTAAATCACAAATCAACAGTGTCTGCGACTCTCTCTCTCTCTCTCTCGCTCTCTCTCTCTCTCCTCTCTCCTGATGTTGCCTGTATGTGTGTGTGTATACTCTGTTGCAGGTTTGTCCAGAAGCGCTTTCTCTGTAGTTTGTAGGAGAGGCCCGAGAGACATGCCCTATCAGGGTCACTGTGCTCTATCTAATGATCTCCCCCTCTCCCTCTCCCTCTCCTCCCGCAATATACTCATCAGTTTTTATTCTTCGGGCTCTCTAATAGAAAGAAAAATTATGACAGAGAAGGAGATGGAGAAAGAGAGAGAGGAGACACAGAGGGAGGATGAAGGAGAAGGAGAGAGAGGAAGAAAGAGAACAAAAGAGAACAAGAGAAAGAAAAAAAAGAGAGAGAGACAGAAGGGGAGGGGTTTGTGAGTGAAATAACACATAAATCAAATAGTTCTTGAATAGGATTTCCATTAACTAACACATAATAACAATTGAAAGTGTGGTTGCTTTGGGAGGAAAAGGGGCTGAACAATACCAAGGAAATTACCCAGCTTTCAACTCCACACAATCCCTTTCAGCCAAAGTAAACAATAGCTTTCTGGCCACCATGCCCAGAGGTATGAGGTCATGGAGTGCCAAGCCAACCAAACACTCTTATCTTCTCCAGTCCTTTCTACTGTAGGACACCAAAATACCATTCCACATATGTTTTTGCAATTATCATTATGCTGCGATGGGATGGTTTCTGAGAGCAGGGCTGGACCTAGAACTTTAGGTGCCGTTTAAAAAACAAGTTATAGTTACAGTTTTTCACAAATACAACAACCTTAGCATTTTGGTGTATTTGGACTATCGGTAGGAACGTTCAAATGGTTTCATTAACAATGACGAGTAGAAGTTTTGATAACAAGCAAATTATGCTATGCTAATTCATTATGCAAACTTTCACCCTGGCATGTTAGTTGTATGATTCTGTTTTCTATTATTTGTACTTGCCCCAGATGGCGTTTTCCTTTTCATGTTCTTGCTCTCCACATACATCAAACTCCCCTGTACCAATCAATGATCTAGCCCAGGATGGACAACTTTCATTATAAAGAGGGGCAACATTTTCATCATCACCATCAGAGGGCCACATGACAGCGCATTTCAACTTATTGGATATGAGAGAAGCTAAAAAATAATTAAAAATAAGAACAGAAGATTTGTTTATATATGTATGTATGTTTATTGAACCAAAAGACATTAATTTCATATTTTCCATGCTCAAATGCATTTTTAACATGTCTATACTCTTGTTAAATGACAAATACCACAAGTTTGTTTTCCAAGAAACAAGAACAGCAACATGAGCGGTGGCCCAACGTGTGCAACAACTCAAAATAAGCATCAGATTCAGTGCATTTTGCTCCCACTCCAATCAGGCTCTCTTAAAGAGATACTTGTGTTTTCGCCTGCTTGCGCACAATAGACTAACAACAATAAAAACAAGAATATCAATGTCAATCTTTGTGCGCCCAATCCGCATCAGATGAAAAAGAGTATATTCCGTGAGCCTGTTTCTCTCTTTTGTTTTAATGGGTTTCATTATTGAGAAACTGCTCTCACAAATGTAAGTGCTCCAAAACATGCAGGCCATTGAGAAAGTGAAATCCCTGAGGAGTGGAGAAGGTGCCTCTGTTACCATTCTCCAAAATGAAATTCCCCTCTCATTGCGCTTTGCTTGAAAAAACTGATCTGACTGCAGCTTGCAGAGTTCAAGCTATAGTTCTGATGGTTACTCGCTGACAGCAGCAGAGAGGGGGTCGGTGAATAGCACAATTCTTGGTTAATTGCATCAAGTGAAAATCTTGGAAACGGTTGTTAAAATTCTCTTGCAATTTGCAATCTGCAATGTCGGCCCTAAACTTCTGAAGTAGTTTCTTGCTCCCGGGGAAATCTTTATGCATCTCCTCACAAGTGTACCAAATTGCGAGAATCCTTCTATGAACAGGTCTAGTTTGCGCTGGAAAGCGGTCATGTGTGCTTACAGATGCAACAGTGTGTTGAGGTGTCAAGGTGATGTCTCTGAGGAAGGCCATGGTGCAAAGAAACTGTGTCTGAGTTTTCCGCAGTAGGCATTTGTATCACCGCTAACACAGACCTCAAAAAACACTGGAATTTCAGAGTGCAGCGAAAAAACCTGCTCCAGACACTTCCCTAGCTTCCCCACTTCCCTAGCCCTAGCAACTCCGGTGTACTTCTCATATGTAACTTTGTGCAAGGTGGCGACTTAGTTGGAATCTTTCATGACTGATATTGTTTCTAAGCAAACTAGACACATGGTTTTGCCGTTGACTGAAAGGTACGGTTTTCGTTTAATTTCTGTACTGCTCATGGCCATGGCTCTCTGTGTTTCTTCCTCGCTGATGGGGAAGGCCCGGGGCCCCAGATTGTTTGCATAGGAAGCGCCCTCTATCAGTGAACAGTATAATTACTAAATAAACAATAATAATTAAATTTACTATTATCTCAGAGCCGCACTGAGTGAGAACCGCCATTTGCCCATCCCTGATCTAGCCTGTTCTGACTGGGAGGATTTCTCCTGCCATTGGGCCCCTTAGGGGAGGGGGGGCCCTAGCTTCAAAACAGCAACCATCTTTCTGGTTCCCAAGCAAAGCAACATCAGCACCCTTAACGACTACGGACCCATGTGAGGCTCTCACCCCCATCATTGCCAAGTGCTTTGAGAGGCTGGTGATGAAGTTTCTCAAATCTGCTCTCCTCCCCAACATCGACCAGCATCAGGATCCTTACAAGGAAAACAGGTCCACGGAGGATGCAGTCGCCACTGCTCTTCATACAGCACTGACGCACCTTGAAAAGAAGGGGACATATGCAAGGCTGCTCTTCATTGATTTCCGCTCTGCATTTAACATGATCATTCCCAACCAGCTGGTCACCAAACTCCTTGATCTGGGCGTCAACAACAACCTGTGCAACATATTAAAAACTTCCTCACAGACCGCCCACAGACAGTGAGTCTGGGCCCACATCAATCCTCGAGCTTGTCCCTTAACACTGGAGCACTGCAAGGATGCAGGTTGAGCCAACTGCCCTATTCCATCTACACGTACGACTGCATCTCCACTCACCTCACAAACACAGCGATGCAATTTGCAGATGACACAACTGTGGTGGGGCAAATCTCTGACAACAACGAGAGTGCCTAAATTGATGAAGTCAGCAGTCTAACAGGATAGTGCAAACACAACTTGACCTTTAATGTTGTATAATGTAAAGGAAAACAAAGGAAATCACTGTGGACTTCAGAAGGCATAAGCCCATACCCCGCCCCCTCATCATCAATAGTGAGCAAGCGGAGAAGATATCCTGCTTTAAGTTTCTGGGGGTCTTTATTACAGAGGACCTGAAATGGGAGAGCAATACACATCCAATGAAAAGAAAAAGCACAACAGCGGCTCTACTTTTTAAAGAAAGTGCAACTTGTCTGCCGAATTGCTTAAAAACTTTTACCACTGCTCAATTGAAAGTGTCATCACATACTGTATCACTGCATGGTATGCCAACTCCACAGAAAAATACAAGATGTCCCTCAGTCGGGTAATAAGATTGGCTGAAGAATCATTTGAATCCCCCTGCCCCCACTGGACAAAATCTTTAATGGCCCTTACACACGATTATAAGGTTGGACAGTCTGGCGAGAAAAGGCAGTTGGACCGGTTTGGTCATTGCCGATTCAATATGTGCAATCGGCTGATAAGAACACAGATGGCTTGAAAAGATCACAGACGGCTTTGACGACGGCCAATCGCACAGCACACACCATACAGACCCAGGCCACAGACCTCGTCAGACTGTCCGATGACCGATAATCTGGTTGGTGTGTAAGGGCCTTAAAGGGGACATATTATGAAAACAACACTTTCTGGGATTTGGGGTGTTTTCTGGGGTCTCTGGTGCTCCCACACGCATACAAACTTTGAAAAAAGTCTGTACATGATTTTTTGAGTGAGATATGCATTTCTGAACGTTACCAAATCAGCGAGTCAGTTTCGGCGCCCCCTCCTACGTAGGAAGGGGGCACAGTTGAATATTACCTCCCACTTCCTTACTCCCCTCCAATCAGAGCATAGTTAAGATTTTGTAGACCAGCGGACGAGCAGCTCTGGCGGGGGAAACTCGGCGGCAGCCCTGCACAGCTAAGCTCCGCGAGTACAATCCCTTTCTCTGCCGGACTGCCGCCGAAGATTCGGCGGCAGTCCGGGGGAGGAGACATGGAGGAGAAAGGGATTGTACTCCCGGAGTTGAGCTGCCGGACTGCCGCAAAGCTACCCCCGCCAAAAGCAGCAGTCTGACCGCCGTCAAAGCCATCCGGACTGCCGCCGAGGCTTCGGCGGCAGTCCGGCGGTGTACTCCAGGAGCTGAACTGCGGCCGAAGCTTTCCGGCTGCTCCAGCGGGTGTGCTCCGGGAGCTGAACTGCCGCCGAAGCTGGCAGGTCCGGCGGGGGTAGGTCCGGCGGGGGTAGGTCCGGCGGGGGTAGGTCCGGCGGGGGTAGGTCTCGGCGGCAGTCTGGCAGCTCCAGCGCGGGGAGCTCGGCGGCAAGTCCGGCAGCTCAGGTCCCGGAGTACAATTCCTTCCTCCTCCATGTTGCGGTTCATGGTTCTTCAAAAACATGTTTTCTAGAACTCAAATACTATGTTTACTTGTTGGGAAAACACCATAATATGTCTCCTTTAAAGATCCCATGGCATGAAAATTTCACTTTATGAGGTTTTCTAACATTAATATGAGTTCCCCTAGCCTGACTATGGTCCCCAAGTAGCTAGAAATGGCATTAGGTGTAAAACGAGCACTAGGTACCCTGCTCTGCCTTTGAAAAAACAAAGCTCAGACTCCGATTTGGAATTTTCCCCGTATGTCATCATAAGGGGAAATGTTACCTCCTCTTCGCTGCTTTGCCCGCCCAGAGAATTTGGCCCGCCAGTGAGACAATGAGCTACGACTGTTGTACACTTCTTTGTTATTTGGATAACCGTTCTGCTGTTGATGTTATGGCGCATTACACATCGGGTTCTTTGACGTCTCTGGTATTTCCACAATGAGACTCGTAGGGTGGGTTATCTCAGCCATGGTGGAGAAGGAATTGGGGGAAAGGAACGTTTTTTTTGCTTTGACGAGACGGTGGTGCCTCGGCAGCGGGGCTCCGGCGGGAGACAATCGAGGGCAACAATCCCTTTCTCCTCTATGTTGTGGTTCAGTTTACTTCAGATTGATGTGGATGTGGAAGTGGAAGAACCAGAGATGTGGTAATTATTTATTTATTTGTTATTGCTTTTTTTTACTCTGATAGCATATAGCATGTTGACCAACTCCTTTCTCTGAAAGAAAATGCCTATAGTCCAAAATTAATTGTGAAAAATGAACTTGCAGCCAACAGGACTTGACTCTAGCAATACACATGTTTATTTTTCTCAATTTGATTGAAGCTTTAAGTTACTCCTATTAATATGATTGTTCTCAGGTTTAAGTTACTCTATTATGTCTGCTTTATGTTACTCTATTGGATTTAAATAGTTTTAAGTTATCTGTTGGGAGCTCAGCATTCCTGTGAGAGGTTTCCTATTCAGATAATAATTACTAAGGTCCTGTGTCCTGAATGTTCACGGACAAAGTTTGCACTTCATTTAATGTGTAGAAGATAATGTGGTTCACAGAATTAAATGTTACATATGAAGTGAGTAGAGCGGTCTTATTTCCCTATTTTTTTGTTATGCCTTCGAATAAATGGGGGACATGAATCGAAATATATCGCAGAATCGAATCGCAATACTTGTTGATTCGCCAAATCGCAATAATCGAGAATCGTGGCCCAAATATCGCAATACTATCAAATCGTCATTTTTGCCAATTGCCACCCCTACTGTATAGACTGCTGAGCAACTTCTACCTGCTCACTCATGTCATTGTACAAAATAGTATGATTATTAACTCTTAAATGGATAGTATAAACATTGCATAATCCAAGGACATTTAGATGGCTTTTCATCAGCCATCATTAAAAAATGAATGAGGCTTACATGATATCTTAATCATCATCTTTGTTATCATTGGATATAATATTCAGCGATTCAAGACGCATCAAGGACGCTGGCATTAAATAAATTGGCCAATGTGTCTTTATCGTAATAATTTGTTGAATTCCTCCCGTTCTTCCCCGTGGACACAGCAACTATTAAGTTGTTTACAGGAAGAGAAATAGGAGTGTCAGACGGGGGGAAAGGCACTCAGAGATTAGCAAATGTGAGCATGACAACGGGTGACAGAATGCCGCAGTAGGGCTGGCTGTACCAAACCCCAACAGCAGGACCGAAAGGCTACTCCGGCCCCCATAGATCACGCGCTAAAGACCCCTCCATACATCACCACGCGGTCCCGGGGTGGCTCCTGTGTGCAACTCCCATGATATGACAAGATAATTACCAGAGAAGTGTTTATTGATCCACCTGGGGAGAATTATGGGTGCTACTGGTGTGAGGATACAGAGGGACCCATGCACGACCGGAGACAATGATGACTTATTTATGTTTGAAAGGCTGATGAAAGCTTGTTTGCTGGGAATTTCAGTATTGCACTGGGACAATGCACATGCTACACGCCACCAAGGTATCTGCCACACTACACCTATAGGTGACTAGAACTGTGCTCCTTCCAGAAAAGGACGCAGGGTGGTGGTGTTGTTGGAAGACCGGTGTATTGTAAAAGTTTGTAGACCATGATATACAGGAGCTCTCCCTGTGTGTGCGGTAATGGCTGTTTTAACCTGTGCACATTGATTGCTCAATGTGCAGCAGGTGTGCAGCCTCACCCAGCGCCAGAATCCAATAAGTCTGATACAGGCCAGGTAAGGCTGCTAAGGCCAGCCATCATCCACACACACTCCCATACTCGCATATGGGTCAGGGCCAGACAAGGCAAATCTACATGCAATGTGTTTAAAAGCTATGCTGATTAAAATACAATTATTTATAAGTCTAATCCCTTATTTTCATATTTGTGTCTCATTTACATTTACATTTACATTTAGGGCATTTAGCAGACGCTTTTATCCAAAGCGACTTACAATAAGTGCATTTGTTACAATAAGTACATTTGTCATAAGAAGTGAAACAATATATCGCTGTCGGTACAGTAAAGATGTTCATAGAACCAAGTGCAAGTATTACAATCGCTAGGCTAACCCATTCCCCGTGTAAAGCAACGATAGCAGCTACTGTAGATGCTACACAATTAAGTACCTTCAATAAGTACCTTCTTCTCGTGTTCAGTTGAGGTAAGCAAATTTGGACACAAATATTACTCAACTGGCTATGATTCAAACTTTTGTCCAGACAGCTAAATTGTTTTGCCTTTTCCCAAGCATCTGGTTAGCCCAGCCCCAGTCTGCTGCCATTTGGCAGCAATGGAATTATTCAGTACATAAAGCATCTCAGTCGTTAATCATGAGAAATTAGAATACAAATGATGGAGAAAAAGTAATCTCAGAGGTACAGAAAATTGATTTTCCCCTCGCTTGCTGCGTTAGCTTTATCGATCACTTCAGTTCCTTCCTTTTTTGTGTGTGTTGCTGACTCGTGACTGTGTCGATGCCGGGGAGCTCATACTTGGCCAAAGCCATTTTACTTGCATTACTCAAATTAGGCAATGTATCCAGCAAATGGGATTGAGGACTATCTATCTTTAAACACGATGCCAGTGGGAACGCCTGGTCTCATCACTCATCCTATCTCACTTCTACTTTGTGCTTACTTCACTATTTAAGAATTTTTACGGATTCACAGCCAACTCAAAAGGAACTGGCTAGGCATCACGCTCAAGGATGATGACAACAGGTCGGTTGCTTAAATTGGGGAATCAAAGACAGCACCCTATCAATTGGGAATGCCATAGCCTCTTACTACGCCATCCTGCTAACCCATCAAACAAAGGGCCCTATTTTAACGGCCTGAAACGCAAGTCAGAAGCGCCAAACGCAAGTAGCTTTGTGGGCGGTTCTATGACGATGTTGCTATTTTACCAGCGGATAAATGACTCTTGCGCCCGGCGCAAATCTAAAAAGGGTTGGTCTGAAGTATTACCCATAGGTATGGTTTGGGCGTAACGTACAATAAACCAATGAGAGTGCCATCTCCCATCCCCTTTAAGAGCCATGAGCGCATTTGAATCTGACGAGTTGATATTTTGACAGAGCGTTTGCAGTCTCCAATGAGACAGATGCATGACCACATGAATTTCAAACTTCAAATGGTTCAGTTTATGGCCAAATAATATGGCCTGATTTACCCATGGAATAGCGTTTTCTTCAACAACTTCAGAAATACTGAGTCAAATAAATTTCGCCAAAGAAAACACACATATGATATGCGGTGGTAAACTGTGGTTCTATTTAATGATATAGGCAACACATTAACAAACATCGTTCGACTTGTGTTCCTAATATGCATGTATCTCCCCGTTAATATACATTGCCATGGACTGTATTATGCGTTACGTGTTTAGTTTGCGTGTGTTTAAACAGATGGACGCACACGCACGCCCGCATTCATTAATTATTTTACACATATACACACACACGCCCGCATTCATTCATTCTTTTTAACACTCACTCAAGGTAAAACAATGTTTTCTAACAATCAAATACTCATCAATCCTAAAAGTTTTGGGCTTGTACACGATGTCTGTGTCAAGGAAATCTGTGTTTGCTGTACGGTGTTTGCAGATACATTGATTTAAAAGTACAACTTATTACCGCTGTATCAGCTGTTCTTTCCCAAATAATTTACCAAGAATGTTTGGCTAGGTAGAAGAGAGAAGCAAAGTGTATGCACGAGGTGCACAAGCAACATTATGCATGCGCCCTTAAAATAGCATCTGAACAACGCGCCCCTGACTTTAAACCAGGTATTTCCTGGTTTGTGGCGTAATTGTTTTCTGAAACTGCAAAATAGCACCAGGGAACGTTTGCGCCAGAACACACCTCCTCCTTTCGACGAACCGCCCCTTGGGGTGCAAGGTCTTTCTCTAATTTACCGCCGCGTGGAAAAGAATGCTCTGCGCCAGTCGCAAACTAGCAACGACACATGCGTCTGTGTAGAAAGTCAATTGCGCTGGATGCAAGATAGGGCCCAAAGACTCCATCAGAAAAACCAAGAAGACAAAAACAACTTTTTCTCCCAGCATGGCGAGGAAGACGAGGGGGGACGATTTATAGGAGGTAGCTGCTCCCGAAGGCACGTGCGCTGCTGTGGAACACGGTGCTGTGAGCGCGGGGTCGTTAGCATGCCGCGGAGAGAGGAGAGTAGTGATGGATGCTTGGCAGAGGCATAAATACAGCCGTGCTCCACCAGACACAGCCGCGGGGGCAGATGTTTTCTGGCATGCTAGTATAAATAAATAAATAAACCCGAGCCAACAAGTATGAAACATCAGGGCCGATGGCGAAGGGATGTTCATATCACAAGAGGCAGCGGCTGCGTTTACTTTCTGCATTATTGAGGGGGTCATCAGGAAGTGGCCGTGTCAAAATGATAAAGTAAAGTATTGAGGGGTTTCAAAAACAAATATAAACCTAATCAATGAGTCATAGTGTGATAATGTGCAAGCGTGCACAGGCGTGCGTGCGTGCATGTGCGTGTGTGTGCGTGTGCCTGTGTGTGTGTTAATTTATTTCATGTGTTGTCGTCATTTTGAGGCTTCCACATTCTGCTTTGTTCATTCTTTCACCTAAGGCAAGGAATATATGGTGGCTGAATAATGGCCTTCTTTACATACTGTAACCCTTGGCCCAAGAAACTATTTGACAGTTAGTCAAAATGATATATTTATTTTAAATGTGATGTGAAATGTTATGTACGTGGAAGTGACGTAAGGATTTGAACACTCAACTTTCATTAAAGAGCTTATACCTGGTATATGTCTTATGCTGTAATCCATTTGGATGGTACGTTGGTACATGCAAGTCGTAAGTTGCAAATCTCCCAGCTTTCTTGGGGAATTTGCAGAGGCACGTCCCCTTTAGGTCGTAGTATATTTCCCGTTTCTCATTGGCTAGTTATTTTTATTGTTGGCTACATTAGCCTCTTTAGCAAACCAGCTCGAAAACAAACAACACAACATTACATTGTATTGCACGCACAGCAAGACCGTACAATGCATAAATTGGTGACCTGTATAAAGTAGTAATGTAATCAAGTGTGTAAAAGCATTTAAAATCTACATTAAAATGACCAATGTGGTACAAATACAAAGAAAATTAACGCTGCAAGCAGCATTGTACGGGTGCCAAGCCTAAAGCCGACCAATAAGACCCTGTCAGACCATTATGACCCTGACATGCCATTTAAAACCCTGACGCAGACCATGAGGACCCTGATAGACCATTTAGGCCATGACGCAGACAATGAAGACCCTGACGAAGACCAACTAAGACCTTTTTTGTTTGCATACGCTTGACAACACTGGAATAGCCTCAGCTCTGATCTGGTCATGGGCAAACAAATTTTCATGACCTTATGTCAAAAGGCTGAGGATTTGTGAGTCTTTAAAGTTTTCAATTGATTGCTTTAGCGCCCCGTATCGTATTATTCTGATGAAATTTAGCCTGGTTAACTTTGACCTATGCTTCTTTAAATACTCCAAGTTTGGTGATGATTGACTCAAGTTAACCCCGCCTTTTTTCATCTAACATTGATTGGGCTAATTTGGACATCCAGCCACAATTTTGTTACAGGTTCTTGGACAAATGTCCACATGATTCCCTGACTGTAGGTGAAAGGGGTCAGAAAACATTTCCGTCCAAAGTCTGCATTTTCAGTTAATTGATATAGCTCCCCCTATTGCCCGATGTCGGTACAGATTGGAGAGGTTGCATTTTTAGTTAATTTTTTTACCGCTCCCTATAGCGCGATATGGATACAATATGGAGGGCTTCATCTTGACCCATTTGCTGATGATTGGTGATTGGTTTAAGTTAACCTTGTCTTTTGGCATTAAGTTAATTTTGGACGATTTTGAGCCTCTGGCGGCCATGTTGTTTTGTCAATCAACTTCATTTTACTTCAGCAGTTGGACCTTGGGTCCCCAACATCCACTAATTTGGTCCCGCTCAAATCAAACATTCCGTCTATGAACTGTGGTGATTTTAGTCACAGGCCACGCCCATTTCAATGCCACGCCCTAATTGGAAATTTGTTAGGGCTATCTCGTTCAGAATTTGATTCTGAACAACTTTTGTATTGGTCTCAAGATCATCGGAGTCTATTTTAATGTTGATATAAGCATTTAAGTCTTTACGCGTTTTAAACCACACCCTTTTTAGAAGTCAATGGCTCCTGGGTGGTTTAATCTTCATTGGACAGACTTTGTTTTATGTCAGATTGAAGAGATTGCTCCATCGATGATAATTGCTAAAGGATTTTTGTCTACGTCTAAAAACCTAGGGTCCTTAGGGAATTTAGTGTTTTTAACAAAATTCAAGATGGCCGTTAATCTGTCCAAATAAAGTCATAGGTTCTTGAGGCATATTTGTTCACCATGAGGATTACATGTGTGAACAAAGTTTCATGACCCTAAGTTAAAGCTGTTATGAGATAGGTTTGTTCAAAGTTTGCATTTTTGGACTGTTGCTATAGCGCCACCTTTGGGCCAATCAGAGTAATATTTGCTCTCTGTTAATCTTGAGTCAGCCTCTCCAGCTGTAGTAAGTTTCATAAAAAGCGTACGAGCGGTTTAGGCTGTGTAAGTCAAACGTGGCGGAATAATAATAATAATAATAATAATAAAACTTACAATTACAATAGGTTGCCTTCGCACTTTGTGCGTGGCACCCTAATAAATCTCTTTATGGGCGCAGCCATTTTTGTTGACGAGTAGTACATTGGGCCTCACTGAACTCGCTCTACTTTCAAAGCGACGAGATACTATGACCAAAAGGGGGCGTGCCTCAGTGAAATGCCGCAAGAAAGCTGGGAGTTTTGCGACTTACAACTTGCCAGTACCGGCGTACCATCCAAATGGATTACAGCATTAGCAACCCATCAAAAAACACATACCGGTAGTCAAACATTTGAAGGCACATTTAGGCATTTCCTGTCTGGAGAGGGAACCAGTAATCCCTAATTGGGGAAGCTTTTGTTTTACTATCAAACCATAGGAAGTGAAGTCATATTGTGGTTCAATGTGGGAAACAGCAGACAGCAAGATTTGCAACAATATTTCAGGTGCAAAGGTGCCCACCGTGTAATGTAATGTAGGACGCACGTGTCCAAGGGCCATAACTACACTCCATCTGCACAAACGCACACCAGTCTATATATTCCTTTGCTTTATTTAATTAGCAGCAGCAGCAGTATGTGTAAGCGTGTGTATAAGTGAGTCTATAAGGAGCTTTAGCACATCTTAGCTCTCCTAGGGGAGGCAGAGCAACCGCCTAAACTCTGTCTGTGTCAGTCAAGCCAACCAAACACTCCCCACTGGGAACACACACACACAAACACAGATGCAGGCACTACAAGGAAACACATACACACAGTCTCCAGATCACTACAGTATGTGTCAGTGCCAACAGTCTGTCAGTTTCAAAGGTTTCCTACGGAGGAGAGATGGTAGTGCGTGACCATCCTAGAGTACCATACACGCGCATGCGCGCACACAAACAAACACACAGCTTTAGCATCGCAAACACACGCTAACTCCTATCAGATGGGCCTCTGAATGAAATGTGGCCATCAGCCCTGGCGGTGTAGGAAATCTGTCAATTTAAGCGCAAAAAAATCAAGAAACAAGTTAATTCATTCACTCATTCATTAAAGAAGAGAATGTGTTGTATTATTTTGTTGTCCCACATATTCTGATTTAAATATTTATACAGGAGCTGAATGTAATACATTTATGGCCTTTTTCCACCGACAGTATCAGCTCTACTCACCACGACTTAGCGTGGCATGACTTGGTTTAGTTCCAGGCACGTCGTGTTTCCATCTAGAATAAAGTTCCTCTTCAATGTGGGCGGGTCGTCATAGAACGCAT
The DNA here is from genome assembly GCF_949987615.1 of Pollachius pollachius. NCBI lineage: Eukaryota > Metazoa > Chordata > Actinopteri > Gadiformes > Gadidae > Pollachius > Pollachius pollachius. Next base: position 10,959,273 of record NC_136940.1, read on the forward strand.
GTGCGAAACTGCATTGACGTACTTATCCAAGCGACACATAAAGGGCTTGGCTTTGGTCTACACAAAACACAACAATGGAAGACTTGAGGGGTATTTCATCGAAGTCGCTTACGAAGGCGGAGCTTAGTTGATTAAGCCCAGTTAGATCTAACGCCAACTTCCACCAGAGGCTAAAGCCATTGCATCAACACAATTCAACCGCGCCTTGCTCAGGTTAGTTCAAACTAGGTTAACGTTATCTTGGATTACGCATGCTCACGAGATATTTAACCAGCCCAGAACCGTGAATGTTGAATCATGGATAAAATGTTTGGAAAGGACCGAGGGGGGTCTTTTCAAGCGGTGAACAGAAGCTGCTTGTGGAGGGCTATGAGGAGTGCAAGCATATAATAACTAAAAAAGGAACACTGTAACCATTAAAAAAACAGGGAGGCCGCCTGGCAAAAAAATTGCCGATCTGTTGAATGCATAAGTAGTATTAAGTGTAACATATTTTAATTGAAATTGACAAAGATTTTGTAATCAGGGAGATAGTCTCGGGGTAACGTGTCGGACTTGCACCCGGTCATCCGGGGTTCAATCCCCACAATTATTAATTTAGGAAGGATTACTTGAGAATTCAAAGAAATTATATGCCATTTATTTTCCATTTCTTTGAAAAGACAGGCCTAGTAAATGCAGCCAGAAAAAAATATGAAAAATTTACTAACCATAGTATTTTTCTCAAAAGAAGTCGTCTCAGCTTCCTGCCAAGAAACTCACCTGAATGGAATTTATTTGGATGACAATTTCCCATGCAGCAGTGTCTTTGTCATAGTGAAAAAATCGTCACTATCAGTAACATTAATATTAACATTAACTTATTAACTTTACCATGGGTTTTTGCAAGTCATATTTGGGTTCTAGGGAAAATGTAAGAAATATTTATTATATCAAATGTATATATATATTTGTTTGTACTTCATATATGCAAATTTGACCAATTGTGGTCTTTCACTTGACAAAATCATGAGGACTAGTCTTGGCGGAACCTTCTGATGGTGCACTTGTTTCCGACAGATGGACTTCTCTGAAACACTGCTCAAGCAAGCCTGGCAGTTAGCCTGCTACCGACCAGGTTAGTTTAGTCGGATAAATTGCCATGGTTACTTAGTGGACATTCCCATAAGTCACGTTAATGGAACGGAACTCTAACTGAAAGAAGTGAGGCTAAGCGAAATAAGCCCGGCTTTGCGTTTAGCTTGGTCGATGGAATACCCCTTTGGAGGTGATGGTGTATTTGCTGCTCAGTGTTGTAGTCAATAATCAATCACTATTGTTGACTGAACGCTGATGCTAGTATTTATAGATGCCGGGGGTCAGGCTCGGACATCACGCTCATCATGACTCATCCAGTGGCGTCACTCTCAGACCAATCAATGGCTAGCAGCCTGGTAATGTCACACAAAAGTATCAGGTCAGCTCTCTTGGTATCTCGAAGGAGGAGAGACTAAAAAAGTACCAGTTTGCAGGTATCAGGTACCTAATTTTGGTGATTGAAATGCAAAAAAAGGCAGGCTAAGTCAAGGCGAGTTGAGCTGGTACTTTGGGTGTTTTAGTTGCGACCTGTGTTTCTGAGTGCCCGGGTTGCAAAATATTTGAGCTAAAGAGATGTGTGAGAGAAAGAAAAACAATAGAGCTGTGTGCACAACAGTTTAACCACAGCTTGTTGAGTAAGAATTAGTCTCAAAATGCTAATCTCAACTGAACATGACAATAGATAGATGTCGGGATGGGGAGACACAAATATGAAAAAAGGGATTACTTTTATATAATTATAGCCATTCTTTTTTGGTATTAAGAATTTTATTAATAATGTTCTCCACATTACAAAATGAAACCCAGCTATATGGGTTGCCAGATATAACACACCTGAGCTTGAAATTGATTCTATCTGACCTAAAAAGACTCGTCCTCTTAAGAAAAGCTCCATGAGCGAAGCCCTGCTCAAAAACTGGTTTATAGTTTGCAAAGAATAAAAGCAACATTAGCAGATCAAAATACAGTGTAGTACTCATCGTTGCTTGTCATTGATGTAATTACAAAATATAGCTTGTCTCAAAATGTAACGTTGTGCTTAGCTCGTCTTGAATTTGTTTCCGTTCATTGTCCTCAACCTGGCAACCCATGTGAGCTTCGAGGCGGGGGGCGGGGGTGAGGGGCGGAGACATCTCTCTCCAAAATTGTGAATACTTGAACATTCCAATGCGGTACACATTGGGATGTATTAGTAATGTTACATATTGTGCCTTCAACAAGGTATGTGGTGGACGGAGCAGGTAGTGCGTGGTGTTTTCCTTCATTGGTAGATGTTGTATTGTGTTATAGTGTGTTGCAATGAGCAATAAGATAGGCAAGTGGGCAAAGGAGCGCATGAGTATATGTGTAACTTGTTAACCAAGAACAGAGCTATGCCAGGGAAGGTTTATTAATACGTCTCCATTGCCAAAATATATTAAGGCCTACGTTTGGACTTTGAGTTAGAGGATCTATTTGGGATCAAATTACAACAAAAATTCAAACAAATACTGCAGCAGGGAAAAAAATGTGCGCTGCGCTGTGCTCTTACAGGTGGACCATTTATGCTTATTTTCATGCAGGCTGTTAGACTGTTTCCTTGCAGCCTGATCAATAAACAGAGAGTGAATGAAGTTCACTTTTGTATAATATTCACAAAAGAAAAATGCGTTGCAGTTAAAGAGGCAGGCCTGTGTTGCTTAGGCGACTGCCTAAGCTGTAAGGTGCTCCGGGAAACCCTGGAAAGTAGATGTCCAGTTATATATGATAGAACGATATAGAGATTATGGCTGATATCATAGATAGTCTGATACCATTATGTTGGAAAGAGACGCCTTGAGGACGGAGGAAATGGGGAGAATTCTCTGGGCAGGAGGAGACATATCAAATGAAATCCCTCAATACCTTCCTCTCCTCCTGGCTATAGCTATACTTCTCCCTTTCACTCCCCCCCCTCTATCTTCCATTGTCTCATGAAGGAGGAACGGTAAGGTCACCTTCTCCTCCTTTCTCTTGTAGCAAAATTCTCTCTCTCTCTCTCTCTCTCTCTCTCTCTCTATGGAGTGCGGTCAGACATTGTTTCCGTTGCTGATGGCGGCTCAGTTAATTACACAGTCAAGCGGTCGTGCGTGTGACTAATCTCTGTTGTGCACACACCAAAAAATACATACGCACACACACACACACACACACACACACACACACACACACACACACACACACGCACACACACACTCACACACACACCTCTAGGGTTTCCTCTCTTGCCTGGTCCTTAATTACTTTGCCTTTACACTGTCTTTTCACCTTAGCTTCTAAGACCGTTCCATATATGACTATAATTGCAATCCGCAACTCAACGTGATCTGAGAGCCAAAAATATCCCTGAGAGCAAAGCATGGATCCATAGAACGTCCTTGCTGGGAGGTTTTTCTCCTTTGGGGATGAAGAAATAAATCTGGCTGTATTATATTATGATATGCATGCACACAGACATACACACACACACACACAAACATAGGAGAGGAATGAACATAAATGAAGACGCAAGGGGAGACATAGTAGGCCCAGTGGGAGGAAGTTGAAAAGACAGAGGAGAGAGAGAAACAGAGACAGAGAGGGAGAGTCAGTCAGAATTGGTGTTAAGTTGTAGAGGTTGAAAGGGCGGCATTGTCTCACAATCTATCCTACTGCCATGGTAAATTTAGCCTAGTGACGTTGTAATATAAACACATCCATTACACAGACAAGCGCACAAACACACACACATCCCTCCTACACCACACACACATAAGAGAGTAAGATCATGGGAAATTGAAGTGCAAAGCACAAGGTTAAAGGTTGTAGGGCTGGAAGTGTCAAACACAAACACACACACAGACAACTATACACACACACACACTCCGAAATTTCCCTAAAGTTCCACTAGTGCCGTTACTTAATTGCAGCAACATGTGATATATATTTTGGTTTGCAGAAAAAACTAAAGATATATCACCAAAAAAAATTGGTCCGCGTAGTAAATGAGAAAAATAAATTGTGTGGTCGCCCTGGAGGGACCTAATTTAAGCCCAGAAATAATGCATCCCGGTACACAAAAGTACAACAGAAAAAAAAGTCACACTGAGTTGGAGCGGGCCTTTGAGGCGCACTGCTTGTTTACAAAAGTAAAAAGAGGGAATTTAAATGGCTTGGCAGGGTGCAGGTAAAAAGAGAGCATTTCAGGTTGACATTTCGCTGAAATGCAAGGGGAATTCATGGATGATCAAAAAACGGGAAAGAATATGAAAAAAGAAAAAGGGATTAACATTGTGTTGTTAGTATACCCAACATGGACTTGAGATTGTCCACACAATTTTGTGCTGCCTGCCTTTAAAACCAAAGTAGAATGTTTGGGTTTGTGCATATTTGGAAGCAGGGAGTGAAATGATCTGAGGCGTAAGTAGTCGAGTGAGTGTGGTGTACTGTGGATTCTGGCACTCAGCGTTCATCAAAGAACCTTCTGTTTGGCCGCGTTCAAACCCCAGAGCGGAAGCTGGAATACCTATAGGCACTCTGCTAACCACTCGCTAGAGGTACTCCTATGAGTTGAAACACACACACACACACACGCGCACACACACACACACACACACACACAAACAGGCACCTGCTAAGTACAAACCGTCCTAGATGTTTGCCCAAACGTGTCTCTCCCTACCCTCCACTGGACAAATACACTTGAACAATGAGATGTTTTATCCATCCCATAAAGCTGACCTAAACATGTTCTATTTCGAAAAGAGAACCAGGCTCTCCCCTCTGCTATTCCTACATGATGTTTAGCCCCGTTTAGCTCGCTAGGAGAAGGGCGTCAGAGCAGATGGCCGGAGACGTATAGAGTACAGATGGCCTGCACTGCACACTGTGTGTGGGTGTGTGAGTGTGTGTGTGGGTGTGTGAGTGGGTTGTAAGAGGGCCCAATTAAGCCGCATCATGAAATGAGAGAGGAATAAGAGATAGATGGAGAGAGAGCAAGAGAGCAAGGGAGTAAGAGAGAGCAAGAGAGCGAGAGAGAGAGCAAGCGGGTGATAGAGGGATAGAGAGAGATATATATAAAGAGAGAGATAGAGCTCAGGGAAAAGGCATGTACCAGCTAGAACGACCTTCTCTACTCTCAATGGACCTTTTCACATAAATTCAATCACCAGGGATAGAAAGAAATAACCATATAGAAGTGTCCTGTGGCAACATGGAGGGAATGACTTCCTGTTCACCTAGAGGTCTATCAGGCAACCCATCTACATGTCTACCTAGCAGGCCCGCCTACAGGTGGATGCAATCAAAATATCATAGTTAGAATGAGAAATCAAGACATGGACAAAAGCTTAAATTAAGTATCAACTAAGGCCCCGTCCACACGGAACAGATTTTTTGGAGAAACCGCATAAGTCTTGTGTGTTTGGGCCGACCGCCCAGACGGATCCGGCAGATCCGTTGCCCGAAAACACACTTTTCTGAAACCAGGTCCAAGGGTGGATTCAAATAAAAATGGACCTATGCGGTTCCGTGTTAGGATTTGTGTGGACGCCTGAAACAAATATTTTTTTATTTGCATTCTTTTTGTAGCTTTAAATGCAGCCCTTTGGTAAATATAATTACTAACTGTACATTAAAAAGTATTTCTTCTCAATTTAAAAGGTTTAATCTCCTCCTCGACTGAATGTTTGTATACAGCGCGCAGGCTGGATACGCGCAAGCTTGATGCGCTCCACTTTTTTTGGTGGAGAACCAGCGCCTTGAATATTTACTACAGCGTTCCTACAACTCGATGCCTTTTCGCAATGAGTCCGTCATTATGGAGACTAGAGTTTTCGTAAACCCATAGCAATAATGTGGAAACCCCAGTCGATAATGTAACAAATTTCTGAGCGCAAAATATAATAACATTTTGCCTATCATTTTACAACGTATAACATTCGTTCACCACAAATGACTCTTAAAAGCAGTACCAACATTTTAATATTTTTTAACCATTCAGCGAACACAAGGTAATTCACTGATTATCATTTAGGGGGGCACTCAATGACATGCAGAAGCATCATAAACACGCCCACTGAAATGGTGTGAGAAATACCGACTTTCTACTCCTCATTCACATATAAGGTAATTTCCATTTCCTACAGAAAATACTACCTCAGGGGTAGTATTATTCAAGAGATTTTCAGGGTAAAAATGTCAGGATATGTTGTTCAAATATATGGCCCATCAGGAGAATATCAGGACTTACACGTGTCTGAAAGCAGCTAGTGTGTGAGCATTTGATTACATTATAAAATTTCTCAATTTATGTTAACAGAGGTAATTGTTCAATGGAAAGTGTAGTATACTATGCATGCAAATCAATTATTAAATAGCTTTTACTGTTATTCAGGGCTAAAAAGTGCATTGACATTTTAAAATGCAAGGCAACTACTATTGGTTAGTTTAAAAATAATAATCATCATTGTGATCAAACATCTCTTCCAGTGTCCTGGCCAAGACAGGCAGCAGTAGCCTACAGTCACACATAGCATACACACAAAACATAAGAAAAATAAAACAACTAAAACAGTCCACAGGGGGGAGGGGGGGATATCAATATCGCAAGACATTTGGGGTGGCTCAAGGAGTCGAGTAATATTAAGTTTGAGCAACAAAGTGTAAAGACATTTTGGGAGGCTCAAGGAGAAGAGTAATATTACATTTGAGCAACAAAGTGTAGTCTTGTGGTGGACTCTATAGACATAATTCACCATACTGTGTTATTGACATGTTTTCATTCTGTGTTATAGGGACACCGTCTCTTTAAGAATCACGTGACTTCTGTGTTGATATGCCAGTCGGTGCGATGTTTGAATTTAACGTTTTTATATGACAAAATGAAGGACCCGCCGTTCGAGGTGAGAAATTGGAGGTTAGAAATTGCCTTTTTCTTTTTACTCTTCAAATACGAACTTGTCCGATTAGAGTGAGGTATTATTGGATGCCCCTGTTCCCTTGATGTTTTTAATACTGCGGGTTCATTCAAGTGAAATGGGGTTAGGGTTAGGGTGAGGGTTACTGTTAGCCCTAACCCTAGGGAAAGGGGATCTAGAAACTTGTAGACGTCTAGAAGCCACGTCCAATTATGTTGCTGCCTCCAACCAACCATCACACTCTCAGAGGACTTAACAGCAGGATTATCATCCATCCATACCTAACCTGCAGAGACTCACACGCACACGCACACACACTGGGATACATGAGAATCAATCCTTCCAATTTCTATTGTGTAAACAACCCGAGCTGTATATCTGTTGGTCCAGCTTTTCCTTGGCATCTCAGATGACCAATAGGATACACAACAACTAGAGCTGTCCTTTCCTATCCACCCCCGCTCAGCTACTTCTACTTATTTGTTCTGCTCATCTAATTCCTAGTAGCTTGAGCAGCTTAAAGCTAGGGTAGACGATTTAGAGAAACCAGCCAGAGTAAACTAGATTGTGAAATTACCCAACCGAGAAAATCCCATCCCTCTCTTCAGACCTCCCCCCAAAGCCACTCCCCAAAAATATGGTACTAGCTCTCTAGCCTTGTAGAAGACTCTGGTCACAATTAGAGTACATGCAGGTGAGTAGGTATGTAGACAGACAGGTAGGCAATCACAGCAACTAAGTGAGAGTGAAATGAGGAGAAGTGGAGGCGACAATGTGTATGCATGCCTGTGTGTTTGTGTGTGTGTGTGTGTGTGTGCGCGTGTGCGTGTGTGTGTATGTGTGTGTGTGTGTGTGTATATAAGTGTGTGTGCATGGCGAACAGCCCTGATTCACTACTAGGATTATACAATCTATCCGAAGCACTGGTTCATGTGATATTCCTCTTGCCATGCATTTCAGGAGCGCTAGTCTGGCCCGAGTCAAGGCTATGGGGGTCTTCCATGTGGGGGTGCTGGCCTGGGCCACCCTTCACAGCAGACCAAGCAATCAGCTCAGCCTCAATGTGAAAATGCTGCAACCTGGGAGAATTACATGGACCAAGCCAAGTGTGACGATGCATTCTAATGTTGTATAGTGTAGACAGGAAAATTCCCTTCATTAGGCCGAAGAGCGTGCTGGTTATGAAACATCTGCAAGAACCAGTAGTGACCAATGAGGCCACTTGTTCTCTTCTGCTGGTAGAGTTACTGAAAGACAGTATTCATTTCATGTCACAGCCAGACTTCTGGCTTTGGTCGGGTGGGCGGGTGGGGGGTAGGGGGAGAGAGAGAGAGACGGTTGAAGTGGCTTAGGGCAGATGCTAGATAATACACGTAATCAGCAGACACCACACAATACGCAAAGAATGAGTGGGTCACTGGAGTTGTGTGTGTGAGACTATGTGCCTGTGTGTGTATTCGTGAGTGTGTATTTGTGAGTGTGTGTGTGTCAGTGTCAGTGTCACGATGCAGGCTTAGGATAAGTGTGCCAGCTGAAAAAAAATGGTGATTAAAAGGTGGTATTGTCATTTCTTTCACAATTTCTTTCACGTCATCTATGAATGTTATTAAAGTGTTGGAATGCCAGGGGCAGAAGTGAAATCTAAGCTACAATTTTCATTTTAATTCTAGTGGCTCTGTTTATTCATTGAGGTATAGTTTAATGATTTCTAAAAAAATATATATATATATGCACACAAAGGCAAGTAGATGGTCCACTTTTGTAGGTTACTGCACAATGAACACTTCTATGTGTATGGGATTAAGGAACCATAGGTTCAGTATAACCTTGACTAACTTCCAAGCCGCTCAATGTTATATCTACTTTTCAAGCAGCTAATGGGCTGAAAAAGTCCCTTATAGACTGTGATCATAGATAAACAACACAAAGGATTCCAACACCTCATCCATCCCAGATGTCTCTCTCAAAACCCTCCCTGCCTCAGATCAGCTGTTTCCAACAGACAGACAGACAGACAGACAGACAGACAGACAGACAGAGAGAGAGAGAGAGAGAGAGAGAGAGAGAGAGAGAGAGAGACACACACACACACACACACACACACACACAATGAGAGAAACACAGAGACAGAGACAGAAACACAGAGACAGTGAGAGAGCAAGAGGGAGACAGACAGTGAGAGGAACACAGAGGCACAGACAGATAGAGCGACAGAGAGAGAAAAGGAGAGAGAGTGAGAGCGAGAAGTGAGAGAGAGAAAGAGATTCCACTGACAGACAGCCGGGTGGAGAGAGATAGATATCTGGGGCGAGGGTGTATGGGTTTTTGACATTCTCTGCTGACATACTTCTCTTTCTTTTTTCCTTTCTCTGTCTCACTCTCATTCTAATTGTAAGTGTTTTCTCCTCACAGACATTGGACAGAGATTCTGAGAAGATGAAAGACACTTGTGCGATGGGCACAGATTTTCTCTCCCTCACCTTTCATCTCACCGGCCTCCAGTCATGCTGTTTTGTGTGTTTCGTCTAAACAATCCATTTGTAAATTGTCTCATGAAATCCCCCTCCCGCTCTAGCTAACCACCTCCTCCTAATTATTATTCTTAACATACAATCCTCATCTCTTGTCCTTGACATAATTTAGTCCTCCTCATCACATTTTAAAGTGCACATTATATTCAGTGAATGTCTTCCACAATCCTTCTCTTATGCATGTGTGCATAATTGTGTATACACACACACGCACACGCAATGTTCCCCTTTTGTCTGTATTTTTAATCTGTTCATGCTGTCTGTTGCTTGCATGCATCTATACACACATACCATAACCCCGCTCTCTCTTCTATCTCCCTCATCCTCTCCCTCACTCAGTCATCCATCCATCCTATAATAAAACAAAGAGTTTTGGATCTGTCTCGTGGAATTTCATCTGATTCCAAGAGATGAAAGGGATTCTCTTGGAATGAGTGGGATTGGTGAGGGCTATCGGTTATCTGATTGGCTAGCCTGCAGGGCTGTCAGTTTAAATGGTTACTGAGGAGAACAAGCAGAGGGTCGATAATAGTGAGATAACGGCGCAATATCTGAAACCTTTTTAATCAACAAATGGATAATCAGTAGCAATTTAGAAACTTTACAGCTTTGAGGCAGTCATAAAGTTAATCACATCTTCCACTTAAAAAACAAAGTGGAAGATGTGATTGTTGCATTATATTATATATAATATAATATTTAGGGCTGTCAAATAACACGTTAATTTTGATTAATTAATCACAGAAAGAATAACGTGTTAAAAAAATTAACGCAGATGAATCGCGCTTCTATAGTGCCCTTTGACTCGGTGCGTCATTTGCGTTTAAACAAAATGAAGGCAGACGAGAAGACGCTGCTCGGCCCCGTGAACGGAAAATTTTATACAACTCCCAGACGGAACTGTAGATAGGAAGGAACACCAGTGTTTCCCCTATATGCACTTGAAATATGGCCGCCGCTGCTGAATTTCTTTTTTTTTTAACAAGAGGAGAGCTTCAGCTTATCTCTTTAAATTACGAATGTTATATTATTTTACGCTACGCAAAATAATATAACATTCCGTGCGCTACGGACACTGGATATGCACTTCATACATTTGTGAGTAAAGCATATAAACGGAGAGGAGAGGAGAGCTCCTTCTTATCTCTTTAAAAAAACTAATGTTATATTATTTAGCGCTACGGACGCTTCATATCAAGGTCAATTCACGCTGTGAGCAAAGCATAAACGGAGGGGAACTTCCGCAGATTCGGAGTTTGCGGTTCAATAGATCATCAGTGAGACATCGTTGCGACGCAAGTGAGTGTAGTAACCCAGAGAACCAGCTACAACATTGTTTTCATCCAAACGAGCCGTCTTTAGCGAACGGTGAATTGCATTGGCTTCTACGATTTTTTATTGAGCAACACTTTCAATAGCGTCGCCATTATTGACTCTAGAGCCCAAAACTTGTTCCATAGAAGTATGGCCTCTTTATGGTACTACTTCAACCTTTAGTTTTGAAAAATATATCTTTCCTTATTTTTGAGGATTTTTTATTTAGCAACAATTTCAATAGCGTCGCGATTATTGACTCTAGAGTCCAAAAAAATCGTTCCATAGAGGCATGGCCTATTTATGGTCCTACTACAATCTTTGTGATGGGGAGAGGGGAGGGAGTGGGAAGATGCATTTGTTTGAGGCACAGACCTTTTCGATTGTTGTAGTATTTGGGTTATGTGATTTTACTGTATAGGGTGGTTGTTGATATAAAATATTTTTTGTTAAATAAATGTAAATAATGGTTTTAAAGATTATACTTGTAATATGTTAAATCTATCCTTATTTCCCCTGCTCATTACTGTGCACAAATGTACTGTATGTATGTTGCCGGCAGACACATAGAAATCTCCCGGCAGGGTGCGCTTTGCGAGCACACAAAAGAATTTGCACACGAAAAAAATAACATCTCACCTCCGCTGCTGCAACTCCATCCTAGGGGAAACACTGAACACCGTTATCTGCAATCTCTGTAGTAAGGAATTTTCCTATCACCGGAGTTCATCAACCCTTAAATATCACCTCAATGCAAAACATTTGGAAGCAAGCTCGCAGGTACGATCTGCCACAGCCCCTGAAGCTGGCGCTAGCCAGCCTTGTCAAGCCACACTCGACCTGGCGTTCAAGCGAGTGAGATGGAAATTTTATTAATTTGATCTTAAAATGCACCGTATGTTAATGAAGGACATGTTTTAAATGAAAAAGACATTGAACTTTATGTCTATTATTCATTGAATCACTCATATGCCATAATTTACTTGAATTAAATTATTTTGAAATACTTTCTCAGAAAAATGTAAGCATGCGATTAATTTAGATTAATTAATCACAGACTCTGCAATTAATTAGATTAATTTTTTTAATCGCTTGACAGCCCTAATAATATTATCTATAATATCACGGCCAAAAGCTGTGTGAGCCTCCAGATGGTATTATGAATTAAAGACTGCGTCAGGTTCTTGGATGTCTCTCGTACTTTCACACCAAGCAAAGACTCGTAGTGGGGGTTATCTCGGCTAGAGTCCTGCACGGGTTCGGGGACCCGACGGGTGACCCGCACAATTTGGAAGAAACGGTTGAAAAAGAATACTGTGTCGGAAACGGGTGCGGGTCGGGTCGGACACCGTACGTCAAGACAAAGGCAGCAAAACACTCGCCGAACTAAGACATTATGTTTTTAAACATAACGGCTCTGCCATCGACACACGCTCAGCTAAGAACCCACACGCATGCGCACACACCGCAGCGACACTCGCCCTTAAACATAACGGCTCCGCCATCGACACACGTGCAGGTTAGAACACACACGCACGCACACACACCGCAGCGACACTCGCCCAAGTAAGACGTTATGTTTATAAACATAACTGCTCCGCCATCGACATATGCGCCCAGGTAAGAACACACACACCGCAGCAACACACTCGCCCAGGTAAGATGTTATGGTTTTAAACATAACGACTCCGCCTTCGACAAACTCTTCCAGGAAACACGTTCTGTCTATAGACTTTAGAAATTGCGATAAAATAAGGGACAATTTTTCACCTTGACAAGCAACGGCGGGTTGTTCATTTTGTCATATAAAATATGTTAAATTCAAGCATCGCACCGACCAGCAATAAACACAGAAGTCACGTGATTCTTAAAGAGACACTGTCCTTATAACACAGAACGAAAACATGTCTATAACACAGTATGGTGAATTATGTCTATAGAGTCCACCACAAGACTACACTTTGCTGCTCAAATGTAATATTACACCCCTCCTTGAGCCTCCCGAAATGTCTTTACACTTTGTTGCTCAAACTTAATATTACTCTTCTCCTTGAGCCTCCCCAAATGTCTTGCGATATTGATATCGCCCCCTCCCCCCTGTGGACTGTTTTAGTTGTTTTATTTTTCTTATGTTTTGTGGCAAGAAATTAAATGTTGGCACTGCTTTTAAGAGTCATTTGTGGTGAACGAATGTTATACGTTGTAAAATTATAGGCAAAATATTATTATATTATGCGCTCAGAAATTTGTTACATTATCGACCAGGGTTTCCACATTATTGCTATGGGTTTAATTACAACTAGAGGTTGAGCGCATGCAACGTGCGCGCGAAAACTCCAGTATTATATTATAGATGTCTATATATTATATTATATCTTTATAGAGCTCCAGATCTCCCGCCGGAGCTACCGGAGTGTTTTGTGTGCGCCGGATGATATTATGAATAAACGACTGCGTCTCTGGTACTACATCATTGCTTCTTTAGCACTCGTGTGATCTAACGGTCACACCGGTCACCCGGAAACGTCAAAATCCATACCGTACCGCAAATTCACACCAGTGTACTCTCTATACCGTTTATACCATACACTCCTAAGTCCCACCCACTGGCACTGATCTGGAATTTGCTTGTAGTTTATTAGAGCGCCCCCCCCCCCCCTTACACTTCCTGGTTTAAATGACACAAAAATCATAATTTTACGTCATTTAAAGCAGGAAGTGTTAGAGGTAGATACGGATCTCTCCCGTCTCAGGGGAAAATGAGGGAATGATGCAAGACCATTCAAAAATATGACTGGGTTTCTAATGATACAAAGCTTAATGTAAATGGGTTAAGTGTAATGCTCTTATCAACCATTATCTTCATAATGTGTAACGAAAATATGAATTGTAGAATGAAATACTAGGCAGTGATGACTCCCTTATATTGAATGGTATTTTATTAATTTGTTAATTAATGGAGCAAGTGTTGAATACACAGCTGGACACAAATAAACACACATTCAGGGAATATGTTCACTGAACAAACATATACAATATATCAATTTGTTGACATTTGCCTGTGTGTCTGTTATATCAACTTAACCGCAACAAATATCTTTCCCACTGACATGGATGAACAATCTTGTCTAGTGCTTATTCTCTCACACACTCTCTCACACACACACACGCACACACACACACACACACACACACACACACACACAATGATATAGAGCAGTCAGGCATTCATCGGTTGAGATGCATTCCTGAGCTCCGTGCAGACCGTCATTACCTTGGTTTATCTCACCACAGCTAGCTGTAGAGATACGACCAGCTTCAAATATGTTTTGCCGGCAGTAGTACAAACGCACGCACGCACACGCACACTCACACACACGTACACCATTTCTTGCTCTACCTCTTCAAAATCTCTTAGGATTGATAGTAAAATGTATATGATGTGTTCCCCACCTAAAAACACACACACACAAACACTTCCCTGTACAGCCCAGACAAAATCTTCACTCTTCTTCACAACAGCTGAAGTGTAAATGAGCAAATAAGCACGATAGTAGTGTGTGTGTGTGTGTGTGTCTGTTTGTGTGTGTAACAGAGGGTGGAAAAGCGATAGATAGTTGGATAGAGAGCAAGAGAGATGCAGCGAGAGAGAATTAGGGCAGGAGAGAGAGAAAGAGAGAAAGGGAGCACAGCAGGATATTTAAGCAAGGGATGGCAATCATGAATATGAAATTCTTTGCTGGTTACAGACAGGACTCTTGAAATGTTGTCCAGCAGGGTTGAGATGATGAACCAGGTCGAATGGCGGATTGGAGGGGTATGTTATGATGCATTTAGAAATTTCAATTGAAGACTGACATGAACACTCTCAAGCTGAGGAGCCGAGGACAGGAATACAAGCTGGAGCTTACCTCAAATAAGGTTTAGGTTTCGAATTTCAACATTTTGACCGTTATTGCTTCAACTCAATTACTCTACAGAGACCTTTATGACACACGCACATGCACTAGCCCGGGAACCAGACGAATCTGCCAACTCAGGTTTAATTTGCTCCGGCGGATGCTTCTGGCCTCCCTCCCGTTCAGACAGATTTCTAGCAGACGTGGCCCAGGAGCTGGGCCAATCACAGCCATTTATCCAATATTATTTTCATAAACAACCAAGAAGGCCGCCCCTGATGTTTCACATTTTTCGTTGGTCTGATTGGTTGCGTCCATCTATCCAATTGCGTCCAGTGGCCTTTTGGTCTGGCATCGCGGTACCAGGGACGGGACTTGGGTAGAGGTGTTGCTACAACAGAGACAACGCAGCGACATCAACATGAGTAGTTCTAAATAAAGAGACGGTGAATACCGTGAGCTGCTGACCATCATCAGAGATAAGGTGATGCAGTCGCATTTAAAGAAGAAGGGGAAAGATGGTGCGATCTACGAGAAAGTAGCAGAGGAACTTTCCTTACGAGGCTTTCTTCGGGATAAAAAACACGTCGTCAGCAAAATAAAGAATATGTTCGCGTTTTTGCACTTGTAAATGGTTAATAGTGTTTGTAGCCTACACTCAGATGTCACCTACTAATTTGTGCACGCAAGTGGCTTGAATAAAAAATAAAAAAACATTTGGAGTATGCTAATTATACTAAAGAGTTAGACTCTTCATGCCTAGTCCCGCCCACTCCGATGAACCAAGAAATCTGGCTCCTTGGCGAAGGCGGAATATACCCCCTCGGTTTTACACAGGCAAGACAGTGAAATTGCACGGTGTGCCAAGCCGCGACCTTACCGGCTTGGCAGTGTAAAAATGCCTTCTGTCTGACGATGCCAGGCTAGGGCTGCAGAATATCTACATAGCTATCATTAGAGAGAGGGCCATTAGCATTTGAGACTGAAATGTATCTCATTGTGAGGTTAGAAGACGACAGGCTAACTGGCAGAACATGGCATCTGATTTTTGTGCTGTAACAGGTTATGTGTCTAACTATTCTTGCATGCAATCCTTATTCTCCCAACAGATTGGTGTGAATTTGATAACCTTCATCACTCAACCTCAAACCTATTTTCATCAACTCACTTAAGGTGCTTTTTGTATTTTTACTTCCTCAAAGTCCGAAACGCCATAGATTCCTTCAGCTCTACCAGCGCCATACTATGAGTGTGTACAGTAATTGGTCACTGGCTTTGGCAAAGTGAGTGTACAATGGAACAATCGGATTGCAAACCCTTAAATTGGCCTGAAGGAACAGAAAGAAATCGCTAGGAAATTACTTGAGATTGCTTTCGATATCATGGAACATAATTTTCTGATGTTTAATGCACACCTTGATAATCCTTAAATAAAATAATTTGAAGTAAATTACAGATATATGTTGTCCATCACTTTAATCATATTGTTCAGGTCTTGTGGCACCAGGGACAAATACAATCCCCTCCTAGATACGGACATAGTTGAGGTCTTTCCACAGCCTCCCACTCGTCTCGTCCTGCCCTCAAAAGTGACAGGATGTAATCTCAATAGTAAGCCACAGTCATGTGTGAGTGTGCGTGTGATACACCACCTCTGCTACACATACTCCAACAAACTCCATATCTCATTGTAGCCAACACTCATTCTAGTCTTTTTATAAATCATCCGTACTCCATCTCGAAAATCTGTAAATCTTGGCATAATGTGCGCCAAAACACATTAATACAAACTGGCACACACATCCTCACACAAACACACTTGCATTCTTTTCTAAGGACGATCACAAAGGGGACGTTCCTGCATCCTGAAAGCTGGCCAATCAGAGCACCCGACTCAATGGTGAAGGCTCCATTAGGGAAGTCCCATGCTCCCTCTAGCACTCTACAGTCCTCTCACGACAGACATTTGTTTTTTCCTTTTAATGCCAGGAACCCAGCGTTTGAGCAGGCCGTTGTCAGGAGGTCTGGTCAGAGGCAAACAATGTGAGGATGAACTCAACCCATTGTTCTCAAGACTCACTTTGGAAATGTCTGGCAGAGTTACTTGCTTTCTGTCTTCTGGCAGTCTTAAAGTAAAGCTCTGGTTGGAAGTTTCCCCTGAACAAGGCCGACAGAGGAAACAAACAGCAAAGAACAGGCACACATATACGCACATGCGAGCAATCAGGTTGGAAACTCTAATCTACTGACCAGAAATGTGCACTAAAAAGCCAATTTCTTTGTCGATGATGTTTAATTTTCTTCTAAAATGTTCCTTTTGTCATGGTTGTTCTATGTTTTCTATTGTTGTGTTAGCATGATAATGTTTTCTTTTGTCATGGCTAGGCCTGAATGTAAAAGGCCAAGGCAGATGTTCTTTCTGCTGGTAAACAAACAAAGGACAAAAGAGGGCTTTGAGGATATTTCTCCATACGGCCCATTCTCCTTCCCAGGGGTCTACCCTCTGAAGCCCACCATCAGCGACCCCTGGTCGGGTTAATCACCCACTCTTACACCCACAATGATAAACACTCTACACAGCCACCGATGGGAGAGACCAACATTGCTTACGTATTTAATTCACAATGTGCCTCAATAATGGATGTGCCTTGTTTGCAACTTTGATCAGTAAATGTATTTGCATTGTTCACAGTTTAATGCAAATACGCTTACAGTCAGTTATTCCATTATCCATCGGATTCATTTTATCCCAATCGTAATAAAAAATATTTGATAAAGAAACATTTGCAACCTCAGGTGTCAAGACTATACGTTACCATGACAACAATGGTTGTTCCAGGTTGATGCGGAAAATAATATCCGCCCACCACTTCCTGTAGCTTCCAAACAAGGAAATATAAAATACTTGCTGACCTAGTGGCCCCAAAGATAATACACCCAGACCTTAACATGAACCTGAGGCTAATTCTCACGACCAAACTGTAACGGGGGGGTTAGGCAGAACCTAAGTGCACAGACAGACGACAGTTGTAGGACAGTTTCAAGGTTTTATTCTGGTACAGGATCGGGCAGGCAGAGAGCAGACAGTAAAGACAGGTGGGCAGGGAATCGTCGGTGGGTCAGCAGGAGGAGTCGGCAACGGGAGGGCAGAAGAGCAGATCGGGAGTCAGGAGCCTCCGAGCCGACATGGACTCGACGTCGGGCGGGAGGTCAGGCAGGCGAAGGGTCGATAACAGGAAGTCAGGCAGGTGGATCAGGAGACGGGGACAGAGAACTAGACAGACCGACAGGGACTGGACGGCAGGCAGGAGGTCAGACAGACGAGTGTTCGTTAACAGGCAGAGTGGAGTAGACAAAGTCAATCGGGAGTTGCGGGAAAGCTCTGAATGAGACAATCTGGCGAGGACTGAGTGAAAGGAGAGGACTGTTGGGGGAGGGGAGGGGGAGCACAGGTGAAGGTGGTTGGGTTAATTAGGGTGACAGGCAGGTGAATGGGAAAACCAGGGGCGGACCACCCCCACCCCCCCCCCCCCCGGCAAGGGATGGCTCCAGACGTCCTAGATCGAACAGGGAGGGTGGAGGGGGCCTGGAGGAGGGTTAGAATTCCTCGGAGGCATCGGAGATTGCGTCCTCCGTAGACGAGGAGGACGCGACACCTGAGTGCCTTCTCCTTGGGAGGTCAGAAGAACCACCAGCAGATGGAACCGTAGCGGGCGGACGAGAGGACGGGGCAGGTTGGTCAGGATGGGACCGTTGGGAGTCAGAGATGAGACGGAAGTCCATGATGAAGCGAGCCGGGATCCAGGAGCGCTCTTCTGGACCATACCCCTCCCAGTCCACCAGATACTGGACCCCACGTCCACGGCGATGTAAAGATGCCGGACAGTAAACACGGACCTCCGTCGACGAGCTGAGGGGGAGGAGGAGGCGGAACGGGAGGAGCCAGAGGACTTTCCTGGACGGGTTCGACCCTGGAGACATGGAAATTTGGGTGGATCCTCATGGAACGAGGAAGCTGAAGGCGTACCGCCTATGGGTTTATGATGCGGGTTATGGGAAATGGTCCTATGAACTTGGGGGCCAGCTTGCGACTTTCCACTTTAAGGGGCAGATCACGGGTGGAGAGCCAGACCTTCTGGCCAAGCTGGTAGGCAGGGGTCGGCGTGCGGTGTTTGTTGGCAGCAGCAGCGTGGCGATCTGCAGCCTTGGAGAGAGCAGTGCGCGCCAGGGTCCAGTTGCGTCGACAACGATGGATCAGGGCTTGAGCCGAGGGGCAGGAGGACTCCTTCTCCAGGTCAGGGAATAGGGGTGGCAGATAACCGTAGGCGCACTGAAAGAGAGAGAGGCTGGTGGATGAGCAGGTAAGGGTGTTATGCGCATACTCTACCCATACCAGTTGGTCGGACCAGGAAGCCAGATTGCGGTTCACCAGGCATCGGAGGGTGGTCTACAGTTCTTGATTGACCCTCTCGGTCTGTCCATTGGACTGGGGGTGGAAGCCGGAAGATATACTGGCGGTAGCCCAGACTAGGCTGCAGAATTCCCTCCAGAAGACCAAGGTGAATTGGGGCCCCCGGTCAGAGACGACATCTGTAGGTAACCCATGGAGGCGGAAGACGTGGTGGAGGAGCAGTTCCGCAGTCTCCCTGGCAGAGGGGAGTTTAGTAAGGGGGATGAAATGGGCCAACTTACTAAATCGATCAACGAGGGTGAGGACGACGGTGTGGCCCTTGGATGCAGGCAAACCAGTCACAAAGTCTAGAGAGATATGCGCCCAGGGACGATGGGGGATGGGCAAGGGGTGCAGAAAGCTGGCAGGTGGGCGGCGAGAGGTCTTATTCTGGTCAGGACAGGCGTTGACGAAGCCCCGGTCATCCTCTTCCAGTTACGGCCACCAGAAGCGCCGTCGCAGGAAGTCCCGTGTCCGCTGGATGCCAGGATGGCAGTTGAGCCGGGAAGCATGGCCCCACTGGAGCACGTCAGAACGGAGGTGTGACGGGACAAACAGGCGGTGAGGGGGACAGGAACTGGGAGCTGGCTGGTCCACAGTGGCGGTTCGTACTAGGGCTGCACGATATGGGCAAAATATGATATCCCGATATTTTTTGGCTGAATGGCGATATACGATATATATCTCGATATTTTCAATAGAGTGGTTTAGATGGCTTCGTTGCATTGTCCTGCGTACTACAGTGAGGGTTTCAGTGCGCCCTAACTTTAATCCCCTGCCCCCTCCCTTCTCCGTTCCAGTTGGGAACATGTTTGGTTTAATTTCGCTTGTTTCGTATATTTTAATGAATTAATTAAGGGTGTCACCAGAGGGCGCCCCCAACACATTTGCTGCCCTAGGCGATCGCCTAGGTCGCCTATGACGAGCGCCGGCCCTGGTTTCAGGGCAGAAGAAGCTGTCGCGGCCAGTGATGCAGCAGCACAGCCGCAGAGTTTTTCGCATTCCTCATACTGCACTTTGTGCTGCTGCTGTAAACGGTGGAACAGATTTGTCGTGCATCCACTTTTAGCCACAACGGTTTTGCTACACTCTCTACAGATGACCTGCAGCTGCTTCTCATCTGTTTTTTTAAACCCGAACCATTTCCATATTATGGAGCCGTTGTTTCTCCTCTTTGAAACAATTTCGTCTCACACCGCCATCTCGTTTTCTTTACCGGTATCCTCCATGCTTGTTGCGTTTGTGAGGGGGCGGCGGGGGCGGGAATGAGGCGTCTTTGTACACGGCACGTTCGGAAGGACAGAGTGGGAGTGGGAGGGGGAGGGGACGCGCTCACATAGTCTCCAAGGCAAACCCAGACGCTTGAGGCGGAAACTGACCATTTTAACGCATATATCGATATAAACAATATTGTCAAATCTTGTATCCCCTTGGAAATTATATCGATATATCTTACATAGCCGATATGTCCTGCAGCCCTAGTTCGTACCTTCTCCTCTATCTCCCAGTTGATGGAAGCGACGAGGCAGGAGGCTGGGACGATGGTGGAAGGCTTCACAGTCTCATCGGGACACTCGGGGAACTGTCGGGAGAGAGCATCAGGTTTTAGGTTACGAGAACCGGGTCGATAGGACAAGGTGAAGTTGAACCGGTCGAAGAACAGTGACCAGCGGGCCTGTCTGGAGTTCAGCCTCTTGGCGGGCCGGATATACTCTAGGTTCCGGTGATCGGTCCAGACCAAAAACGGAACCTTGGTTCCTTCTAGCCAGTGCCTCCACTCCTCCAAGGCCAGCTTCACTGCCTGAAGCTCCCTGTTGCCGATATCGTAGTTTCTCTCCGAGGGGGTTAGATGGCGAGAGAAGAAGGCGCAGGGGTGGATTTTCTGGTCGGTGGAAGAAAGGGGAGAGGATCGCCCCTACTCCCACACCGGATGCGTCCACCTCCACAATGAACTGCCGGTCGGATTCGGGGATCTGAAGGATGGGGGCGGTGGTGAAGCAGGTCTTGAGGGTCTCGAAGGAGTTTTGTGCCTCATTAGACCAACGGAAGGGGACCTTGGGTGAGGTGAGGGCCGAGAGGGGGGAAGGCGACGGTGATTGCGTCTTAAGGCAGGAATGTAGACAGGTCACTCCCCACTCTAGGATGGAACAGGTAGACCAGTCAATATTGGGGTTGTGCCTACGATGCCAGGAGTGACCCAGGATGACAGGTTGGCTGGGGGTAGGCAGAAGCATGAACCGGATGGTCTCCCTGTGACCCCCCGGTAGGAGCATGTGCACAGGATTAGTTCGGGGAGTTACCCTCCCCAACAGCTGTCCATCCAGGGCTCTGGCAGAGATCGGCGACGGTAGTTTCTCAGGGTGGACTCCCAGCCGAAGGGCAAGGGACCGATCCATGATGCTCTCGTTGGCCCCTGAGTCGACGAGGGCGGTAATGGGATGGGAACCGGAAGGCAAAAGGAGATCACCAGAGAGAGTGGGTCTTGTGGGAGAGGCAGAGTCTGCGACGGAGCTCACCAGTATGCCTCTGGTTACTGGTGAGCTCTGGCTTTTACCGGGCATCGATCAGCGAAGTGTCCTGGCTGGCCGCAGTACAAACAGAGATTCTGCCTCCCTCTTCTCTCCTTCTCCTCCAGGGAAAGATGGGTGCGGCCCACCTGCATGGGCTCCGGATCCCCCATCCTCAAGGGAGCGGTTGGGGTCAGCGGAAGGGAGGCAGGGATTACTGGGGACCAAGGGCGAGAAGGGCGAGAAGGGCTGCGTGGCGGGACCTCAGAACGTCTCTCCCTCCTGCGATCCTGGATTCAGAGGTCGAGGCGGGTAGCGAGCTCGATCAGGGCTTCCAGTGAAGATGGCGGATCGTGGGCAACGAGCTCATCTTTGATGTACCCAGTCAGCCCTTGTAGGAAGACATCACGGAGGGCGGCAGGGTTCCAATCACACATGGGAGTCCTGGTGCGGAACCCGATAGCGTAGTCCGAGACAGAACGGCTTCCCTGGGACAGGGCCAACAATTGTCGTCCGGCCTCGGCTCCCAGAGGACCAGTTCCGAAGATTCTCCTAAGCTCTTCGGCAAAGGAGCGGAAGGAGCGGCAGGCGGGGGTCCCTCTCTGCCATTCAGCGGTTTCCCAAAGACGCGCCCGTCCGGAGAGATGATTTATGGTGTAAGCCACCCGGGCTTCTTCGGAGGCGAAAGTGAGCGGCTGAAGGGAGAAGATTATTGAGCAATTGCACAGGAAGGCGTTGGAGGTGGTAGGGTCGCCATAGTAACGTTGGAGGCTCCCACATTAGGCTCACGGGGTAGAGGGGCGGGAGTTTCTGTGGCCACTGGAGCAGGAGGTGGGGCGGTTGCGCCGGCCCGGACGTTCGCCAATTCCTTGCGGACTTGTGCCAGGTCTTGCTGTCCCTGAGCTGTGGCGGCCCTGGTAGCGGCCATCACTTGCTGCAGCGCGTTCTCCACCCGGGAGATGCGGTCGTCCGTCTGGGCTGGGTCCATTCTTGGCCAGATCGTGCTGTAACGGGGGGGTTAGGCAGAACCCAAGTGCACAGACAGACGACAGTTGTAGGACAGTTTCAAGGATTTATTCTGGTACAGGATCGGGCAGGCAGAGAGCAGACAGTAAAGTCACCGACAGGTGGGCAGGGAATCGTTGGTGGGTCAGCAGGTGAGGAGTTGGCAACGGGAGGGGAGAAGAGCAGATCGGGAGTCGGGAACTGGAGAGCAGACAGACCGACAGGGACTCAACGTCGGGCGGGAGGTCAGGCAGGCAAAGGGTTGATAACAGGAAGTCAGGCAGATGGATCAGGAGACAGGGACAGAGGAGCAGACAGACCGACAGGGGCTGGATGGCAGGCAGGAGGTCAGACAGGCAAGGGTTCGTTAACAGGCAGAGTGGAGTAGACGAAGTCAATCGGGAGTTGTGGGAAAGCTCTGAATGAAACAAGAGACAATCTGGCAAGGACTGAGTGAAAGGAGAGGACTGTTAGCAAAACTTAAAATCCCAAACAATTCAGTTGGAGCAACGGAGAACAGGATGCAAAGTCTCATGTTTTCTTTTCCTAAGTAATGAACCAAAAAAGAAAACATGCCATAAAATCTGATCAACGAAAAAACAGGCTTATTGTGAACCTTAGTGATTCCCAATACCACAATTCCCCCGCCACAGATCCACCCTCTGACCCCAAACCCGACATATCAACTCATGTGAGTACCTCTGGGCGAGCGCTACGCCCAGCTCCTCTGATGACACTGATAGGACAGCAAATGGGTGTGGCTGTAAGGCCCCGGCTGCCAACGGCGTGCGAGAGAGATTGTGAGTGGTGAGTTGAGATAATACAGCACTAACGGAAAATTTGTGTATGAGCAGAGCTTGAGATCCTCCCTTGAAGGCTTCCACGTTTGAGAGTGAGAGACAGAAGGAGAAAGTGAAAGACGTTATCCAGCATGTGTGTGTGTGTCCGCATATTTCCCTGTGCCACACACACTATGCTCTTTCATGGATTGTGTCCCTTTTTGTCCCCTTGGTCATGTTTCCGTTCGGCCGTGTGAGTGTGTGTGTGTTCTCACTGAGCAGTGTTTGGTTGGCTGGACTGGCACATACTGAGAGTTGAGACAGTTGCTCTGCCTCCCATAGGAGAGCTAAGACGTGCTAAAGCTCCTTAAACACACACTTATACACACACATACACACACTGCTAATCAGGGCTGGGCGATTCATCGAATTTTGATCGCGATTTTGATTATAGCATCAAACGATCACAAAATTAATTCAATTTTTTTTTTCTTTTAATTTTATGTTTTATAGAAAGCAGAACAGCTGCTACATATCTGTATATTATTTTAGATTGGAACATTTTCTTTTTGACCATTTTGTGTATTTTTTTAAGGCGAAATTTCAAAGTTCTCAGTTACAACGTTTTTTTTGGGAGAGACATGCTGAATAAATACAACATGTTTTCAAACTCAAAAATAATCGTTTGAATAATCTCGATTTCAATAATGACCGAAATAATCGTGATTATGATTTTTCCCATAATCGAGCAGCACTACTGCTAATGCATATTTAATAAAAGGGGAACGGATGAGCACCGCTTTTCAATATTACAACCGCTATACTGCAGATATAAACAATACCAAATCTATACGATCATAGATGCATGACTCATATAAATATGTGCACGCATGCACACACAAAGACACACAGAGACAAACACACACACAGATATGATTTTCATTCTAGGGCCATCTGTTTCTCTATTTCTGACATCTTAAATGTGTACGCCTTTGTTTCTCTGCAAAAATGGAAACAACAGCTCTTTATTTTTCTCTCGTCTCAATGGGTACTGCTTATTGGGATGATAGGTAATTAACCTGTACCTGAAGAAATAAATAGTAATGCGTACATTACTACCTAAAAACAGATGAAAAACGGAATAGACATCATTATGTGAACAATAGGAACCATTACAGGATTTAAAAATGACCTGATGAAAATGCACACACACACATAGACCCACAAACTCACACACAATAACCTCAGCTGTTTGGAGAAGGCAAGCTGTGATTTTCCTGTTATTACAATAGCACATACAGATGCAAATACAAGCAGACATAATTTTTAATAATTATACTGCTATTTGTGACGTACCGTAACCCCCGCCTCCCCAACAGCCGTCAGCTGGGGACATATTTTAAATGTGCAGTGTCAGAAAGTTGCGATGTTACGCAATGAATGCCATCTTTCTGTCTCTCTCACAAACACACACACACACACACAGCAAATGAAAGTGTGTGTAAGCCCATTGCATGTAGGATGAATAGCAAACGCATGGCATGTTTGATTTTTCAGTTGACAAAAGCACTATGTATGCTTGTGTGTGTGTGTGTGTGTGTTTGTTTGTGAGAGTGAGTGAGTGAGTGAGTGAATGAATTAGAGAGCAGAGAGGGTGGTTGTTAAGAACGAGCCTTTGTGTCCTTCCTCGATTGGCTGCGTTTTATTCCCCACATTGCTGTGTACTACTTCATGTGTGTTTCCATGCATGTGTGTATGAGCGTCTCTGTGCGCCGCATGTGCAAAACCTTCAGGCAGGCATTCCGTTAGCCTGCGCTCTCCAACCACCGCCATGTTTAGCCCCCCAGCAGGCCTAAACAGAGGCTAAGTCTCATGAAGCCTTGTCACCGCGGCGCTTACACCCTTGAAATCACTGGTCTGGATTCCACTGCAATAATAAACTCCTGTTGAGCCATGGTTTTTCATCTATAAAAGTCCCTGCCACCAAAATCCACATCAACATGTTTTTTCTAGTGCATTAGTACATTCTGAGGTGAAGTACAATTAGAAATGTTCAGCCGTCTAGGCTTAATGCAAAAGTTCCTCCCCTAAAACACATGTTGGGTTTTAGGTACATGTCTCCATCAGTATGCATACGTCATATCCATACTTACCAATAAGGATCTCCAAACCGTTTCCAACGTTGTTCAACGGGTATTAAAACAAACAAAAAACGAACCACTTTGGGTTGTGAAAGGAGATGGTAAAAAGGAGAGAAACAAAAATAATATACATTTTTATCACATCTAGGATTCCACACACACACACACACACACACACACACACACACACACACACACACACACACAGGTTTCGGACACGTCCGTGATTCGGAAGGAGAGCTGATGAGCCTAAAGTCAGACATGTCAACAAATACATCATCTACTAATCGCACTTCATTGTAATGGACTCCAGTGCTACAGCCGCCGGCACTCTTGTTAATATGACTCACAACACATACACCTGAAAAACACTCTGACACACACACACATACACAAACACAAACACACTCACATGTGTTGGCACTCCACACACTAATGTGTGGCCCCATCTCTGGGATTATGATACAAGTTTGATCCTCTGTGGTGTTAGTGGTTTGTGTGTGTGTGTGTGTGAATGTGTGTGTGTGTGTGTGTGTGTGTATGTTGTATCCAAGTGTGTATGTCTGGAACATACATCTGTGTAAACTCC
This sequence comes from Pollachius pollachius, assembly GCF_949987615.1. Classification (NCBI taxonomy): domain Eukaryota; kingdom Metazoa; phylum Chordata; class Actinopteri; order Gadiformes; family Gadidae; genus Pollachius; species Pollachius pollachius. The sequence continues at coordinate 10,985,480 of NC_136940.1, forward strand.
TCCTCCCTGACACCAACTCTCCACCCAACCCTTTACACACAATCACTCTCCATCCATCTATACACACACCCTAAACACCCATACCCACACACACACCCACGCTGTAGACATTGTGTAAACATGTCCTCCATAAGAAAGTAAACACCTCTCTCAACTTGTTTTTGAATGCTAGCTGTGCTTAGCCAGCCAAGCATGGCCAATACTCTCTGACAGGCCAACGTAGCAGTCACTAAGATGAACTGTGAATACAAGCAGGCTGCAGAGAGGGAGAGGAATACAGAGAGAGAGAGAGAGAGAGAGAGAGAGAGAGAGAGAGAGAGAGAGAGATAGAGAGATAGAGAGAGAGACTTTGGAATGCATGGGGAGGCAGAAAGAGCAAGAAGCAGGGCAAGAGAAGAGTGAGATCGATGAACAAGAACAAAGTGAAAGATTGCAAAGAGAGATAGTAGAATGAAAAGGATATCGCAATGAATTAATGTGCATGCAAATCGGGAAGGAGCCTTCAAGCATAGAGAGAGTATGCATTGATACAGCGTGACAACTTCACGCCCACCCCTAACTCATTATATTCTAATTATTCTATGGTCATATAGTGTTACTGTGTGTTTATGTGTGTTTTACAACTGTATACAACATTCCAGCCTACAGACATTAGTCAGGGGGGCAGCAACCACAGAAAGAGAGAGGGATTTCCTCTATAGCAGAGCAAACTCTGTACACATATTTTCCACAATTGTTCTTGCATGCTTTTTCCTGAGCTCCCATTGGTTCCTAATCAAGATGACAAGAGTCAGTCCTTGTTAAGACTTTGAAAATAGTGTGAAACAGTGAGACAGGTAAAGGAAGCCTGGCCATTGTGTGCCATTAGCTAGGATGCTCATGAATCGCTGACAGGTCGAATGGCCAGTGACTGAAAAATAGCACAGAAAAACTAAAAGACAGGAAAGTTGTGAAGCCATTGACAAAAATCGCTTATTCGATCTTCCTGCATCTTGAAAGACCCAGCATTCCCTCACGACCTTGTCTCTGGCTTTCATCGGTTTTAGCCTCTTTAGACTATTTCCCTGCATTCTATGTAGCTCATTTGACAAAGAGGGCCACAGAGCAAAGTCTGTAGGCTGGAAGAGAGAGAGCGAGAAAGTACGAGGGCAGGAGAGAAAGGGAGCAAGAGAACAGGAGAGCGAGAGAGCGAGAGAGCAAGAGAGCGAGAGAGTGAGTGAGAGAGAGAGAGAGCAAGAGAGCAAGAGAGAGAGAGAAATGGAGACTGAGACTACTAGACAAATCTGAGAGGGAGAGAAAGAAAGACAGGGCAGGAATGCAAGACAGATTAAAAAAACATATAGGCTATGGCTACATCAAATGAAAATCTCTTCTGATCTCTGCACAAATGTGTGTACAAAAACAACAACAACACACGGCTGTTAATGCACGACAGGAGAATTGCTACTGTGTGCATCTGTATATGTGTGCATGTCTGCATGTGTGCATATGTGTGTGGTGTTAAAAAGGGATGGGATAGCCAGGCAATAGGAGAGCAGAATTTAGGACATGTTTGGTATTCTCTGAGTGTACCGTTCAGCCTATCTCGTAGCAATTTCTGCTTCCATACAAACATCTGGGGGTACAGAGAGAGGGGGAGGGCTGGAAATGGCGGTAGAAGAGAGGTTGTCTAAGGAAGCCATCATGGGTTGCCATGCCACCCAGCTAAGACAGCAGCTAAGATACTAGCTAAGACAGCAGCCTTGAGACTTGCATGGCTCTCCAAAGCAGCATGTATGCAGTCTCTCAGCTAGTGGACATTCATCCAAACAGGGACAAAAATGAACACACGCCACCAGCTGATCTTAGCGCCAGCAGCCCTACCATGTTATAGTAGAACTTCTGGGCTGAGACGGCACAGAGCCTGGGCCAGAAATCAACTACGTTGATATTATACCGAAGAAAACTAATTTTTGCAAGTGGATAAATCTTTTAGAAGAGGCCAATTTCATTGGCCAGTGGCCCGTTGAAACAGTGTTGATTTGAAACCTTTTCAGACACTTTCACAATTCAATAGTGCTGGGCGAGTTTGTGTTTCACCAATCACACGCTTACAGATCACCGCCTCCCGAGGTGCCTCAACCAGATTTGAGGTGTCTGCCATTAAATGTTAAATATTAATATTAAATCAGATTTGAGAGACTTGCCACTGGCCAAACGCAGAATAAATTTGACCATTTTGCAGGGTTTTCCCAATCTAGAAGGTAAAATAAGAAACTCAGTTAATTATGGACCCTGGAGTCAACCCTGGCTTCTCCGTCTCACAGAGATGACGTTTTCACAGAGCGCCACCCAACGGCCTGCATAAGTTATGTATCCATAGTTTATCTGGTCGAGTATCCACAACTGTAGGTTTCTGCAACATTAACAAAGTGGATGGATTGTGAGTTTACTGGTTTTCACATTGATATTGTAGCATATCATTTCCATCTAAAAACAAAGACTGTACTCTTACACATTCTGAATGGAATGTGTAAGAGTTCAAACTTTTAAAAGGGAAACATACACCCAGCAATGCTAAAGAGAATACCATTATAAATAACAAGATTCCCCGTCATTTCCAATGATAGCTCCGTATGTTGAGGTAGTTCAGACTAGTACATACAGTGTCCAATAGTTTAAGTGTATATCGACTTTTTAATCCAAAATATCTTAAATAAAAAAACTAATTTCAGCAGGGGCATTATAACGATGTAATATATTTTAAACCATTTCCTCCTTGTTTATAATAAACAATATAAATGATATGACATATTAGGCCATCATGTTTGTGACTATCATGTTTATGAGTCCTTGTTAATTAAAATAATGTTGAGGTCAATTTAAATTTAGAAAATTCACAATTCATTATTTATTTAGTATGCACCCGAAGATATTTAGCCAGCGAAGCCAGTGATGCACTAATAGTTTACCGAGGTGCCTACAGGCGTCTCATATGCTGCCCGTCCATCTACCAATATAGGGTTCATATGGTTTTGGCGACCATCTATCAAAACGAATAGAGCGACCGACCCAATTGAACCTCTTAAGACGTCGTATCTACTACAGCGCCCAACTGATTTACAGCATCAGTGAATTTAACTAAACAAGCGCAAATTCTCGAAGCAGAGGCAAAGCTCAAGTCGAATAGTCGATACATCATGCTGCTGAGCAAGCAGGCACTATGCAGCAGGGGCAGATCTGCCCTGCATGCACTATCGTCGTATGTGCCTATGGGAATTATTGCTCTGTGCTCAAATAACACACCTGTGCTTTTTCAAATCGGGGCAGCGTCGGGTTGGTAATAGGAATTTAAATAAGAACACCCACAATGTGTCGTTTGTAGAAAGGACGTCCATACACGCGATATAACTCGTATATAATAGTATAAAATGTGGCATCAAATGTCGCCAGTAGGCGTACTACATGTTTCACTACACGAATTAATGGTATGATAAAAAACAGAGTTGCGTGGTGCCTTACCTTGACGTCCGGACAGGGCTAGCCTTGCTTGATGACGGGAAGATGCTCTACTGAGGTGCGAAGGCTCTCGGTCTTGAGGAGCTGGTCAGTGGTCAGATATTTTCGTGTTCAATGTTTCCCCCTATTGGCACAAAGGCTACATTGTAACTGCAACGTTTCGGGCCCAGATGAGGACATTTATTTGTGTCATGCGTACTTATCTTTTGTTACGCTGAAAATAAGTGTATTTTCCCCAAATACTAAAACAGCCCGCCTTGATGTGATGACATGAAGATGTGTCACGTCTATAAGATAATTACTTTTTAGAATAGGACGTAATGGGCATAAGAAAATGACCTTACAAACATGGCCGCTATACTAGTACCACTGCTGGTCCTAATATAAATGGGTGTCAAAAAAAAAGCCTGAAATGTAAAACCTGCTTTTTTGAATGTATTACATCAAACAAACACGACTGACTTGATAAAATGCTATACAATTGTTAAAACCTATATTTTATTTAATAAGTGTATTATTTAACATGCCACATGATTATTATTTTGTGTTCGTTTGGGCAGTGAGGCGACGGGTCTTGAGGTGGAAAAAGCGCCAACTTCTTCCTGTACTGCATGCTATTATACTGTGGGAATTGCGTCTATAACGGATTTTTCATCAGTTTGTGTTCGAAATGAACTAGCAAGGTAAGCTTAATAAGCCCCATCTAACGTGGTAGATATGTCGCTGTGTTCTCTGGGTCTGTTAGAAAACGTATGTTGTCTTTTTTTTATATATATACTCCTCCCACTAAATTCCCCGCTCCGTAACGAAGTGACCCATATGTGTTCCAGGATTACGCTCAGTGTTATACTATTAACTACACTGTATCCACCCCGACGGCAGTGATTTTGTCACGCTAACGTAAGTTAACGTGAGACTTCGCAAACACACTTTATGATATTTATGCCGGGTGGACAATTAGAAAAAGGCTGCCAGTCCAATAGCTAACGCGTTATGCATTATCGACAAACTGCTGCATTTAGAAGCAACGTAATGCGTAACGTTACACATAAAGAAACGAACAGTGTTTAGTTTGTCATGTTTGGTTCCGTCGCCTGTTCCATCGGGGCGAACTCGGGCCGAGTGTTGAACGGGTGTCCATTTCGTTCTCCTGCCAGCGAGGCGCGCTGTTGCCTCTCGGATCGTCTGTCTGTACGGTGTCGAGTGGAGATGCCAGGGCTGCAGGGGGACAACGTGGTGGCCTCCCTGGGGAGCCCCGTCAAGAAGAGCAAACTTTCCCTCAAATTCTTCCAGAAGAAAGAAGCTAAACGGACATTGGACTTCTCCGAACCTCCCGCAGATGAGTCCAAAACTGAACCCGAACCCGAGGATTCAATTACAAGGTGTGATCGCACCTTTTCCAAAATCATAGTAACCGTCATAAAATCTTTTTTTTTTATCCATCTACGTAAGAAACTTCCATTAAATTGGTATTTTAATAAAAATTCTTCCTCCTTTATTGTCATTGTTACGACTCTACAGTGGTGAGCAGGTAGTCCCTGGACCTTCTCCATGCACCGGTTCCACAGGTCCTCTGCTACCTTATGAGAAAGTTGAGGCCCTGCTGCCGTTTGTCGGGCTTAATAACTTGGGCAACACCTGCTACCTGAACAGTGTTTTACAGGTACAGTATGATTATCCTTAGAACCACTTGTAGAAATGAATGGGAATATGCTAACTTCCAAGTCTGTTCATTGAATACTCCTTGTAATGGGAGAACAGCACTTTTGTTTTTTTAAACTCTTTGTTTGTCAATAGGTGCTGTACTACTGCCCTGGGCTCAGAGATGGCATCAAGAATCTATACAGTCGATCCAAAAGCAGAGACAAACTCAAGGAAGAAATCGTCAAAAGTGAAGATGAGGTCTGTACAAAACTGTCTGTCTATATGTCTATCTGTTGTTAAGGGATGGGCATTGTTCAACATCTTTCACTTTCATTTATATATTAAATGCTTCAATCCTCCATAGTATAATATAACATGTTCCATGGAGTCTTATTCAAATATTCAAGATAAAGTATTCTGCGGTGGCAGATAACATTAGCAGCAGCTAACCAAGCAGCTTTAGCTGGTTGGTTCTCAATTTCAGGCATTCATAGTACGATCAATCTGCATGTCTTCCTTTTCTGAAAAGATTGTCTTCTACCATAACTTCTGAAAATAGTCCATTAAGGTAGTCCAATAGTTCAGTCGTAATGCTGAGGAAGTTTTGACTTTTGTTTGTATACTAAGTTAGCAAACCTGTTGCTTACCACTTCTGCCATGGTCCAACAAGATTCTGTAGTTTCCTATAAGGAACCAAAAGTTTGTTGCCCATTCCGTCTTTTGATGGCTAAGCAGTCCTGAGTGTTATGTCCTCTGCTCCTCAGGAGGACAGCGTGCCGGCTCACATGGAGCTCCTCGGGAGTTTCAACAGCCTCATCACATCCGTGGAGCAGCTGCAGTCTGGCTTCCTGCTCAACCCGGATGGCTACAGCGAGGGGGAGCTGGCCACACCGCCACGCAAACTACTGCACACTCTCAGGTGAGAGGCCAAGCCCCCTTATCCCTGTAACCCTAACCCTAATCCATTAAGACACCCCTGTTTACCACAGTGCAATACTGATAAAGGTGTATCGCTGTCGTCTTCTTGCATAGCATAAAGCCAAGCTTGAGCACTTGCGTCTGCAACTATGTTAACGCCCACAATCTACTAGCTTTGTAAACTGCATTTGTTGAAGCCTTACCTTTTTAAACCTTTGGCCAAACAGATGTGGCATCAATCAATGAACTTTCATTCAATCATAATCTTGGAGAGTTTTTGCTGTGAACTACCACTAACGGGTCATCCTTCCAGGCAACTGAACCCTATGTATGAGGGCTACCTCCAGCACGATGCCCAGGAGGTGCTTCAGTGCCTACTAGCTTACATCCAGGAGGCCTGCGACACCATTAGGAAGGAGCAACATGGGGAGAGCACGAAGGAGGTCATACCAGAAAGCCCTGCCTCTCTGGTGCCAGCCAGCTCTGAAGAAGAGGAGGAAGATGGCCAGGTCAACGGAAAGAGGAAGAGTGACACAGAGGCGGGAAATGCCAAGAAGAAGCCAAAGTCGGTCAAATCCAACAAGCTGGATGCTGATGAACACTCGGAGAAGAATCCCTTCACCCGTTCCAAAAGGAGGTCCTCCAGAGAGATAGCTGCTGACGCTGCCCCCGGGGAAAGGGAGGTGAAGGATGAGGGGAAGGAGGAAAACGAGGAGGTCGCGTGTAGCGGGGAAGAGGGCATGGGGACGGCTGATGGTGCCCCTAAAGCTTCTGAGGGGAAGAGGAAGAAGAGAACCAGGCTGAGCTGGCTGAGGCCTTCCTCCAAGCAGCCAAGCATCTTCTCTAAGTTCCGCAGCATGGGCAAGATCAGCTCCATCATGGCCCCCAAGAACCAGGCGGAGCAGGTGGCGGAACAGCCCCAGGCAGATAACGGACCCAAACAGGAACCAACTCAGATGGGTAAGACTGCCCCGGAACCCACCAATGGCATCACGCAGGACCAGAAGGCTGTGGAGAACCAAGGTGAGATGATGATTGATGACTGAGTTAAAAAAAAATAAAAATGGGTATGGAGGTCAGAGTGAGTGACGGCCCCTCCCTCTCTTGAGCAGACGGCCTGGACGTCCTGGAACGGCTGTTCCAGGGCAAGCTGGTCCTGCGGACGCGTTGCCTGGAGTGTGAGAGCTACACGGAGCGCAGGGAAGACTTCCAGGACATCAGCGTTCCCGTCCAGGAGGACCAGCCCAGCAGCCCAGAAGACCTCTCTGAGGGTGAGCGGCTCTAGACACCTCATGTTACATATGTGTTGCTGTTGCTGCTCATGTTTACAGCATATTGAAATTATGCCTGTACGGGGTTATTTTTTTATAGGTTAAACCTTGTCTATTATTTTATGTATGTCCTTATATAAGTCCAACCATAGAATTTTTAAAGAGGGTGTACCTTCTTTGTCCTTACTATATTAAACCACCTGGTGCCGTCTGCCTTCTTCATCCTATAGTGTCCCCAGACCCTAAACCGGAACAGAAGACTCTGAAGTGGGCCATCTCCCAGTTTGCATCAGTGGAGCGTATCGTCGGCGAGGACAAGTACTTCTGCGAGACGTGCCACCATTACACAGAGGCTGAGAGAAGCCTCCTCTTCGACAAGACCCCGGAGGTCGTCACCATCCACCTCAAATGCTTCTCTGCCAACGGTCTAGAGTGAGTCAACCCTGTCTTCTGGAGCCCTGGGTGGAAAACATCGCTTTTAGACAGTAACGGGATTGTTGGCTTCCGCAATACCTGCTTAGTCAGGTTAGCCAGAAAAGTCTATGTGATATTGGCTGAAACGCATTATAGGTACCGTTCTACAGAGGGCGCTATAGTGTATTTGCCTATAGTTGATTCACATTACTTATGTTGTGTTCTCTTCAGCCACTTTCATATAAAAAAAACTATGGCAGAAACGGACAGAGCTTTAGAACCCAATCCTAACGTTGCCCATACGTGGGGCGGCAGTAACTCAGGAGGTAGAGCGGGTTGGCTGGTAACGGCAAGGTTGCTAGTTCAATCCCCGGCTCCTCCTAGCTGAGTGTCGAGGTGTCCCTGAGCAAGGCACCTAACCCTAACTGCTCCAGACGCCTGTCGCCTTTGCATGGCTGACTCCGCCGTCGGTGTGTGAATGTGTGTATGAATGGGTGATTGTGAGGCACTATTGTAAAGCGCTTTGTTACAGAAAAAGCGCTCTATAAATGCAGTTCATTTACCATACGTTAAACAACACAGAAGATAAAATCGCAGATAGACAGAATCGCATTAAATATCGCGCTAATAATAAATATAAGCTCTCAGAAAATCGTAGCATAAGGTCACTGACAATACCTTTTTAGAGATAGACCGATATGTTTTTTTCAGGGCCGATACCGATACCGATTATTAGTAGTCAATGGGGCCGATGTCGACTCCAATATTTGGAGTCGATATTAATTTACAGAAAAAGGGAAAATATTGGCGTAAAAATTTTGAATAATACAAACTCAAACACGTAACTTAATTTAAATGCCTTTAAGCATATGTTTAATAAACACAACAGCTTATCAGATTTGCAACATAACACAATTTAAACAAATAAATGGCTCTCTAAAATTTTCCTGAACTGAACTGAAATGTTAATCTTTTACTTATCTTTGTTTTAAGTTCAAACAAAAAAAAGTACAGGGTGTTCTACTGAAGTTAACTGAAAATTTAAATAAATAAATAGTTCCCTAGTTAAACAGCCATTAATGTGCCATTATCGGTTTTCTCTCAGACAGATGGTGCTTTGCTGTCAGTTTCTGCAGCTTCTCATGTGGCTTACACATCGTGCTTCCCTGCAATAAAACGAACTGAATTTTTCTCTCTCTCTCACCCCTTACTTTTATCACTGACTATTTCCCTATCAATATTATCAGCAACTTTGTTTCAAGTGATTAAACCGTTATAAAACACTAAATAGCCTACAGCATCTTCACTTTAATAATCAGTGTTTATCATAGGAACAGACAGCTGCTGCTAACGTATTGGGCCTCACAGTAACGTTAGTAGTCGTGAGTTGTAGAGTTTCGCTACAGTCTGCTGAGCGTCTAGAGCAGGGGTCGGCAACTGGTGGCCCGTGGGCCATAACTGGCCCGCCAGACATAATATCTGGCCCGCCAGATTATTCTGAAGTTATATTATTATATATTTTTTATGATAAATTTTTTTAGAATATCGAATATCTATATCTTCTAGCTTAAATGCAAAGGGCCACATACAGTGAACTTTTTTTTCTTTCACAATCGTTTTTGAATTTAATTGTACCAAATCCTGCTACTACTCCCAGAAGGTTAGAGACACACTCGTCACGGTCACGCATAAGCTGCGAGGGGCTGAGTGGGTGTTATTGGAAACTATGCAATATTAAATGAAACGGAAACCCCCTTCATAGGCCTAAATACAACAACCATGGCAACCCAACATTACGTATTTTTGCGTGATACTGCACATAGAGAAAGGCAGGAGCTGTTGACAAAAGTCAACAAAAGATTTAAGACTCCAAGCTCTGAGACTTTGCTGTTTAACGCATGTAGAGTCTCTGATGAGGCTACTTCGCCTGCAGCTCTTCTAACGGTGAGTAGGCTAGGAACGGAGGTTTGTGTGTGTGCGCAGTCAGTCAGCACCCGCCATGGTGTGTATATGTGCGTGTGCGTGTGTGCGCGCAGTCAATCAGCACCCGTCGTGGTGTGTGTATCTGTGTCTGTGTGTGTGTGTGTGTGCAGTCAGTCAGCACCCGCCTTGATGTGTGTGTGTGTTGTGTTGTGTTCTGTTGTGTGAAGTGAAGTGTTTTAAGAGTGGTTGGCTGCTTTTTTAGGTGCGCACTACTGCCCTCTCTTCAGCATAAGGCCTTTCTACACTGCCATTACAGCGATTACACCGTCCTATCTCAAGTTTCCTGTGTAAAACCGAGGGGGTAAAATCCCCCGTTCGTCACGGCGCGGGCTTTCTTGGTTCACTGGAGAAGGCGGGGCTGCGCACGGAGTCTAGACCTCTTTATTAAAATTTGCATATTCCCAAATATTATTTTTTTATGAATGAAGAGACTCACATGCAAGAATGAGTTCACGTCTGAGTGTAGGCTACAAACGTGATTAACTATTTACAAGTGCAAAAACACCAACATATTCTTTATTTTGCTGACCACTTTTGGGTTAGGGACGGGTTAGGGTTTTTTATCCCGACAAAAGCCTGTCTCTCTCGTAGATCGCACCCTCTTTCAACGTCTTTGTTTAATACGACTGCATCACCTTCTCTTACATGATCAGCAGCTAGTGGGTTTCACTTTCCCTCCAGTTAGAACTGCTCATGATGATATCGCTGCGTTGTCTCTGTGGAGACAGCGCAGCAGCACCTCTACCCAACGTGATCAGGCATGACATTTACGTGATTAGGGCATACACTTGTTTATATGTAAGTCTTTTAAGAGTCATCTAGGGCTTGGTAGGCATATGACTAAGCCAGCTGACGGGCCTGCGTCGCAGTTCCAGATGCACTTTCATTAATCAATTCCTTGAACTAGCCTTTGATAATGTTCTGGCCCTCCACCTACTGGCTGGGAAAAAAATTGGCCCGAGGCTAAACTTAGTTGCCGACCCCTGGTCTAGAGCCAGAGAAGGAGAAAGCGGACCGCTGGGCTAACGTTACGCTAAAAGCTAATCAGCCTTCACCTTAAAGCCTAAGGGCTCGAGGGGCTCCGTGGTTACGCAGTTGGATAGCGCATTACACAGTTGTAGAAGTATAACCACCGCTTAACGTGCTTCCCTGCAATAAAACTGGACTGAATTGAGTTTATTCGATTTTTACTCGCTCACTCACACACAGACTTCTACTATAACAGACTATTTCCATATCGATATTATCAGCAACCTTGTTTCGAGTGATTAACAGGCATGCCTGGACGCCAGACTGCGAGCAGAGCTGCCGCTTATGTTTATATAACGTTAATGGGCTCACAGTAATGTTACTAGTAGTTGTGGGTTGTAGAGGATTGGGATGTTTATTACAATTTCGGGAGAGTCTGCTGCCGTAACTTACCACGAAACCAAACCAGACAAAACCTTTTCTCCTCTCTGCCGTGTGTGTGAGCACAGTGCATGCACAGCTTCCACTGCTGATTGGCTGTTACCCGTCGTGGCTCTGCGTGTAACCAGAGCGTGTAACCAATCAGACGGCGCTGTGGGTGGGACAATGCTGGAGACAGCGTAGTGACAGCAGACAGAGAGGCGCGGCTGCGTCAAAGCCAAAATAACCCAGTTTTAAATTGATCTCTTATCGGCCGTCGGATCAAAAAAAAAAGGCTGCCGATATGTGTCAAAATGCCGAATATCGGTGCCGATAATCGGTCGATCCCTAATACCTTTCCCTAGCTTGTTTGTATATTTGAGTTGAATTCCGGTTGTCTCTAACCGTGTCGACCTTGTGTCTGTCGTTTCCCAGCATGGACCCCTACGCGGGCCTGTCCAAGGTGAACACCCCACTGCAGACCCCGCTCACCCTGTCCTTGGAGGAGTGGTGCACGAGCGCCGCACCCCTGGACGGCTGCCACTACCAGCTCTTCGCTGTGGTGATGCACAGCGGCGTCACCATCAGCAGCGGCCACTACACCGCCTATGTCCGCATGTCCGAGCTGCAGGACGTGCGGCTCCAGCCACAGAGCAAGGAGGAGGAGGAGCAGCTGAAGGAGAGGGAGGAGCTGAAGGAAAAGGTAGAAGATCAGGAGCGGCGAGGAGGAGACGGCACCAAGCAGGAGGAGGAAGAGGAAGGGCACTACGATGACGGAGAGGTGTCCTTCGGCGGGGGGAGGGGACTTCACCGGGGCAAGGCAGGGGGGAAGAAAACAGAGGGTGTGGTTGGACTCCTGGGAGGACAGAGGAGCACCGGCAACGGCTACGAGCTCGCCGGCAGCAAACAGGCCGACAAGACATCCACCAGCGGAGTGGCCGAGGCTCCGAGGCGGAGGCCCACCACCAGTGGACCGGTGAAAAAGGAAGCCGAGGAGGGGAAGAGGGTCAAGGAGGAGCGGGAGGCACTGAGCAGCCTCCTGCACTACGAGGGCAAGTGGCTCCTCTTCGATGACTCGGAGGTGCGTCTGTTTGAAGAGGAGGACTTCTTGCGAGCCTGCTCCCCAGACACCTGCTCCACGTCCACGCCTTACCTGCTTTTCTACAGGAGGACGCCACTGCAAGGCACAGGCTCCATGCAGGGGTGACGGGTCCAACGGATAGATGGACCCTCTTTATTCGCTGCCATCAGTCAGGGTTGTGGAAAACCACAACCCTGTGTTTTGTTTTTTTACATTCATTTATCTCTATAAGCTGAACGAAGTCTGTTCAAACTTGTTTCCAAATGGGGCAGAAACCATATTGGTCACATGAAACTGTGGACCTCTAGAATGGCTCAACTTGCAGGGTTTGGTACTAGCAAACTCCTAAGCTAGTAGACTTGTGATATTGGCACCCACATGGTCTATGAAAACCAGCGGTACTTCCCACCTGGTCAATGATGACTAGCGCCTTTTCATAGCAACAGGTTTGGGAGGAAGCTTGCGTAACTAAAAGCCTAATTTATGCCCCCCTGCTCATTTTATTGATGAGTTTAAAGCTTTTCCTGTTGTCCTAGCTGTCATATTTTGTTTCATTTTCCCCTTATTCCTGATCTGTTAGAATGATTCGGATCTATCCATATATTAAGTTGTTTTAACTATGTTAAGCACTTTGGCACTTAAAATTCCAGTAGGTTAAATTGCTGTATATTTTCATCTTCTTTTCATTGGCCATAGGCAACACTGCATCCCTTCTCAATATTGCTAAGATGATAACGAATTGTAGATAAAGTTTTTCTATTGCCAGGATAAGGATGCTACACCTCAAGGGAAGTCTCTTGAGAATATAGATCTGCATGGACATCTTTTCATGAATCCCTCATTCAGGTCCAACAGGCTACTGAATGTCTTTATATAAACACATTTATTACCATACATCTAACACGCTGAGTTCCTTAGTCTATGCAGGAGAGGCGCATGCTGTCAGCTCACAAGAGTGCCACAAAGGGAAAAGTAAACGTTTTGATGGGATTGCATTTATACTTCAGGAGGCAATATATACCTCAGTTAATGATTTAAATCCCATTGAATCACTGCCTTGAGCGACATTTCAAGGTCTTGTAATATGGAAAAAGCACCAGCGGAACTCCAGTAGGGGCACATAACCTATAAAAAAGATGGCTGATGGACATTTCTGCCATTATCTCGTGTGGAAGTGTATTGGTGCATTAAACCTGTCACCCACCATTAACCGGTTATAAAAGTGATCTTTGTATTTGTTGCTCTAACTAATTGTTTTAACCTTTTCAGTTTGCAGCATTCAATGTTAATTACCAAGGACATGGAGGCCACTAGAGTTAAGATAAGGCCAATCCATGTAAAAACGGCTCCATCGTATCCATTCCAGCTTGCACTGTAACAGAGCCTTTAGAACATGTTTGTCATAACCTGTGAGGTTTTCATTGCTGATAAGCCTAAATATGGAGAGGTTCTGCAGGTCATCTGATTAATGTCACGTTTGTCTCTTTGAAATGCAACTTTCTTGTTTGAAAATGTTAATTTTTTCACTTTAAGCCAGATGTCTAAATCATTTTCTAGTTTCTAAATGTCAAGCAATACCAGCCATGACTGATATGCATAAATAACGTACTTCATTGATGCTAAACAAACCGCTTTCTCTCAACCGTTTCGGAACATAAGCAATAAAGTTTTAATATTTCCATTAATGAAAGACCCTTAAGACAGTTTGTGAAAAAATAAAGGATACTATTTGGACAATTAAAATATTTATTTTGTTAAATATTAACATAAATCAAACAATTAAAGTTGAAAACAAATCCCTTTAACTTGCAATGTAGTTTAAATGAATAATGATAAAGCCTTATAAATAGTATTTTTTTTTTTGCATTTTTCATGTTTTGGATGATTTTTTTATGCCTTTTTTGGATTAAATAGTAAACTTTCAAGTTGTAAAAGGCATCGCTACACCATAATAAAAAGTGCACAAATTAAATTAAACAGATTTGACACTATACACATTTTTTTAATGATACCGTGACGTTTTAAATAGTACCCTTTGGCTTTTTGTGTTGGCACTTGACTTGACAACTGGGGAACTTGTTAACAGTTGTTAGCCTCAATAGCTAACGGCTGCTAAAGATCCATTGACATTGAGACATGAACCCAATGCTAATGAGCCATTTTGACATTAGCAACATGACTGATGCTGGGAAAATAAAAACTCCAAACACCATCACTGATGCAGTAAAAAAAATGTTGCATGACAAAAAAGAAAAAAATTACAATGCCAAGGTATCGCTGTAAGATCAACTTGATCGTCCCACCGATGCGTAACAGGTTATTCTGTAAACAAATGAAGACACTGGAATGACGTACCAAGCCAGGACACTTTCAGGCCACTATGTTGAGGAGCGACTTTTAAGGAGACACAATGTATTTACACTTGGGAATAAATTAATGTTGCAGTTCTCTTTTCCTCATCTTCAAAAATCAAGCTTCCGAAGACTTATTCTGCTGAAGGAATCTCTGAGGAAACAAAGAACATAGAACAAGAGATTTACACAAGCACAACAGCCTTGGGTTGTACATTTGATCTCTAAAAGTAATTTGAATGACACTAGGGAGAAATGGAAATGTTGACAACTGTAGTCAACTGGAAAATAAAAAATAATGGCGAATTCACACTAGAACGCTGTCTAGTTGAACACTTAGCTCTGCCTCAAAGGTTGACGATGACAGGGAAAAAGCCACAAAGCAAACTACCTTGTCAAGCTGTCCGTTTGCTGCATGATGTCAGGAAAATCACCAAAAAGATTGATCAGCCAACACACAGCTTTCACTAGCCACCACGCTCATACATTTAGAATATCTCACTCATACTTTCCCACAGCAGTAACTTTGACAAACACATGACACGTGAGCCAATCGCAAATGCGATTGGCTCGCCAACCCCAACACACACCACAGTGCAGGAGGCCTACCAGTGTAAGTTGACCTGCATGAAAGGCTTATAGCCCAGTGGGAGGCCTCTGTGTGAGTTGACCTGCAGGACAGGCTTAAAGCCCAGTGGGAAGCCTCTGTGAGTGGACCTGCAGTACAGGCTTATAGTAGCCTGGCTATTGCCATACCAAGCTCAATCGTAGATTGCACGTTGGTCTGGGGAAGCTGCTGTCATTTTCTTCAGCACAAGAGGCGTGATCAATGGGCCTAGTTCAAATGACTACGCAATTGGCTGCTGGCCGTCGCTCCCCTGTCATCATTGTGTTAAACCAGCCAATAGCGTGCCAGGGGAAAAAGCCAGCTTGAGGAGTGGCTCCCGCAAAAACGTATCGAAACTAGAAAGAAATATATTGCTCTTCTCCTGACCCTTCTGCAGGGCGAACTCAAATCGCCAGCAGAATGGGCGTGGCTACCCAGTCTAGGCTTATAGCCCAGTGGGAGGTATCTGTGAGTTGACCTGCAGTACAGGCTTATAGCCCAGTGGGATGCCTACCTATGAGAGTTGACCTGCAGGACAGGCTTGTAGAGCTGGGGTATCTTCCTGTTGATGAGGGGCTGCAGCGCCTCCTTCAGGCGGTGGTAGTTCCTCTCCAGTTCCCTCTGGTACTCCTTCTGATCGGGACCAATCAGGCTCTTGTTCTTACGCAGCGCGTCCTCGCACCTGCGTAACAGACCGGAAGTCATGATTAGGTACAATGATAGGACTACTACCAATGAATCAGAACATGTTCTGCACTACTGTTTGGAGGGATCATGGGTTAGAGTTCAGTGCATGATGATGATACCCATGTGAAATACATTTAGTTTTCATGTTAAAATTATTATTGTTATGTGTGACCATTTTTGTTTGGATGGTTATGGTCTCCAAAGGCATGTTCCAGGGTTCATACCTCTTGGTGAAGTCCTTGAAGCAGAGCCGTAGCTTGTTGTGGTGTCTGTAGAGTTTGGGGTCACTGGGAATCTCAGACAGGAACACCTGAGCCACTTCCAGAGGGCCCTGACAAATACACACAAACACATTACTGTAAAGCACCGTCCCATGCATAAGTATATGCATGCAACTATCAATGCCCTTAATAAACCCGGCTCTTTACAAATGCATATTGCAAAGTAAATATAAAAAAACTGATTGATTGACTGTTACACAAAAAAAATCAGTAGTTCATTCATATCATTCAAAAAAGACAAATGCAAACGATAAATAAAAAGTTTTATAACTGGAGATATGGATTACAACGTAGTTGTTTGAAAGGAGTGTGAGATGACCTGGTTGACCGTGGTGCCCACAGAGCCTTGCAGGACCATCTGCAGCATCTTGGCGTCGGAGGGGTCCTGGTGGGTGGCGAAGGCTAGCTCCTGGGTCTTCTTCTGCATGTCCTCGATGGCTACCTCCATGGGCATTGATATGATCTGAGACACCCAGAAACATTTGGTGGTTCGGTGTTGGTACTAGTGTGAGTGAGCATGCTAAACACACGCCGATACAAACACCAATATCCAAAATTATAATCCACTTTTGATTAAGTACTATATGAAAGGTGGAAGTAAACATTTCGGTGACCCATGGCCTTTTCGTTATACAGGCTCTCAAACGGCTCGGTGGACACAGTGTACACAGTGGGGGTGTAACTCAACGGAGAACCCCAACGGAGACGGGATACGAGCTATTTTAAAGACACTGCCCACTGCTGTACCTCCTCCTTGTGTATGATGTTGATGCGGGTCTTGATGTAGGGGAAGGCATGCGAGGTGGTGAGGATGGTCTTCCGTTTGAACTGCTCGTGGAGGTCGCCGTGCGCACGGCCGTCCAACGTGAAGGGCGTACAGTAGACAAAGCGCCGCAGGTTGTAGTTCTTGTCGAAGTAGGTGATGCGGTCCTTCATCTCGTACGTATCGAAGAAGGGCTCCACGTACGTGATCTGGACGTAAGCCTGAGGAAGTCATTGAGAAAATGTTAAAGGTCCCATATTATATCATCAGGTGTGAGTGTGATTAGCCATTTCATGCCGTTTTGAAAATCTGTCACTTCTGACATCATAGATGTATGACAGAAAGTTCAGTCTACCAGCCTACTCAGGGGACTGGAGCAAAGGTGACTCATCTATCCGTCATACATCTAGGTGGACACGCCCACTTGTGATGTCAGAAGAGGCAAAAATTCAAAACGGCTTGTAATGGCTAATCACACTCACACCTGGTAGTATAATGCCGGACCGTTAAGACCTTACAGGCGCATGAAATCCTTGGAACTTGATTTAGTCGTAAATGTCTTCCTTGGTCCGATCTCGTTTTTTCAGTCAGAGTTGAAGGTTACGTTAGACCAGCCATTAATAATACAGACTAATTAGTGGATTCCTTCCTGATCCACCCTAAAGACACCAACACTATTGCATTTACTTCCGAGCCTAAATTATCAAATTGGATTTCTTTCGCTAAAGCTTGGTCAATGTTTATGCAAAATAAGCAGAATCCATTAGGATCAACTTACTACAATGGTACACTCTCGAGAACCATCAACTCATTTAGACAGGTCAATGGATATGGACGATGCCCCTTTCATTTGCCATCCCACAAACCTTGTTGGGGTCCAGTTTGCACTTGTCTACAGGGTTGGAGTCCTTAATGACTTCAACCTGTTCTTCACCAAAACGCTCCCCGTAGAATCCCTGAAGATAACCAGAGGACAGGACATATGTTGGGTGGAGGCCAATAACCTGACATAAGGCATGAAAGATTATTTGAATGTTTACCTCCAGTCGGTGAGAGATCTCTGCTAGTTTGGTGATGGCAGGCTCTTTGTATACAAACTCCTGCTCATCCAAGTCTCCAAACTTGGTACCGTAAAATCCGACTCTGAAGTACGTACCAAACATTCTCTTTCCATGCTGAGGAGAGATGAAGTGTGAGTCAATGAGAAGGTCACAAAAGATGATAAGACCATGCCTAAATTACATAATAGCGTAAAGTATTTTGAAGATTACGTAAGGATAAATGTTGAAAAGACCTCTGGTTATTAACACCCTTTTGATACTCCCTTCACCCAGGGTTTCTTTCTAGATTTTGACAAATCATATATTTATCTATTTTGTTTAATGGGGCAATGTACAAACATTAATGTCCCCATTTGATGCCATATATCAGATTATAGCATCATGCTTATTTGCATATGTAGTCCCTCAATATCACGTGTCCATCAACAGAGCTCTAAACATTCTACATTCAATTCGCACACATGCATTCCTTCATCATGTCCAGTTAAAAGTATCCAACATCTCTCCATGTAAAAAGTGGGGGTTCAGTATTCCAGCAGTCCGAGTTAGAAGGCCCAGGCTTCCATTCATCACGCCAGGTCTTTAAATCTTACAGTGCTACCGGGGTGAAGTGGCAGTAAGTGGGAACAGGTTTCAACACAGGTTTCCTCTCGAGTTAGCCGGCGTGTTCGACAGAGGAGCATTCACCAAGATCCTAGCCCAACCTAACTTCACTAGTATACACAGGTACACTTGTAGAACTGGGTCAGAAAGGCTTACACGGACGTATTCCTTTTGCTTAAAAATCCAAATGGGCTGAAAGGATATCGATTATGACAGGACTGGTGGAAGACAGGAACTCTTAGGGTAAGGCTATTTCTTTTGAAGTATGAAAGTCAAGTCAAAGTTTAAAAGGGTAGTGGTTAAGGAGACAGTTCTGGGTGAGGAAATGTGTGTGTTTGAATATTTGATGAACTATAATATTTTCTGTATTCGTATGCATTGTCAGAAACATACTGTACATCCCCTTGGCATAATTCATCATATTTAGGAAGTGTAGGAAGGTAAAGACTAAACCATTTCACAAGTACCAACAAAGAAAGGAAAACTGGCTAAAAGTCAGATTGATTTATCTCCCCATCTTCAGGATTTCTGGATTGACTTTCCATGAGGACTAGGGCATCACAGGTCATTTCCATTTCCATGACATGGAGTTACATGCTCAAGCCCTCAGTTTGTAACCTTCAAAACTAGGGAACTTACCACAACACACAATTAAGTATAGTGGGAAGGTTCGGCAACCAGGAACAAAAACCAAAAGGAGAAAACAGAACACATTTTAATCAGGATCGCCTATCTCCAAAGAACAACAGAAGAACGACAAAGACCAAAAAAAGTCTAAACAACACATTTTTGGTGATGAGGCTAAGACAAACACAAAGCTAGTGTGGAGGTTCTGGATCATGCCAAGGCAAAGAAAGAACATTTAAAGAAACAAACAAAAGAAAACTAATCAGAGTGGGGAAAAGGTCCCATCACCCCTAGAAACAGGCTGTTCAAGGGGGTGGAACTGGGGTGCGGTTCCAGATGGAACGAAGAGTGCTCTGTCCATTCCATGCAATAACACGCAGAAAATACATAAATAAAAAACACATGTTAAGAAGCTGATAGCAAAAAATAAAAAACAATGAAAAAATGTATATCAGGGATTGACTTAGTTTCAAAATCAAAATGAGGGGGGATTATCAAATGGGCCAAAAGATAATAATTGGTTGGTTGGTTACTGTGACTTGGAAGGTTTATTTATCATGATAATCATGGAATTTGGATCCAGTTGTGGATAAATAGTTTGACTCCAATTGGACTTCAAAAGACATGGCTGAGATTTAATTGTGTGTGAAAAGACCAACCTACGGCAAAAATGTCAAAAAAAGGGAGAAAAACTAATCAAAACGAAAAAATGACAAAAATGACAAAAATTGACTCAAATCCTGTGGTTGGAGCAGGTGAGATAATGAGAAGATGAGGGCGGCCCGACAGCGTGGGGGGTGCAGCCCCGGACTGAGAAGATACGGGAGTTTTTGGAAAAATGGCGTATTTCCCCCCGAAGAAGAGAAACCGTTTGTCGTTAGTGTCATAGGCACGATGGCTCCCATGCATGCCCCATAGGCACGGTCACAAACAAGCTAAAAACAAGACCCCCCCCCCCCCCCCCCCCCCATCCAAATACTGGGGGGCTTTGCTTGTCCTGTACAAGTCAGGGTCCCTGAGGTTGGTGGGGGCGGGTGTTGAGTTTGGGGGGCAGACAGTCGGCATTGTCCGCAGGTGTTAATGGATGTATGGATGTATACGGGACGTAGAAAAGGAAGCGACAGAGCGCCCGCTGCTAGCAAAACGTAAAAAGAAAAAGAGTGAATGATAAACGACCAAACAACGAACAACTGAGACCAAGCAGAGAACTGCAGGAACCACCTACCTCCCAGCCAGTACTCTGTGTGATGAAGAGAATACAGGAGAAACGTGAACGCCTGGACGCACCACCACAAACCCACCACCACACCCCCTTCCCCGCATACATACAAACACTAAACAGTACTCTTCAGCACCTGGTCTTGGAATCAAAATAGCAACAGGGGCCGGTGTACAACGTGCAGGGGAACCGTTTTATTAAGGTCACCCTACATATTGACACACACACACACACACACACACACACCTCATTTGACAAAGATTAATGTACCCCTTTCCAAAAATCGAATGAATATCGCAGCCAAAAGAGTTACTGTATATTCTATTGAATCAAACACAGTATAACATACAAGAAATAGTTGAATACAAAAAGAAGAAAAAATACAAAAATAAATTGTGTCAAAGTGCAGTATCATCAGATTCTTCTGATCCTACTTCTGAACTACTTTTCCCAGAACAAATCTTTTCATTTGCAGTGACTTGAGCAGAAACAAATGTCCCTTTGTAGTTCAATAGGTAAATATTATTCCCGTCGCTTCAGCAAAGTCATATTTGAACCTGCTGCCCTACTCTTGTAAAGGAAACTTGTTAAAGCACGCAACTTAGTCACAGTATTTCCACTTCATGCAAGTCATTTGATCATACCCTTAACATGAAGCGGACACTTGAGCCCATACCTCAGTGGAGGGTTTGATACACAAACAAAGTCACAGTTTGCGTTGAAGAACAACCAAAGCATAGATCTTTGTCAATTTAGCAGAAACTAAAACCCCATTAATACGGTCAAATAGGATTATCAACATTATGTGGGCTTCAAATAGACCTCCAACAGGGAATAGTCATTCTATTGCACCGCTGTGGGGGGTGTGGTTGCTGTTACTCAGAAGGGGGGTTGGGAGGTGTGTGGGTGTGGGTGCTGCGATGCAGACGCTTGATTTACCTGGTGGACGATTTTGCCAAAGGCTTCCTGCAGTTTACCATGTATGGTGGCAAGCTTCTTGGCGTCGCGGTTGGCCTCGTGGACGGGGATGAGCACCTTGTACACCTCGTTGACCGCCTCGTACATCCCAGCCTGGAGAGGAGGATGGAGGGGGAGGAGACACTAGATGGGTCCCAGTAGCCATGAGGGTCACCTCCAGAAATCCACACATGCAGCTAGGTCATTCGAAACAGGTGTGCTGAACTGCTATGCTGCATGAAATGACTCTTGCTGTGGGTTGACCCACAGTATAATCTGGGATCCAGCGGTCCTACTGCATAATAGCAGAATTTGTGTGGGGAGACGGCACAGATTCTGAGCTGGAAACCAGAAACTGCAAGGGGGCGGAGTTACACCTTATTTCCTGTTTCTTCATGGATTTGTAGAAATATAATTTTAAAGGGGACATATTATGAAAACAACACTTTTCCTGGGATGTTGTTTTGGGTCTCTGGTGCTCCCACACGCACACACACACTTTGAAAATAGTCTGTACATGATTTTTTGAGTAAAATATGCATTTCTGAAAGTACCCCACCGACAGTTACCAAACGAGCGAGTCAGTTTCTGCGCCCCCTCCTACGTAGGAAGGTGGCACACTTGAATGTTACCTCCCACTTCCTTACTCCCCTCCAATCAGAGCATAGCTAAGATTTTGCGGACCAGCAGACGAGCAGCTCCGGCGGGTGGAACTCGGCGGCAGCCCGGCAGCTCAGCTCCGGGAGTACAATCCCTTTCTCTGCCGGACTGCTGCCGAGCTTCAGCGGCAGTCCGGAGGAGGAGAGATGGAGGGGAGAGGGATTGTACTCCCGGACCTGAGCTGCCGGACTGCTGCCAAGCTACCCCCGCTGGACTGCCACCGAAGCTTCAGCGGCAGTCCGGCTGCCGTCGAAGCCGCCCGGCCGCCGCCGAAGCTTCGGCGGCAGTCCGGCAGCGTACTCCGGGAGCTGAACTGCCGCCAAAGTTTTCCGACTGCTCCGGCGGGTGTACTCCGGGAGCTGAACTGCCGCCGAAGCGTGCAGGTCCGGCGGGGGGAGCTCGGCGGCAGTCCAGCAGCTCAGCTCCCGGAGTACAATCCCTTTCTCCTCCATGTGGCGGTTCATGGACTTCAGAGAGTCAAGGCCAAAGTTCCTTTCCCCCAATTCTTCTCAACCATGGCTGAGATAACCCCCACTACGAGTCTTTACTTTTTATAGAAGTACCAGAGACGTCAGACGCAGTCTTTATGATTCATAATATCATCCGAGGCGCACATAGCTTTTGAACGTGATATTATATATAATATTATATAAATACCCATATATAATAATATTATTATTATATTATACTATATTATATAGATATAGAGCTCCAGGAGTCTGCAAACGGTAACAATCCCTTCTCCTCCATGCTGTGGTTCAGTCTGACAGCTCATTGGTCAATGGGCAGCAGCTCATTTGCATTAAAGCTACAGACACCAGAAACAGCGCATTCTGAAGGGCCTGAAACATAGGGGAATAGCGGTAGGCAAGATTTTTTTTCCTAAAAGCTATTTCCAGCAAACAGCTTCAAAAACATGTTTTCTGGAACTCAAACACTATGTTTTACTTGTTGGGTATAGACCATAATATGTCTCATTTAAAGAAGGTTTATTCTGAAAGTACAGGGTGTTGATTTGAAACCCGAAACATGAGTTTACTAGTTCTGAGCTTGAAGTTCACCGATTACCGGTTCACAGATTCCGCCGGCAGCAATATGACAGGTTCAAACAAATATGAAATGAATGGAAGTGAAACGCCCGTCCACCAAGATTTGAGCTCATCATTTTATATTATGCTAACGTTTGATTTGTGGGAAATATAATGTATAATAGCTTCAATTTTTGTGTTGCATTGAAGCTATTATACATCGATATCGATTTACATATCGATAGACACATGATATATTCACATATTTAAGGATGTTAACGTAAATACATCAAGGAAAATGTACATATACTATATAAAATGTCCTCCCTTCAGTGCGTGTGTAAAGCTGTTGTAGGACATTATCAGATGCTGAAAGATACTGATGATGTATTCATCCATTCAACTCACCATGGAGAAGGAGGCGGCGGCCTGCTCAAGGAGCCCTACCAGGCCCGCCTCAGTGAAGTACTTCCCTGAGCAAATGCCCTCCTCGTCGGGGGAGACCACGTCGTCAGACACCGCCGATTCCTCCAGCACGTTGGACGACATGTTCTGGCGGGAAGAACAGGAGAGAGAAAATTAGCAAAGAAAACATGACAAAAACATGAGGATTCCAGGATGAATTCCAGGACTGTGTTAACAAAAATCAAAAGGCCAATTGCCCATTTTATTTACAATTGAAATACACAATTTACTATAATACTAGTATACATGGTTCAAGAGCAAAACTAAACAACAAATTTGGTGGAAAGACAATTCAAGAAATGTGGCAATAGGCTAAGGCATGCTTTTGCTCATCCAATACACGGTTATCACAATAAGTACCATCTTAATAAAAACACTTATTGTGATCCTTTGAGAATCTCTGCTGAACAAATCCCACATTTACTGCCATTTCCCTCCACATCGCTGTATTTATCAGGACAAAAACACAGAAAGACCACATTGGACGTTCCCCTGGGAGAGATTGCTGACCTGGAAGCTGACGCAGCCGACAGGGAGATACTTCCGGTCCTCCAGCATGCTGAGGTACTCGGCCACCAGGGCGGCGCTGTGCACTAGACACTGGGCCGCCTCGGCGTGGTTGGTCCGCTCTGTGTGCTTCCCCGCCATGTTCTGCAGCCAGGTCAGACGCAGGTCCGGGGACGTCTGGTAACCCTTGGCGATCCTGGGGGGACACGAAAGGTCGGCAAACGAAATCAACACCGCAACACACCACACAAACAGGCACAGCTTCTCTGCAGACTAGAACCTGTTCTCAAGGTCTATGAGTATCAGTGTGTAGTAGTAGTTCCTATACAGGGAATAATCACATCTATGATGTGATAGTACCTGTACATCAGGTCTATGATGTGATAGTACCTGTACATCAGGTCTATGATGTGATAGTACCTGTACATCAGGTCTATGAGCATCTCGGGGTCTTCCTGGTGCTCCTTCATCTTCACCGTGTCAGACAGGATCATGTGCAGGTTGAACACAAGGTCCTGTACCTGAGGGTACCAAACACACACACACACATAAATATCAGAAACATGCACACAAACACACATATACATATACGTTTACATATCCATACATATTTAAATATATTAGGGCTGTCAAAATTAGCACGTTAATAACGCGTTAACGCAATCTTATTTTAACGTGATTAATTAAAATGTACGCATTAACACACTTTTTTTATTGTTTAACTGTGATTTTGAAAGGTTTTGCCCACAGAATGTCGACATTAATAATGGCGATTAAAATGATCAATTGTTTGACAGCCCTCATATATAGATTCCTGCACAGCTGAAGGATGCTTTAGTCATCTCCCTTTTTAAGAAGGGTGACAAGGTGGACTTTGGGAATTCCCGCGGTATTTTCCGCCCAAACAGAGTTACTACGGATATGATCTTTGGTGCTCAGCAGTTGCAAGAAAAGTGCGTGGAACCGAATCCACCTTTGTGCATGGCCTTCATAGACCTCACAAAGCCTTTGACTCAGTCAACCGTGAGGCCCTCTGGCTGGTCCTGGCAAAAATCGGCTGCCCAGAAAAATATATCAGAGTTCTGCGGCTGCTGCACGACAACATGTCTGCCACTATACTGACTGGTTCTGGAGACGAAACTGAACCCTTTCGGGTCGACACAGGAGTTAAGCAGGGATGCGTCATTGCTCCATTGCTGTTCTCCATCTTCATTGCAGCCATCCGCAATGAAGATGGCTGCATGAAGATGCCACAGGGAGTCGAAATTATGTACAGGAATGACGAACTCCTGAACATCAACAGATTCAGGGCTAAAGGTCATACCACCACTGTATCACTGTATCACGACTGTAGCATCACAGAGCCGCAGTATGAAGACGATGATGCTATTGTAGCCCTTTCAGAAGAAGACCTACACTGCACCTTGACTGCTTTCGCGAGAGCGTACAAACAGCTCGGTCTGGCCATCAACCTCAAAAAGACTCAAATCCTCCATCAGCCACCACCAAACAGCAACACTCCCCCAAACATCTCCATTGACCACACCAGGTTGAAAACTGTGGACCACTTCCCATACCTAGGCAGCCTTCTGTCATCTGAAGCCACCATTGATGAAGAGGTAGACCAGGGTCTTAGCTGTGCCAGCGGGGCATACTCTAAGCTGAAGAAAACGGTCTTTGAGGACCGCGACCTCCAGTCAAAGACCAAAATTCTGGTCTACAAAACGGTACTGCTCCGTACTCTTCTGTATGGGTCAGAAGCCTGGACCACATACAGCAGGCACTTGAGAGAACTTGAGGCCTTGAGTCCATCAGAGGTAACTACAGAGAATCCTCAGGATAACCTTGAAGGTTCGACGGACTAACAGGAGGAGGCTGGTATCTCCACCATTACTGCCATTATCGCCCAACACCAGCTCAGATGGACTGGCCACGTGATTTGGATGCCTGACCCTCGCCTCCCCAAACAAGTCCTCTACGCACAGCTTGTTCAAGGAAAGCGTGCCTAAAGGAGGCCAAAAGAAAAGGTTCAAAGATAACATCAAAGCAAACCTCAAGAAGTGCCACATAGGCCTTAAGAGCTGGGAGGCCACAGCAACAAACAGGGCGGTCTGAAGACAACTTGTCCAAGACGGAGCTGTGCAGTATAATGACGATCTCCATAGTGCTGCAGAAGCCAAGCGCAGACGCAGAAAGGTTCCACCCAAACCCACAATCACCACTGCCCACCCATGCCCACATTGCCCCTAAATATCCCATAAGGACCAAGAAGGAGGACAGACGTACTCGACTTTGTGTGTCTGCCGATGATGCCGATGACGATGCCACACACACACACACACACACACACACACACACACACACACACACACACACACACACACATTGAGAAGTTCAAGGGGATGATTGAAATCGCATTTGATGTAGATGCTCGCGTTTTTTTGTTTTTTTTGTTATCCCATTGTGTTGAATTACTGTATTTATTTATTTACTTAATGTACTGCAGTGTTTTACTGGTTGTTTGACCGGCTGTTCATATCTGTTGTGCATTTGGATTTTATTTTTTATTTTTATATGTTGTAATCAGGACATCATTGAAATAGAGAGCCGGCTCTCAATGGCCTTTCCCTGAATGAATAAAGGGGTACCTGGTCAGGGAAGGTGGTCTCCCGGAGCTCCAGGTCCTCCTCGGCGTAGGTCAGGATGGTCTTAAGGGAGCGGCGCAGGAACTCCTCGTTGAAGTTCTGGGAGGTTCCCACAAGTGACGACAGAGACATGGTCACCTGCATCTTCACCCTGGCAAAGTTCTGGAGGAGGAAGAGGAGGAGGAGGAATAGGAAACAGGCCTTGAAATGAGGGGAAACAGGACCCTTACATGGGAGAAGAGAGCAAGACTCTCACGAGACCAGAAAAACCCTTGCTTGATATAAAAATAACAATGAGGATTGCATTATGAGAAAAATATATTTTTAATAGAATTTTTAACTATTCTACATTTAAGCAATCTTACCAAACAGGCAAGTGACATTCAAAGATCAAAGACAGGAACGAGGATGAGTTTGTGTCAGATTTTAGTATAAGTTAAGTAAATGACAACAGTGTGCTAATGTGTCTGATGCCAAAACTCGCAATCCCACATTTCATCTAGGTCCGGGGAATAATTACATTCGATCGTCATTAAATTAAGATATCGCGAAGACATGCCCTAAAAATGATCAAATATGACGTTTGAAACATCAGTGAGAAACAAACTAAATGTGCTTACATTGCCGATCTCAAAATTCTGCCTCATAAGGAGGTAGAGGGAGGCGCTGGCATGGGCGCGGATTGTGCTGATGCTGCTGCCACAGCTCCTCAGCAGCCTCAGGCAAAGGTCTGCACACTGCTCTGTCTCCTCCTCAAACAGCAGCTCTGGGAACTACACACACACAATACACACACATTAGAATACACACACACACACACACACACACATGAATATACACCCCAATATGCACACAAAGCAAATATATACACAGATCATTTCAGGAGTTTGATGAGTTTTCCTAGACCTTTGACACCAGGGCTCTCTGTGTAGCAAAGCAGTGTTGCAGGTAGAGGGCGCTCTGGTTGCAGGCCATGCTGTGGAGCAACACCTTCAGCACCCCACCCAGGATGCTCTCCTTGGTCTCCGTCACAGAGGCCGTCTGCACGCACACGCACACGCACAGACACACACACACACACACACACACACACACAATGTTACCAGCACAGGAAAAATTAATTTCCTCGTTTGAGATTGACATAAAAACAAAGACTGTTGTTTGTGTTCAAGGCATCAATACACACACATACCTGCACAACGATCTCCAGAGTATCCAGAATTGTAAGATTGGCTTCTGTTGCTAGGTTACCGTCAATCAGTGCTTCGTGTTCCAACTCTGCTCTTGTCCTGGGAAACGGGGACGTGGTCAAGGAAGTAGCTGTCAGACATTATTCCTTCAAAACAGCCCGCATCTTAACCTTGGGGAGAACCTCTGAATCTCACACACGCCCTGGGTCACCAAAGTGTTTTGCAGTCGTTTATGTAGAGCCTAGCTTCTTGGGAAAATCCACTGTTACGCAGCAAGACACTGTCTCTCAACCTGCAATGTCCTCAAGGGGTTTATCAACACAACAGGAGCCATGGGCCCACGACTTCCCCGTAACGTTGGGTTAGGGAGCGGCAGCAGAAGAGAATTAAGGAGGCTATCTTCCCGTGAGGAACAGCAGAAGCCACTGCATTTGTTTGTTTTGTCATTTAAAAAAGTCCCATGGCATGCCACCAGGTGTCAGTGTGATTAGCCATTACAAGCCGTTTTGAAAATCTGGCTGTTACGTGTGACGGATACATCAGCATCGCCTAATCACACTCACACCTGGTGGCATGTCATGGAACCTTTAAGCGTTTTCTATTGAAGGAAGTAAAGTTCTCCACATTACAAGCCATTTCTACAGGCAACACACACTGCAGAGCATTTTAGACACAGACAGCCCTAAAATGTAATTTTCCATCATAACCAATGACTGGAAAGTTTAATTAAGTAGAAGGCAGTTACTGTTATGACAGTTGAGAGAAACACATCTTAGTAGTGAAGTTCGGTCGATGGGTCACGACGACTCAAAGTTAGCCTTCACATTACTAAAGCAGCACACCAGACCCAGGCTGAAGAGACAGGGCCCCAAAACAAGAACACACCAATCAAACGCAATGCTACCCCAACCTCAAACCCCAAAACACCAGTAACAAGGGGAAGGCCAGGGACAAGGGAGAGACAACCAGGGATGGGGAAAACGATCTTACGATACATTCATGTACATGAGGAGTAAGAAAGGAATCCGAAAGAGGGATGAAATGAATATGATCATAAAAGTCAAACCACTTTCCGAGAGGGCTGAAGTTTAGGACATATAAGTCAGTATTATTCAAAGTAAGGTAGTAGCGAATTAACACAAAAATAGTGGAAGGGCTGTGCAATAAATTTAAGGCTAATGCATTGAATTGATTTCTTCCCCCTTTTCGATCTCCTGAAGTCCCATATGTCATTGAACGCACCACGTATCAGCAGGTTTAAAAAAAGCGTAAGGGGAGGAGGGCACACTGCGGGTGTTTACCATACAATACCTGATAGATCTGTGGCTCCTACACACACACACACACACACACACACACACACACACCCACACACACAAGTCATCAGAACAAGAAATTCCTTGTTGCCTTAATAAAATGATAATTCTTCACCACTCCAAACGGAAAACCAAAATATAAGAAAGATAAATGAGAGTTATATGTAATGCATGGAATGATTGTGTTTTGATGGATGGATGGTTTCTAAACCAAAGCGGGAAATATCTATTTTGAGGGGAAATAAGCTCAACATCACATGCCTCTCCGCATTGCAATGTAAAACACAATTGGAAAAGATAAGGGAGACTTATCTCCACTCTACAAATAGTGCTTCTTGATTTCCTTTCCGTGAAGAGTTGCTCTTGGAGCTCACCCAAGTGAAGTTACTTCACACAGCACGGCCTCAAAGGGCGTTAAGGCGCACACTTCTCCTCTACTCTAGGGTGACCTAGGCTGTTGTGTTCGAAGGAGAACTCAAGGAGCTAGAAACTTTTTCAAAGAGTGAAGGTTGATCCCTTGTGTCAGCATCGTAAAATAGGTATAAAGCATGTTTCCGGTGAAGTTGCAAAGGTTACATTCAAGACCAGGGGGAATAAGAAAAATCTTGAAAATAACGGTAAAATACTGTGTTGTGGAGGAGCTTGTATTGGGGGACAGATGAGAACCAATGAGCGTACTTGTCCATCTTCTCGCTGTTTTGTCTCCAGTGGGTCATGTCCTTCCTCCAGCGAAGGTTCTCCTGGCTACCAAACGCACTGCCCGATGGACTCCTCTCTGTAACATGCACACACACACACCATTGATGACTGTTAACCATAGACATACAAAAAACCCTACAAGCTCTACAAAGACACTGAGGATTGACTGAATGTCTGTGCATTCCTGTTTAGGTGTGGGCGGAGCGAATTGTACATTGTGTGCTTTTGAATAATCAACATCCCATGTGACTTCAGCTACAGGACATCGTGTGCATCCTTCCCATACTATAGCCACTAATCCGCCCACAAACCCACACACCCACGGCCCCCGGCTGCTCACCAAGCTGCCCGCGACTGCGTCGCACCATCTCCTGCCTGGCCCCAATGCTGCCCAGTATGGCCTCCTCCAGCTTGGCCTTCATGTCCTTGGACTTCTTAAAGGTCAAGCTGTTCATGCGCTCAAAGGCCTTCTTGCCCTGCATGGTGAACACAACATGGGCCTTGGTTCCAACAGACAGTGATGGGTGGAGGGAGTAGGATGCAGGGGGGGGGGCAGACAAACAGACAGACCGACAGACAGACAGACAGGCCGACAAAGGGACGGACAGACAGTCGGGCGTGCAGAGGGAAAAAAACACGACAAAGGATTATTTGGGAGCACAGCTCTTGAGCTAAGCAGGTAAGTGGGAGGAAACGCAGAGAGAACTAGCATAGCGTAGCACTAACAAAACTCCTTTCTAGATTACATTTTTAAAAAGGAGATGGCACAGAAGTTACAGTGCAGCAAAAAACAGATCACAGCAATCCCAAGCAAACAGATCAAATCGAGCACCAACAGAATCCCATTTCAGGCAACGATGGATCAGATCCGAGCCACGGTGATTTACTGCGTTGCCATCCATTCCCTTCTACCTTGTACTCGAAGCAGGACACGCAGAGGTAGAGCAGGTCCAGCAGGCGGTTGAGCTGGGACACCGACAGGTCTGTGAACCACTTCTGCAGCACCATCTCGTCGGCGTTCTTCAGCACCCACAGCAGGCAGATCAGCAGGCTGCGGCTGGACTCCGCAGAGAAGGTCCCGTGCTGTCGGCCAGTCTGGGGAGAGGACGGCGGGGAAGAAGAGGAGGAAGAGTGAGTTAGAGGGTAAGCGCACCTCTTTCTGCTCTGTTGGAATGTGCGTAATGCAGCAAAGCAAATCAGTATGATGCTGAGCGTTCATTAAAGACAATAAGGATTTACTAGCCTACTTTTTTTTTTTTATGAAATCAACGATAATTCAAGTTAATTCAATTTAAATATGCTTTAGTCCATTGTTCTATTAATTTCCTCTGCCGACCAAAAACGTGGTTATGTTGTCTACTACCTGTGTGTTTAGCAGGAAGCTGCTAGGCCTGGACATTGGCGGGGCGGCGGAGGTACCGGCTATCGCCATGGCTACCGTCTGGCTGATCAAGGCGTCTCCGTCGGTCTCCTCGCCAGAGCCTCCCGCAGCGCCCCCTTGTGGGCAGCCTGGGCGACCCCACTGAATGTGAGACTCTGCTCAGAGGAACGGGGGAACAGACAAACATTTCAGAAAAAGGAGGGCTGAAATGACCTCATGACCCTGATTGTAACACTGAATGGTTTTGATTGTGGGTCTATTGCCCTATTCTTCTACAAAGCATGATTACGTAAATTCTTTAATCATTCATCCTTATTTGTACACCCCGGTGACAACGAAAACCCCACAGTAAGAGCATTCCGCTAAACACCATGTGCAACTATTCAAACAGGAGTCACCCGGAACGCCGTGACGCTCCGAGCTCCATAAACCCCGAACCTGTGAAGTCGTGAAGTTGCGGCAGCGCCTCCATGACAATGCCGATGAGCGGCAGGTACAGCAGGGCCACCCGGGCTTTGACCTCCGGGTCGGCGTAGCGCGGGTCCGAGTCGTGGCTGGACAGAAGGTTGTGCACCACGTTCACCACCTTCTTGTGCAGTCCGAACATGCTGGGGAGGGACACCAGGAGAGGGGGAAGGTCAGAGAATGAAGGACGACGAGGACGGCCAAAGCATTGGGCAATCTGACACGTTAAGATAAAAAAGACCCGGAAAAAAAAGACAAAAGCATCGATCCTTTAAGTGGTCCTACGTGAACGTGGACCACTTGTACAAGGCGTTGACAACTTCAGTGTCTTCAGCTTGTTATCTCGACCATGCAGGTGCTAGCCATCTCTCAACGCAATTGTCTTGCTAGGGCGTTGATTGTCAGAGTGACTAACAGTCGTCTGCCATCGACAGAACCCCACCCTTTGTTATAGCCCTGGATTTAAGATGGCATGGAGGCCCTCCTCGATGTGTCTGCTTCTATGGGGCTACTTACGCCTCATTGTCTGGCTCCAGGATCACAGACAGCTCAGACAGCACCAGCCCAGCCATGAAGTGCTGCTCCCGGAATGGGATAGATAGCTCAAACATGTTGGCTATCTTCTGGTCCTGGACATGCGTTGAGAAACCAGAGCTCTGTAAGGTAAAAAAATAAATAATAGTAAAAATGGTAAATGGTGGTTGGACTGCATTTATATAGCGCTTTTTCTGTAACCAGTGGCCACCCAAAGCGCTTTACAATATTGCCTCGCAATCACCCATTTATACACACATTCACACCGACGGCGGAGTCAGCCCTGCAAAGGCGACAGCCAGCTCGTCGGGAGCAGTTAGGGTTAGGTGCCTTGCTCAGGGCCACCTCGACACTCAGCTAGGAGGAGCCGGGGATTGAACTAGCAACCTTGCGGTTACCAGTCAACCAGCTCTACCTCCTGAGCTACAGCCGCCCCAAATTATAACAACAAATAAGTCACAAAACAACTAAAAACATTTGCAGGTGGCTTTTGGTGTTTTGGGTAGAGGAGTGTCGACGGTTAAAGTATTTAAAAATATGGAATTTGGAAAGGAAATCTGTGAAAATGCCAATAATACAAACAAAACACGATGTAAGAGAGGCGATGTTTTCAGGCGCTTGCACATTGACCCTTCAAACACCAACACACACCAACATTGCCGCAGCGTGCGGGGTGGGTGTTGGTTGCACATGACTCGGTGTTGGTCCGCTCTGGTCAACATCGTGGGGTGCTGCTGTTTGTTGGGCCGATGTGCGCATAGCTTTAAGACACGTTGTGACATGAACCATGATTGGCGGTTGAAAAGCGAGTTAAGGGGCTGTTGAAGCCTCCCTTGATTTTACATCCATGTTTGCACCATCACCTGCGAGGTGGCGGAGGAGACGGAGGGGGAGGGGGAAGCGGGCGGGGTGAGCAGGCTGCAGGGCAAATTCAGGGTGACGTAGTGCTCGTGGCTGCACACAATCCTCAGGAAGTCCAGCCTCAGGGACTCCAGGGTGGGGTTCTGCTGGGCGTACAGCTTGAGGGATACCTAAGATAAGATAAGATGGACTAACTTCATTCATCCCAAGTGAGAATGAGGGTGTCACAGCAGCAAGTACAGAACAGTGAATAATACATAATGAAAACAACAAGATAGCTAAGAGCTACAGAATAGTGAAATATTATAAAACCACCATTCAGAGCGGAAAAACCTTCAGCTTTCAATTCATAAGACATATTGCGTGGATCGATAACATCGTCAATCTTTTGTACTCACAAAGCGAACCATGGTAGCAGCAGCACTCACCTGTTTCCAGTAGGTCTTGATGAGGCTGAAAACAAAGCCCCGGTCCATGACAGACAGCAGGTCGTTGAGGAAGAAGCCCAGGCTGGTGTTCAGCCTTTCCACCAGCTCCAGGTCCTGATGGCAGGGCAGAAGCCACGTTCGACTGCATTATTTCCGGATACGATGTGTTGATATGAAACTTGACTCGACTCACACCCACACACAAGTAGACTGGAAGGTGGTCTCCAATAGACGGAATGCAATCGGTTATCTGATTTTTTGTAAGAAAGCATAGCCTCTTGAGACCATCCCGAGACCGGCCCGGCCTCGATTCCGTAGAAAGGCTTAACCAAAAATGGGAAGATTGCTAGGATCAAGCAGCACACAGGTGGGAAAGTCTCAGCAAAATGCATCACACAAAAAGACAAGTATGTACTTATCACTAAGCGTGTGTGAGGGGTCACCTTCTGGTAGCGAGAGACGATGTCGCCGGCGATGGTGCTGACCAGTGCGGTGATGTCGTCCATGAAGCGCTCAGGGAAGCGGTTCTTCCTGGGCGACTCAAGGCGCTGGGCGAAGTATAGGTGGTGGATGATGCTCTTCACCTGGGGGCCACAGAGTCTACAGTCAGACACGCCCATGTCTGACTTCAAGCCCGTTCATTTTTCGGGGGCAGTACTCACCATGAGCTCGAAGAAGAACCAGGCCTGCTGTAAGGCCCCCTCGCGCACGCTGCCGGTGCTCACTACCCACTGCAGGGCCAGCTCCTCGTGGAACAGCTGGGAACCCCGGGAACACAGGGGCAGGTGTCAACGGTGTTGAGCAAGGACAGACATCGGAGGAAAGAGAGAAAAGAGTGAGGGATAGTGAGTGCTTGACAAGGCCAGACATCCTTATGGAGGGCTACCCTGCCACACTACATAGAGTGTCGGTCAATTGCTCTGTTGATGCTATGTAAACAATCAATATAGTGATGGGTGTGTGTTGTTCCGGAATTGATTGACCGTCACCAAAAGAATATGATCAACTTACAAAACACACAGCGTTTTTTATAATCTGAAACCCGCCTGGATAACAATTTTGTACGATTTAATATTAAAGATGAAATTAATGTTTCAATTATATGAACCTCCAAAATGATCTTGTTATGCTACTGTGACTCCTCACACCAATCAAAGAAGTTTGACAAAAACAAGTTGACAAAACCCCCTGGTGTGTGATTCAGTGTTTACATAACACCGCAAAGAAACAAAACAATCATGAGGACAATTTTCATGGCACTTTGAGATTCTTTAACAAAACCATTAAAATGCACGATTCTCTTCAAGCAATTGCTTCACAACATAAATGTATACGTCTTCTGAGATCTTGTCTGGGGATTTAGTTTCAAAGCAATTATTGAATTGGTATAATGAAGAATATATAAAGAATCTGCTAAATAAATTTGCAGAGAAGAGAGGAAAAGTGCTTTTTCTTGGTTTCTTTGGAGCTTTCCCCAAATAGATGCAGCAATACATACAAATCCAGTGGCATTTAGTGTGCAGGCTTACATTCAATCAGTAGTTTAAACGTTGACATTACATCAAATCAAAAATAAATATTGCAATGTCAAATTACAAGTCACACATTCAAACAAGAGGCAGCAGAGCATTGACCTTTGGCAACAATCACCATGACGCCACAATCACCAAAGAACACCGGAACATCAGCCCACGCGACCGCAGACCCAAACAACGCACGGACGGGACAAAGGAAGCACGCAGAGAGAAACAAAACCAAACACAGGTAAAACAGGAGAAGGATCAGGGGCTCATGGTGGGCTCCTTTCCCCTGGTGCAAGGGGGCTCTACCTTTTTGGTGGCCAATCGTCCTGTTAAAGACTGCAAGAAACTGGCGCTTTCCGTGTGCGAAGACATGCGATTGCCAGAGCGCTCCATGGCCTATGGGTGGGATGGATGGTAACAACAAGGTTAGTGGAGGAGCAACGGGACCGCAGATGGACTCTGCATACTTGGTGGTGCTTCTGCTGGGGTCACACACACACACACACACACACACACACACACACACACACACACACACACACACACACACACACACACACACACACACACACACACACACACACACCTCGTTGTCATTAATCAGACAAACACATAGGACAATGGAAAGTTTGAGGGCATTTAGTATTTACAGTTTGTGCCCACAGGCCTCAAAGAGGAACCATCACCTATTTACTAATAATAGTACCACTTTATACGCCTGTTCTGTGAAGAATTGGACCGTTTACTTGACTGAGATTACAGTCAATAGGCGCATCAGCAAATCAAATAATAAAAAAAGTTTATCTTAAATTAACACTTAAAATATTTGTATCAATAAAAATACAAAAACCACATAAATTGTTGCCGCTCCTCACATTCTGATGGGTGCATCTACATTTTCACTATTACTCCTAACATTTGGAAGTTGGAAGTCCCGGTGCCACAAAGTAAAAAAGGATAGTTTGAGTCCTGAACAAATTTTTAGAACACGCGTATGAAGACCATATGAAGTAAACAGCAAGCGTTGACAGCTCCCCTTTAAGGCATTGTCAGTGCGACCCAAATGTGAGGACAGTCCAAAATGTTTAACTGATTCAAGTGAAAGGCAAGGCCTCCTTTTAATCGATGTGACAAGCGGCAGGTTATGACCTTTTACCAAAGCTCTTCCTTCCTTTATACAACACCACAAACGCAAAATGTCAATCACAGCAGTTGGTCTTGCTGGCAAACTCATGCAACTCATGCTCCGAGCTCAACCGTATGCTGAACCCCCATGTCGACATGGCTTTTGTTTGCTTATATGTTAGGTAAAACATTCCTCAATAGGTGTTGTACACACGTTTATGATGCAACAAATCACAGACAAGACAAGTGAAGTACACAAACGGCACAAACACATGCACACAAGAGCCAACGCGCACATACACACACGCACGCACGCACCTCCAGCCAGTGTGAACTCCATGCCATATGATGTGAGGTTATGAGGAGATCATGCAGGGTTATAAGGTAGCCATGACGCTGGTTAAAGGTTAACAGTAATAGGAAGAAGGGGAAGGGATTTTCTGATATTATCTATGCCTGCTGAAGGACATTACACCACCATCTCCACTACCTTATGTGTTACAGTATGGCATGAATAACCAAAAGAACAGTATGGTATTATGGAATACTTTCATCCATGACTAGGCTGAGGACTTTTGGAGTGAAGAAGGGATGATGTAAACTATGATGAATGGATGTGGACAACATGATGCTATTGGGTGGGAAAGGAGGGAGGTGAACACACGATAGGTGTGCAGATGATAAGTCATGGAGGCGGCTGTGACTCCCATGGGAGGGGCCTGAGGGATCATGTGAGGGATCATGTGAGAGCTCATGGGAGCGGTGTGCTCTCGTGTGTAGATGCGGTGGCCTTTTCACATTTTGGTTCTCATGGTTTTGCCTTTTGTTGTCTTGAGAAGGGCCCGGTTGGCCGCGTGTTTACATTCTGTGACACTGCAGATCGGTCGGATCAATGAGCACTAAGAAGAGGGCCGTTTCAGTTCATGCCTAAACAAGGAGTGCCACCGTCTTATTAGGAAAACAACGGTGGTGCCCAACTGGAGCAATCTATGGAGCAATCAAACAGTTTTTATCCGAAATAGACAGAATAATGATGCTAAAAGATTAACAGAAATCTGCTCAGAAGGATTTTCAGATTAGAATTAGCTTTTATCCCAACCGTAGTTTACCAGGGCAAAGAGAGCACGGATGTTACTCTGATAGGCTGGAGTTTTTGAACAATACTGCGCTCATATTTGGAATTAAATGGCTGCCTAGCCAAGGACAGAATGTGGGTCGCTGAGTGTTTACAGAGAGCGTGACGACATGACCACGAGTCACCGAAATGTGAAATGGCCTGGTATCCTTCCCCCTAAATGAGACTGCTGTGAGTTTTGTATGTGTAGCTAAACAATTAAAATATAGGGAGGACTGTTGGGGGCATGGAACAACCTGTATGGTTTCTGGAGCGGACCCGGGGCCGGTTCCCCAGGGAGCCCCCTTACAGCCCATGGTGTTCACCCAAGAGTTGGAGCGGTCTAGGCCCTAGCGTGGGCAGGGCGCCAGGGGTCAGAGGTCACAAGCAGAGAGGCAAGGGAACCGAGCGAGCAGTACAGAGGAGGGGGGGGGGGGGGGGGGGGGGGGAGGAAACAACCACAGGTTAAGAAAGGTAAATCATAAGACATTCACAGTGTTCAGGGCAGACAGTAGAGGGCTCCATTAGGAACATAAAATGATGGTGGATTCAGAGGATCTGGCTATCCCCACAAGAGAGAAAGGGTAGGGTAGGGTACCGGTGGGGTCGGTTGGGGGGGGGGGTCTCGCCCTCGCTTCCCCTCTTATTTGGTGAAACATAAGAGGGGAAGCGCCCTCGCTACCCTCTCGGACAGAGGGTAGAAGAGGGCATGTCTCAGAGCAGTAGAAGCAGAAGTGACCAGTCATTGGACCAGGGGTAGCATCCATCGCACTACTTAGATTGTTTGATGTTAGGGAGGAACCTTATCACACCATGCATCAGTTAGTAGTTATTCAGAAGCATTCATATACATGATAAACAGAGGTGTTTCTGGGAGGAAAAATATCATTATCAATATCATAAAAGAATACAAAAATCCGCATTTTTAAAATAAGCAATAATTGCCTATGTATAGCCTTGACAAATTGTTTATCGAAAAGGCATAAAACAATCTAACTTTATTATGTAATGCACAGGCTGACTGTAACACTATCAAAAAAAAGTTCGGACTAGCATACTGTCCCCTCCGTGTGTGTGTGTGTGTGTGTGTGTGTGTGTGTGTGTGTGTGTGTGTGTGTGTGTGTGTGTGTGTGTGTGTGTGTGTGTGTGTGTGTGTGTGTGAGGTGGCTGTAACAGCGGTTAAGAAGATAATCTGTCCTTGCTGATGTTTGTCGTTGTGAAGTACAGGGTTTGCATGTCATCACTATGTACATCCGCCCCTGACTTTGACCAGGGCTGTAGAC
The DNA here is from genome assembly GCF_949987615.1 of Pollachius pollachius. Classification (NCBI taxonomy): domain Eukaryota; kingdom Metazoa; phylum Chordata; class Actinopteri; order Gadiformes; family Gadidae; genus Pollachius; species Pollachius pollachius. Next base: position 11,024,058 of record NC_136940.1, read on the forward strand.
TTGGCACTATAGCCTTTGTGATGCATGCATGCAATAAATGGCCGGAAGAATGTTCTCAATGTACACATAGCTAGGATTGACTAATGCAGCCCAATTAGATCCAGGAATATATTAACACCAGCATTTTCATATGTTGGCCTGTTGAGAAATGTACTCAGGTAGCCTCTGGTTGGCCGGGGTCCAGAATCAATACAGAACGGGCTTTCCACTGGAACAACGTGCCACCCTTTAAAGTCACAGAGCTTCCCCTCGTCGGGTAGCCACGATCAGTAGATTTGTCTTAACATTGTCAACATTAATTGATCGAATTTTAATGTTCGATTAATCGTTTGAGTCATTTACCAAGTAGAAATAATAAACATTTGCTGCAGTCTGGTGCATTTCAATTCAAATATTTGCTTCATGGATCATTATAAATAAATCATTTTCTTGGCTGCTTGTCAGATGAAGCAAACACATTTTTAGGACAACCTTTGGACGTTAAAGTATGTACGCAACCCCTGCGTGTTGCGTACAAGATGTACGGCTCCCTAATGCAACACCAGTAAGGGGCTGAACGGACGAACCGAGCTGCCGTCGCACCCGGGTAAAGAATGCCCACCTTGCTGCCGATGATGGAGCGGACCTCGTCGTCGGGAGAGGTGGGCGTGCCCGAGATGTCCGGGTTGCTGTTGCTGAGGCTGCGGGAGCGGTTGAGGTTGAGGCTGGCCGGGCGGACCGCCGAGCGGGCCATGGTGGCGTAGTGGACCGAGCCCCCAAGCGCCCCCGGACCTAAGCATGGAAAGGTAGTACGGGGACGGGGACGAAGAGGAAGCCACAGGGTGCGTGGTGACTAGGATGCATCAGGAGTTTCGAAAAAAAAAACAGATCGTTTCAGTTCTCTAAACATTTCACAGCCAACACATTTAACGCTATTATGAAATATATGGGCTTTGATGGGCTCTATGTGCCTTTATGGACAGGGTCGTGAAGAGAGACCTGTCAACCTGATTACGCTGATCTAAATTCATAGTGTTAGTGAGACGCAGATGGATGTGAGTCCAGTTTTATCTCAAACATGATTTAACCATTGATGGATTTCCCTAGCAATAACCTTGCAAGTACATTTGGAAATACTATAACAACATTATACTCACTTTACCTAAAGAACAATGATTTAGAAATGTAGCAGGATAAAAATAAATAAGGGGGGAGGTGTGTAAGGCCGTGGGCCGTAGGTACCTGTTGCGTCGGTGTTTGTGTCTGTGTTGGCTATGCGGAAAAACAAGTGGAGGAGGGTGGGGAAATAAAGAAGGAAGGAAGAACAGAACGACAAACGGAAAAAAGAACACGAGAAGTAAATAAATATGAGGAAAGAAACATGAGCGCCGCGGGCCGAGCCAGAGTCGCGGGTAACGACAGGTGAGAGAGAAACCAAATCAAAAGACATAAGAAGGGAAATAAATTGGATGTGTTTGAGCAATGGGGAGGGTGTGGTTGGGGGTGGGTAGTTGGGACGGGGGCTAGCCTACCTGGGGAGGGGGAGTTGGGATCTGTGTGTGGCAGGCGGAAGACGTAGGTGATGTAGGACGACAGGAGGCTGTTGCGGCCATGGATGTCCTGGCTGCTGTCCAGGTACTTATGGAGCCGGTTGACCACTGATGCCATGACCTCGAAGGAAGCCTGGCCCAGGTTCACTGCACGACAGACAGACAGACAGACAGACAGACAGACAGACAGACAGACAGACAGACAGACAGACAGACAGACAGACAGACAGACAGGCAGGCAGGCAGGCAGGCAGGCAGGCAGGCAGGCAGACAGACAGACAGACAGACAGACAGACGCCAGATTACAAGATGAATCACAGAGACACAAAGATATCTAGGCACATATCTACAGTGAAGCTATTTAAGCAAACACTCAGCGACAAATGGTAATTGTAGCTTAGTCAGTGCCATGAGGCTGTTAAAGTTTTATTAGCCAGGCCTAGAGGCATACAATGTCAACACATCACTGAGAAACAGGCCATTTCCTTGGGCTCTGTGTAGCAGTTTGCTCACCACACAACCTAGCAGGCGGAAGTTAAGGGGCTCACGATCCTAGAGTTTTCCCTCAATTACTAATTTAAATAAATAAGGAGCAGTAAGCAGTTTGTCCTTCTCCCTTGGATGGCATTTACATCATGGCATCAATATTACATTACATTTTTCGGGTTTTTACATTTTCTTTCGGGAAGAACAATTATTTTATTTCCTATGGACTTTTGAGACGATTTAAGGCATTGTGGAACTGGACAGTCCCGGTATAAATCGCTGTTATCTTTGCACTTGATTTTTAATCAATTATAGTTTGTCTTTTCTCTGTTGCCCTTGTATGTCAAGTGAATCCCAATGAGACTCAGCCGGGTCAATAAAAGGTGACATCAATGAGTTACCTATCTGCCCTGCGATGACAGGCGGCCGCACCACCATCAGCACCAGCTTGTCCAGCAGCAGGTGGAGGAATCTAACGACGGGCTCCAGCTGTGAGGAGCTGATTGCCGCGATGCTGGTCTTAAGCTCCGCCTCCAGGTTGTTCTCCATGATGCGCATGTCCCCGATCCTCACTGGGAACATGTGTTCGTCCAGCGCGTGTACCAACGCAAAGAACTTGTCAAGGTACTGGTCCTGGGGGGCAGACGGAGGGGGTAAGGATGGGTTGTAAGCAGGGATGGGCAAAAACAAAAACAGACTCATAATAGCGATTATTCTCTTCCATAATTCGCCTCCTACAGAGGGCACTATAGTGTATTCGCCATTAGTAATTTGAATCAACTATGTTCTGTTCTCTTCGACCACATGAATGAAAAAATAATGCCAGACCTGTAAAAACCTGAACCCTAATGTTAAACTATAAGAATTAAATTAATTTAAAGGGGACATATTATGAAAACAACACTTTTCCTGGGATTTGGGGTGTTGTTTTGGGTCTCTGGTGTTCCCAGACGCATACAAACTTTGAAAAGTTTGACTCACTCGTTACCAAACGAGGGAGTCAGTTTCGGCGCCCCGTCCTATGTAGGAAGGGGGCACATTTGAATATTACCTCCCACTTCCCCACCCCCTCCAATCAGAGCATAGCTATGATTTTGTGGCCCAGCGGACGAGCACTATGGAAAGCCAAGAAGGCCATAATCCGGCCCTAGAATGGCGCGGTAAAAGGGCTAAACCGGCCAGACGCCGGCCGGAATCCATACGGAAACCGGCCGGTTTAAACACTTTAAGCCGTGGCTTAGACGCATTTAGCCGCGGACGAGCCGCGGCTCAGTCGCGGACGATTAGCCGCTTTTGTATACCCAATAGCCGCGGCTATTAGGTATGCAAAACGAGCCCCTCCCTCTTTTTTACTTGACCACTAAGTTTGAAAGCTTTCTAACCATTAGAAGCTATTTCCAACAAACAGCTTCAAAAACATGTTTTCTGGAACTCATATACTATGTTTACTTGTTGGGAAAACACCATAATAGGTCTCCTTTAATTAATGAATCGCAATATTTTCAGAAACCCCAGTCCATCTGCACCACCACATAGACGGTTGGGACCTCAAATATGAAAATGGGCCATTTGGTAGACCCTTTTAAAACATGGGTGCACACATTTTGAGCAGGGGGGGCACCAGTGGGAATCTAATCGCTAACCCTGTCAATGTTAATGCCAAGCTCTACCAGTTTAGCTAGACAGGAAGATATAGTTCAAATCGCTTGATACTGACCCTGCAGAAGGGAAGAATGATGTACAAACATGAAAAAAGACAAATGGAAGGGAAATTCATTCTTCTGAAACTACTGTCAGCAAACTGTTGTCCTAGCTTGATTAACCTCAGTGAAGGGAGATTTGTGTTGCACAAACAACCGATACAAACAACGAAGAGGGGAACTACCTGTGTGTGGATGGCAGAAACCGTCACCACCTCCACGTTGAACACACCACGATGGTTGTCCACCCACTTCATCCCCGGCAGTGCAACCTGGCATGGACGCAAAATGTAAGAATGGAGATCCACTTGTACGGCTCGAAAGAGAACTCAAATTAAGTCTCGACAAATGAATGAAAAATATGTTTTGGATGATCAAAAATAAATCTGCCAGATTAACATCCACTAAACTTTCACTTTTGACTAATGATGAACTGGCTCCATGCAACAGGAAGCGGAACGTCTTACGTCAGGGGAGAGGACAGAGTAGGACTGCGGGGGCTTCTCCAGAGACACAGGCAGGCAGAAGTGTCCAGTCCTTAACCTCCCACTCTGAAGCATGGGGATCCACTGGGAAGGGGGGGGGGGGGGAACAGTCAGAGGAGAAGCACAATTAAACCTAATGTATTGAAATTCAAATGCAAACGACAGCATTTAAAAAAAAAAAAGGAAACATTTTATACAAACTCACTTAGGGACTAAATGAGGAGGTGATATAGCCGCATAGGAAGTACATTTTCCTATGCAAAACCATAATGTGGGGTTCAACAAACAAAAGTTTCAACATACAAAAGTTATATTGCCATATTCCCAGACATAGCAATATTGTAAAAAAGTAAAAAAGGTGTTGCCAGAAGCTTTCCCAAAGTGAATATTAATAATTACATTTATATATATATATACATATATATTTATCTATTTACCATTATACAGGCTTTTATTAAAAAAAATATGTACTGCTTTTAATTATTTGATGTATTTAGCTACTGGCTGCCTACATTTCCTTCAGGATTAATTAATTATCTATTGAGCCATCCATCCATCTAGTGTGAGTAGCATACATACAGGGAGTCCCATCCCATCCCATGGGCTGCGTGAGGGCCGAACTTGCTCTGCGCACCGCTTGGTGTGAACGGGGTGCTGTGGGCATCGAGCCTGCAGTACGTACCGTGTATCCGACGGGGGTCTCCAGCGGTGTGTTCTGCTTCTGTTGACAGCTGACATGATAGAAAGTGAAGAGGATGTGGTGGTGGTCCGACAGACTCGCCGGCAGCTTAATCTTGATTTCATCGTGGAAGTCTGGGGACCTGGCAATTGGGATCAGCATTAATAGGACATTGAAACTCTGTTCTTTTCTAAAGGTTGTTACTTCAAATGGTCCTGCCTCAAAAATATACAAAAACAAAGGTGTTCTACTACACATGTAAATTCGGAGGTGAGGTACCATCACAAAACATGACGATTGTGTTTTCAGCCGTCTTCCCCAATGCAAAAACACGTGACACGCCCCTGCCCTTAAACATGAGGTTTGGTTGTTGGACTACACTGTAGTCCAACAACCAAACCTTGTGTTTTAGGGCGGGAGTCACTACATGTACATGTCTACGTCACGATGCACATGCATACAGCTGCAATGCTGAACTGACAAGTCCACCCAGAGTTTCCTTTTACCAAACCCTTTCAGAGAGGAAAAGAAACGTCAATGTTTCTCAATTCAGATGGTTTATATTGTGCACTGATGCTAATTGAGACGCATTTAATTTAGTGTTTTAGTAAATAAATTATGAAATATAACTAATGGACACAACCTTTGAACTCAAGCAGAACTTTTTCACTGCAGGCGAAATTTTCATGATCATTTTACCATCATGGCAAGAATACATGAAGATTCCCCAGCCAGTTGACGACAGACAGTCAAGTTAGCAAAAAATATCCAACAATTGCATCCATTTATGGCCCGCAATATTTATAACATGGGATTTGTAGTCAACAAAGCGGAGCAAATGGCTATTGTTACAGCCTGTCAGAGCTGCATTACATAACCTTTTCTACGGTCCCATAGAGAGACCATCTCAGTCCGCAGGTCAAGGCACACAAACACAGAAGATTCTTTCTTCTTGAGTTTCAAACAAGGTCACAAGCAGCTCTTTGAGACTTCAAAAATGACAGTTTGAATAAGAGCAGAGGAAAGGAAGTTTCCTCAAGGGGACAATTTCTTTCAAAGGGACACCACAAGTAACCTTCCCCCTCACCCCCGCCCTCCCATGGAAAAGATAACATATTATTGGCTGGACAGAAAACATTAGAAGAGAAACTCTTAGCGAACAATTGATCATTGAACTTGATCTGTATTTTCTTTCTTCTTGAGCTGTATGGATTCAAAAGGTATTGCCAGTAATCTTCGACCCGGCCAGTGTGACTTTAACAGAATTTTAACACACAAACAACCACTAGAACCCAGGCCTTTACCTATCGCCCGTTGAGAGCGGCGACAAGAGAAATATTGGGCCATTTCAGAGGCAAACGGTTGAACATAATTAACAGGAAACAGGAGCAGTGGACTGGGCAGACAAAGGAGGAAAACACTTTCTAATGGGATGGCTTGCCCCGGTCACGCCGTACTCCTAGAGAATAGGTTGATTAACTTTAACCTTCAACGTCTGACCCCTGGGTGACGGATTGCAGGCCACTGGGTATCGTAAAAAAATAAAAAGCTAATAGAAGTGATAAAATATTGCAGAGCCCTGAGTCCCTATATAAAAGACGGAGTCAAGGACATGGCGGGCTTGGTGAACCTGAAGATACGCAGTGGAATACTGTCCACAGCCGCATGAACTCATAACACATCGTCAAATAAGACAAGAGCTTTATTCAATGAGATTGAGAATTGTTTCATAGCCCGACTGATCATGGCAATGAAGTTAAGCCAGAGAGAACAGAAATGACTGTCGCTCACGCACTTTCCAAAGCTGCATCGTCCAAAACCAAATACATTGTTAGGTAAAGGATTAGTCAGAAAGCACATCCTTTTAAAACATTAAGAACTTACCTGTTATGGTAGACCACAGAAGTGTAGGCCTCCTTATAGAAATCTGCACAACTGGACTTGCCGAATATCACCTTATGGATGAGAAATATCAAGATGTCAAGTAGAGGAGTGAAGGCCGGAGGATAGCTTCAAATCTTCCCCATAAACAACATGTAAAGCACAGTAAGCATGCAAGATGGCTGCTCCAACAATCACCTCAACAGAAATAAACTATAGATGTAAATATAGTTTTAAATCATGGTTGACAAAAAGTGTTCCATTGTGGGGTACCGGCAATGCGTTACTGGGATCCTCCCCATTCATGAACTGCACTTTCACGGTGATATTTCGTGCAGAGCCTTGGCGATTGGCGAAATTAAGACTCTGCGGATTCACGTACAACAGGTTCCTGAGGGAGAAGCATGAAAAGAAAATGATATGAATAAAAAACGATACCAATTATGTAAGATGAACTGCAAAAATATATGGCCCTGGGTAATCCATGTTTACTGTCAAGGGCTCAATATGAAAAATCATCTATCCAGTTAAGCCTGAGCTTCTGGAATATAACTTTTAATTTTGTTTTCAACCACTATGGCCTATTCAGCTTTTAAAGAACATGAAATGAAATGAAATGAAATAGAAGACAAAACATTATGAATATAAGTTTTATTTGGACATGAGGTCAGTAATGAGTATACATTCACACTACACATTGGTTGTTCCAAATTCCAAGTTGCCCTATTTGAATGATTGAATGCATCACTAATTAAAGCTAATTTAGTTTGCTTAGTTTAATGTGAAAACACAGGATATAGGAGGGAAAACGATTAAAAAATATATTTACTGAAACAGTAAGCTCACTGTGTGAAACTGTAATTTCAAGCGATAGACTTTTTTTAAAGCAATATCATGGGGTGTAATATAGCTCTCCCTCGGTCATCCAACTCTTTTTGGAGTGAAACTGCTGTGGTTTAGCATCTATGGGAATGGTTACACCACAGCCAGTGTGTACAATCAATCCTCTGGCCTCTGATTGGCAGATGAAGGAAGAGTGACCTGTCAATCATTTGTAGGGAGGCGGATGTGACCTCAATCCTCTGAAAATGAGTTTGGTCAGAGAGAGACGGCACTTCAAAAAGTGGACGGCCGGAAAGCAGGTTATAAAAAGGTGTACTGAAAGGGGTAGCTTGACATTGCAAAGTGTACACAAATCCTCAAGTAAACCCATCTTATAGTAGATTTTAACAAAACCAACTACTTATCATGTCTGGAAATGGGCACTCTGCATCTGGGAGTAAAGAGTGTTGCAGAGCCCTGATTGAGCCCTATTTGATCCCAATAGAGAGAACTTCAGACAATTCACCTAAATTCAAAATTTAGTAGGTTATATTCATCTAATGCCTTTCTGGCGTGTATTTCAAAGTAAATGTTTGCTGTAGTATTAAAGATACAAAATAAATATATATAACAGAAATAGCATTTTACCCAAAAAACAACAAAATCGTAAATAACATTTTCTTGCCATCTGGTTAATTGAGGGGGGGGGGGGGGGGGGGGGGGGGGGGGCAATCACAAACAGGAAGAACTAAGTAGCCCCAGACGACGTGAGAAACCGCAGTGACGCAGTACACTCTTTGGAAGGAAAGAGAGGGGATGGGGGGGTTTCCCACTGGGCCACAGCTGGAACCACAACAGACAGAGATTGTGGGATTTTAACTTCCCTGGAAAGTAGAGTAGGTTATCAACCTTTAACCAACACTTTTTAAATCAGGCACAGCATCCAGAAACAGGCATCCCAAATGGATCTTCTCTCCCAACTCAATGTTGAATAATCATTGTTATAGCACTGCTGTATATATCAAAAATCACTGCAAAATCTAAGTAGTTCATGAGCAATTGAGAAAGAAATTAAACTTTTCCCACAGCTATTCTGCCATGCTACTGATTGTTTGTAAAGAATTTTGCAATCAATATTTATTTTGATGGTTCTCAGACCCCATGGAAGTCTCTGCTTAGACTAAATATAAATGTAGTTATGACAAAATGTAAATGTGAAACATATGGAGTATAGTCAATAAGGTAAATCGGACAGCTGGGCAAAGCAGCCAATTATAGCACTTTGATTTAAAAGCCAAGTCTCACCTTCAACCCCTTACCGTAAGTTACCACTCAACTCCTTTTGCCTGTTCTGGGGGGCTCTAAGTCATTGTTTGACGAGCATACACAGAGATTAAAGGTCTAGTGTACAGAACCTACATGACATAAATTTAATATAACATTCATAAGTATGTTTTAATTGTATAATCCCATGAAAATAAGAACTGTTGTGTTTTTGTTACCTTAGTTTGAGCCCTTTATATCTACATGGGGAACAGGTCCTCTTCAACGGAGGCTGCCATGTTGCACCACCTTGGTTCTATAGTAGCCCAGAATGGGCAAACAGCTCCAGAGAGAATGCGTTTTTAAGACAATGAGTTTTTGGCTCAGAGTTGTTGGAGAGTGGAGCACATTTTGGGGCAAATGTGGACAGTACCCTTCAGTTCCAAGATTTCTAATAAATTTATTGTTGTGGAAAAAAATGCAATGAACAATTTCGGTCAAGCTTTGACCTATAGTTCTACTATGGAAGTAAATCTGTCTCATCTGATTTTGAAAATAAAAGACGATTGAATTTTAAGCACTGAATATTTATGCATTGAAATAACGTATCTTGTTATTAAATGTCACCTTGTTATTAAATGTGCTTAATAAATACATTTGATTTGATTAGCATTTTACAGACCCATACAATGGATAGGACGTTGATTTACCTTTGAGCATTTCCTATTATAGGCTTCTGTGTAAAATGCTGTTTAGAATCAACGTTTGTATCAAGAAAGAAAGACCCATCATCACAGCCGTGGCCGTCAACGAGTGTCGCTCTCCTTGCTTGACCGCGATCTAGCATCTATGATCGATTGCTCTTCCTTTGGTCCCCGGATGTTAACACTGAATTTCATGCATTGAATTTTGCAGCTGACTATTGCATGTTGAATTTGGGGACATTGAACTTATTTAAGTTTGATTTTTTAACGTTCAATATTTGATTTTGAATTTTTTAATAGGAGACATATTATACCACCAGGTGTGAGTGTGATTAGCCTTACAAGCCGTTTCGAAAATCTGCCCCATATGACATCATTAGTGGGCATGTCCACCTAGATCTGTGCTGGATAGATGAGCAACGTTTACTTCAGTCCACTGGGTAGGCTGGTAGACTGATCTATCCAGCACAGATCTAGGTGGGACACGCCCACTAGTGATGTCATAAGGGGCAGGTTTTCGCAACGGCTTGTAAGGCTAATCACACTCAGACCTGGTGGTATAATATGTCTCCTTTAACATTGAAAAATAAAGGTGAAAATGATTTGTTGAAAATGTAAAGAGTTAAATTCAGAGGCAAAAAATTCCAGATATGTTATTTCAATGCATAAATATTCAGTGCTTCAAATTCAATGGCCACCAAAATTTTACCCAGTGGATCTTCAAGAGAAAGAAGACAAAAAGCCAAGCAACTTGGACCAAGAACTCATTGGGAGGGATTTACAAAGAACCCAGATCATGCTGCCATCCTATTATATTAATATAAATTTCCTTCTGTGTATTATTGTTTATAGCAGTATTATTATTAGTAAATCTTTAATGTCCCTGGGGTAAAATAGAGGCGGTTGCAGTAGACAAGAAGATGGTTATGGAGTGTCACTGTGGTACGGAGGAGGAGTAATACACAATAACTGTCAATAGTTCAACAAAATATTCAAGAAAGGAATGCCTTTAAGACCTAAAGTAATTTGTACTGCATGTACTAAATAATGGCAGTATTTTTAGTAATGCTTTGTCACCATAACTGTAGCAATAGTTTCATGCATATTTACTCTCACAGAAACTTTCAATTACACAGGGAGAAGAGGTGCCAAATGGTGTGATTTGAGACTGCCAAATGGATTTTGAGAGTGCCGTGCAATGTGTGCCGTGTACCTAGAGGTGTTTAGAGAAATAGTGCCATGTTTACAGCTTTGCAAAACAAAGCAGAGGCACAGAAATCAATTGTACTATGTTCTGATGGTAAAATGAAATAACAGAAGAATTAATATTCAAATGGCTACCCTTCTACAAGGTTTCACAGTTATGTAACCAATATAAAAAGGTCTCAACATTATATTCCCAGAGACTTTAGGTAAAGTCAAGACCATCCTTTGTGCTACAGATGGAAGTAAACATGCTCAGTGGTACTTTCACAAACATAGACCTGATTACTAAGAACTCTGGAAGCATTCCTTACTAGAAGGATATAATTAACATGTAGTCATTTGTGGTGCACTCCAGCAAACAGAGCAAAATAAAAGTAAAACTCTGCTTTTTACAACTGTGATCCTCCATTTAATTAGTGTGCGCTAACTGCCATACGCTAAATCAGACATTCACATAAAATAATGTTCATAAAACATAATGATGACAAGGACCATTATATTAATATTAGCCAAGTTGGGAGTACAAGGTAATGCCCAAGGAGAAATGCAGATAACAATGCTCACTTTATAGCCTGTGATCATACAACTTACATTTACAACTTGGGAGAAATCTTAGTAGGAACCGGACTCAAATCTGCCTGGGTGGTCTCTAGTGGTATAGGGTTACTTAGGCTTAAGTCTGCAACCACATAAAAAAACTGAATTTTCCATAAAAGTAACTGAACATATCCGTGTTTATCAACTGCTCTGCAAACCATTCAGCAAATACTAGACATCACGTCTGCTGGACTATACATTCACATATAAAATCTCTTTAAAAAAAAGAAGATTGCTTATGATAGAAGATTAGTGGACATTGTCCACACATCATGTAGACCTCTAGCCATGACCCTGGTGCAGGATGACATGCATCAAACCCTGCAGCCAAGCTACCTGCCTGTCACACTGGGAAATATAGTCAGTGGCATGTAGAGAGAGCTCGAGAGCGACAGAGAGGTAAGTGAGGAGTTGATTAAAAAATGTGGGGGGGTCTCAGCAGGATTCTAAATCAAACCGGAGCACCTACATTTCCCAAAACATTATCAATCAGGGCAAACTGGGTGAGAACTATGAAGATATGGGATTGGTCAGGCCAGAAGATCCATCAAAACACTGATGGCCATTGTTGGCTTTCTGCTGATCAGCCAAAGCTCGCCAGCACAGTTTTGAGCGCAGGACAGGGTGTGGTATAGACTTTTTTTTTGAGGGGAGGGGGGTTGTGGAGAAAGGGGTTGATTTGCTATTTGCTCACTGCTGTGATTTGTTTGTTCAGGATAAGGGGGCTCTGGTGGGGGGAATAAACAGCTAAAACATAGCTGGGTTGATGAACAGCTAATCCCCCCTCCCTGCTCTACTGAGGGGGCAGTATATAACACAGGGCTGCCTGCCGCGCTCAGATCATTCTAACAGAGAGGCAGTCAGTAGGGGAGAGGGATAGAGGCTTGAGGACCGGACGCATAACACTTAGCAAAGACATTGGAAGCGAGCAAAGAGAAACCGTTTTTGAGTGCCACGATGACAAAGTTAGGTCTGTTCTTACTGCTTCCCCTGTTGGTCAGTTCCACATATTCTCTGCCCAATCGGGACTCCTCAGGAATGGAAGAGTACCCTACCCTGCCCAGCCACGTACTGACCCAGGCACCCACCACCACCGAGGCAAAGTCTCGCTTTGCCATGCTGGACGATGTCCGTCTGCTGGCCAACGGTCTGCTGCAGCTCGGCCAGAGCCTCAGGGAGTTTGTGCACAAGACCAAGTCTCAGATCAACGACATCTTCGTGAAGCTCAACATCTTCGACCGCTCCTTCTACCAGCTCTCGGTGGTCACCTCTGAGATCAAGGAGGAAGAGGAGGAGCTGAAGAAGACCACCAACTTTCTAAAGACCAACAACGAGGAAATTAAGAACCTGTCACTGGAGATCAACTCCAAGATAAATGGAATCCTGCAGGAGCGCGAGAAGCTGCAGAGCAAGGTGGGGATCCTGGAGGAGCGGCTGCAAGGGCTGTCGAAAAGTGTGGTTCCTCCTGAGCAGCTCAGGGAAATGGCGTCACTCAAGGTAGGAACCATGAGGTGTTGCGGTGGCTATTCTTAAAACTGAGCTATGCCGGTCACTGGTGGGTTTCACCATACCTTCAAAGTGATACCTGCTTGAACGCACTCAACATTTCACTGGCTGTTTCAGGAAGTGATTGACTCTCAGGAGAAAACCATCACAGACCTGCTGATAGCCGTGAGACAGCAACACGACCAGCTTGACTACCAGAAAACCAAGATTAAAAACCTGGAGGAAAAGGTAGGCTACAGCACTAAGCCTTACAAGACCATATTAGACCTAAGCCATAATCCATGCCCTAAGCACGACAAGAACAAACTACTCTTGACAGCATTTGCCCATTATAATACATTTAGTTCCAACAATCTGATACATAAACCTCAACACCTGGGAAATTCATTTTTAACCAAATTCTAATCGTCTTATTTTATTTGATTTGTACCTACTATCCCAGATGAACACGGACAACTTTCAAGACACAATTGAGAAGGATGTGGATACAGACTCAGAAAATTCAGATATGTTTGATTATCTGACAGGAAACTCAACTGTGATGGAAACTAAAGGTACAAAAAAAAATCGAATGTATTCTTATATGAGCAAAATGTATTTGTTGCAAACATGTCTGGCCATGTCCCAACTTGCAATTAAATGTATCTGCTCTCTTAAAGATATCCCCACTGACTGTAGTGAACTGTTCAACCGAGGGGAAAAAAACAGTGGTGTCTATACCATAATGCCAAATGGGTCGGAGCCATTCAACGTTTACTGCAAAATGAGTTTAGGTGGGTGAGAAACTCAAACTAATAAAACCCTTGAGATTTCGCTTTTGAAATCACAACCTTTGTTGGCTAGCACATGTTATAGGAGATGGAATGATAATTTCAGTGATTCGTGTTAGTGCTGAGTGTCGAGCAATGTAAATGGTACATGCAATGCGCATCAACTCTTTTTCTACAGATGGTGGTTCAACAGTCATCCAGCATAGGGTTGATGGCTCTGTGGACTTTGACCAAACATGGGAGAAGTATGAGTTTGGATTTGGAGATTTGGAAAGTAAGTTGACTTAAAGAATCTGAACAAAACATGCAAATAAAATTTGAAAGAGCAAACTAGAAAACTCCAAAGTAGACAAAAAGCAGCTCAAGAATAATTATTGTTATTGTTATAAATCCCCTTGAGGGGGACAGGAAACACACACAATATAGCAATATCTTTCAAGTACTTCCTGCCAGAAGTACACCAAAAGAACGATAGACGAAGCATATCAGCCTTTGTTGACAGAATGGCTTCCTCTGTTGTCTGAGGTCTCTTGCCGGTTTTCCCCTGAGGCTCACTAGACTTGGACACCCGCCCAATGAGAGTAACTCCCCATACCAAAGAGTCAATAGCTCAGGCATTTATAAGTGGCGGTCTATCTCCCACCAATCCCTACCTTCTTATCATAGCATTAAGTTGAATGGTATTCTACAGCATCATCACCAGGGAAAAGTGTAAATACAATTTAAAATATTCCAATATCCAAATTTCAATTTGTCCAAGGTTCTAGAGAAAATACATAAACTGATGACATCAATAGAAATTGCCCAACAAAGATGAAGAGTTGAGAGGCTGATCAAGACCCATTTGTTTTGCAGAGGAGTACTGGCTGGGCCTGAGAAAGATCCACAGCTTGGCCATTCAGAGAAACACAATTCTGCATGTGGAGCTGGTGGACTCCAGGAACGAGAGGCGCTGGGTGGAATACCAGTTCCTGCTGGGTGGTCCTGCCACCAATTACACCATCTACATCAGACGCCTGGCTGGGGACTTGCCTGACACCATGGCCAATCACACTGGAATGAGCTTCTTCACCAAGGACAGAGAAAACCTCAGGGACGTCGACTGTATTCGCAACTACACAGGTAAAAAGGACGGACTTGCCATGTTTGATTTCCTGCATTGCCCAACATAACAGATATACCTTAGCTTGCACCTCCAAAGTACTGGTTAATACTGACCGGGGGGATTAATATACCCTAGAGAGAATTATCAAGGGATGTGGATTATGAGGTTAAGGCTCGATGAAATCAAGCTAATTCATGAGTGTGTTTACACTCCTGATGTGGTGGAACGTGTTTTTATGCAGGTGGCTGGTGGTTCAGTGCCTGCGTGGACACCAACCTCAACGGGAGGTACGTGTGGCTAAGGGGCAGGGGGCGCCAGTCGAGACACAGGGGGATCCAGTGGAAGTCTAGCACGGGCGCCTTCTGCTCTCTGAAGACAACCACCCTTTCCATACGACCAGCCCCCTTGACCGACCACTTCAACTGAGACCCCTCAACTCTGCGACCTCCGACCCTTCCTGTTGGCTTCCCCTCAGCCGATAAAGAGTCTAGTCCAAATGCCACAATGGGTGAGGTCATAGGGTGCATGCGCAGTCAGAAGGTGACTTAGCCTAGGACTTCATGTTCCATGTTTTTAGCGGCCATACTTTTACGTTGCTGCCTCAAGTAGACTGCTGTGTGACACCGTTGCTGTGCTGGCCAGCAGATTTTTTTAAAAGGAGGCGATCTGGAACAGAGGAGTAAATTGCTGAGCTGTCAGCAGTGATGCAACTTTGCGCAGGTCATTGGTCTTTTGACCTCGGCCTGCTGCTGTTGACTCATTGCATTATAGCACTGTCCACACAAAAAAAGAGAAACTGTGGAAGAGGGGCAGTGGGGAGTGGGTGTAATGCAATTGCAGACAAACAGACTAGAAAGTGCTTCGCTGCCCAATTTAGTAATCTGGGATGCATCAAGACAGCTTTGTTTGTTGAATTATTCTATTTTGAGTGTTTGTTGAAGTAGTACTGCATGCTCCAGTAGAATAGAACCACTCATGTCCACAGGCTGAATATTATATCCACCAAGAACTGTACAGAAATCAGCATGTCCTGTATAATGCTCATTATCTCATTATACTGGATTATTTGCACATGTAACCATGTTTAGAAATATTATATTTCATGGATATGCAAATTCCCGTATCCACAGATGGAATGTTAACAGGTTTTTTATACATGATAATATACATAGATATCTTTGAATAATGCAATACACTTGTGTTTGTGTTTGTTTTGTATTTAATTTCCAGTCATTTCCATATATTGCCCTATATTTCTGAGTCATATTGACTTTTTACATTCAACAATCTGTATTATTCATGTTCTGATGAAGCATATTTATGAGAAAAACCGGTAAGCCTAAATAAACAGCATTTCAATATAATTACCAGTTGAGTAAGTCACTCACTGTTCCATAACTTACAATGACCCAATTGACCTGTCGCTAAGTTCCGCCCTTAGAATGCAGATGAGCCAATGATATTCCAGCCTCAACTATACTCGGACATCAGCTCGGACAACTACATTGAAAACAACAGGGAGAAGGCATAATATAACAATTTTATGTTTGATTTCTGTTGTTTGTGTAAAAAAATATAAACATGATCCAACGATATGCTTGGGGTACATCGGTATCCCGAGAGGCTGCAGAATGGGGTACATTTCATCCCTTTTCCCATACTACAACGGGACAAAAAAAAGTGTGTAATGTTGATCAGACTGTTTGGCAGGCCAGAATACCTACTGAATTAAAGCAAGTTGTCACCTTCTGTATGTATTTTAAAGTTTTGAATATAGCGTAACGTAGTCCCTTTTAATTGCTCCTGGATGATATTAAAATAATTTTCGCCCAAAACTTCTCCAAAACCTGCTTTGATATACTGTCATCTGACATTTTTCCATATGTTTTTGTTATCTAGTCTGGTTTTTTTTGTCCGAGTTCGTCAAGGTAACGACGGGGGCGTGACTTAGCGACAGGTGAATTGAAAACCAACCTGATCAAAAATCCAACACAATGCTTACACAGAGGACTGGCATAATGGGGGCAGCACTCTGAAACTAAGACATTCAGGTGGTTGGTGGAGAGCTGAAAGAATCATTTCAATGTGATAAAGTGTATAGTTGAGCACCGGCTTTAACAGGTCAAACTAACGCTACAACAATGAAGACTCATTAGATAATACTTTTTCCAACAAAATTAGTGTTGTGGGTGCTTAGCCCAAACCACTAAAGGGAATAACTGCAATCAAATCATTGAATACTAATGCTTCTAAAAGGTTAATGAGATGGACGTTGCTTAAAACCATAACACAGATGTGTCCCTTCTGTACACATGACCATAACTCATTGTCATAACATTGGGGCTCGTGGCATTTTCCCCATAAACAAATATAGAATTGCCCTTGAAATGGGGATGACCGAGGGCTTTGAACGCCCCGTCTAATAAATAGTTAACTTCTGTATTTGCCAAACAGGCCATCTTTAGATTTCCATTGGAGTCACTGAATATTGGTCTGTAATGTAACATAGAAAACATTTGATCAAATTGCCCTTGAAGAGACCCAAAATGCCCCCTGAAACGTTTTATCCAGGGCAAAATAAAGCCCTGGATAAAAATGGCCTACGTGTAGGGTAAATTTGAGATAAAAAACAATCTTATGGTAAACCCTGTAATAAATCGAATAATACACATGAAATATTCCAAAACAAGTGTTTGCTGTATTGAACCAGAAAGCGGTCGATCAATAAGGCCTGACCTGGGTGAAGGTTATCTGTAGGCAAATATAGCAGCGAGACAAACGGATTATCAATACTCACTCTTACAGACTGTTGCCAACAAAACAGAGCGGTCAGATATAGTGTGTCATCACCAGCCAGGTCATGCACCCGGGTAACCCAACCCTGATGTGTATGGCCTCACATTAGTCTTGCCGCTGTTTTGTCTTACCTCTACTAGAGCTGAACAGTTATGACAATGATTATTTTATCCAATACTGTGATCGCTGTTTATTCATTACGATTAACAGATTATCAATTCAATTCATATTCTGTGGAAAAACGCTATTTCGGTTCATATCCAATACATTTTGCAGCCCTTACCTGTACGTGGTGTTGGGCACGTAGACGTCCCTGGCAGGGAACTCCAAGATCTCCCTTGTCGGCCTGACCCGGCTGTCCGGGTAGGGTTTGACCTGCTGGAGGTCAGGGGTCAAGCAGTAGTGGGGGTTCTCTGGCGCTGGAGAGATGTCCAGCTTCAACTGGGCTGTGGTCGAGGGAATCAAACAATTAATAACTCAAATCAAAAAACAAAACTGAAAAAGAATGCTCAAATGAGTGAATGTATGTATGTGAGCATGTCAAACCATCGTAATTTTACTCAGCAAAAACTATTTTCCTTATTTGCTAGTATATATATAGTATTTCTCGAACAATAGTTTATCCTATTGACATTTTTACTAAAAACACTTTATCGGCCAGGAAAAGGACAGTGTTTAGCAAAGTTAAGAGCGAGTCAAGCTGAATCATTGCCAACTGTCTTTAGTAGTCTGTGCCGCTGTACCTGTGATCGGTCTTAGTCTCCTCAGCACAGAGGAAGGCCTCCTCATGTCCGCCAAGAACTTATAGAGGTCCTCATCACTCAGCCTGTCCCCTTCCTAACACAAACACACACACAATAAAACAAACAAATTAGAAATCACAGCAGGTCACTTTGTTCAACTCTGTCAGACCAGGAGCCAGACCGTGGGTCCAATGAGAGAGTCTATGACTGGCCAGTTCTGACCGCACCTGTTTGAAGAAGTTGGTGACGGTAAGCGTGGCGGGTCGGAACCCCGTCAGGCTGCAGCACTCGTCCCCGCTGGTGGTGCGCTCCAGCGAACGCCTTCCCATGATGCTCGAGTTCCGCCGCTCTGACCACGAGCCTTTCCTCTCTGTGTGCACGCAATTCAAAATATTTGAAATGTTATCTTTTTTGTTTTTTCCCCACTAGGACAATGATAGCCCGGCGAGGTGTTAACAGGACGATGCGTGACATGACACAAAATCTTTTGCAAAACATTAAAGAAATACAAATGATGTGTGTTACCTTTTGATCTGAAAGGTTACAAAAAAACACACCAGGTCACAAACTAGCTATCAATATGGCTGAACGGTTTGTTTGATATTACCTTAGGTATAATCTGTGATTAAGTCTAGGAGAGCAGTTTAAAAGGGAAAAAGTGTGAATGAATGTTGTGCATGAACGAGTACTAAAGGCATTACTTAGAATGGACTGGGGGGAAGCAGCGTCTTTACAGACCTCCTCCTTTACTATAACACAACTAAAAATACTATACCATATACCAGGGGTCAGCAAATGAGTTTTTCCTTGGGGCAATTTTTTTTTCAGCCAGTAGGTGGCGGGCCAGAACATTATCAAAAAAAGTTCAAAAAAGTCTGTACATGATTTTTTGAGTGAGATATGCATTTCTGAAAGTACCCCGCCTACAGTTACCAAACGAGCGAGTCAGTTTCGGCACCCCCTCCTACGTAGGAAGGGGGCACAGTTGAATATTACCTCCCACTTCCCCACTCCCCTCCAATCAGAGCATAGCTAAGATTTTGTGGACCAGCGGACGAGCAGCACTGGCGGGGGGAACTCGGCGGCAGCCTTGCAGCTAAGCTCCGGGAGTACAAGCTCTTTCTCTGCCTCCTCCCTAGTCTAAAATTAATATTTGTGACTGTCAGTTTGTGGGCCGCCATTTTCCGACCCCTGCCATATATCATCAGAATCTCTTTAACATAGTGGGTTTTATTTATACAGAGGGGGTCGAGGAATAACACAGTGGACAGGTGTATGACAATATAATCATTCATTAAAAAATAAACCAACATTGAAGAATGAGGCATTTCAAGTTATGATCCACCTGTAACTATTTATCCCCTCCATTTAATATAAAGAAATCTCATAGTAGGACATATTAATCACTGGCATATCTTCTTATTCAAATGGCCTCAGACTACAACACTAGCTTTAGATTTTCCATTTAAAATCAAGACATGATCATACGGTCTAATAGCCCAGAGCTGAGAACCACTTCATAGATCACCACCCTCCCTGAAGGGGACTCAAGGTTTCCCCGACCTGATAGGCTTATCTCCAGCTCCGTGTCTCTCTCCAGGCTGCCGGCACTGTTGACAATGTTCATCAGGTGGATGGCGGTCCAGGCGAAAGGCATGCGGTAGCGGCCCAGGCGCTGGCAGAACTGCTCTGATTGGCCACGAAGCTTTTCCAGCTTCTCCTTGTTCTGCAGCAAAAAAAGACCCAAGTAATACATCCGTCACAAAATCCAAATATTGAAAACATAAACTCTCTAGAAATAAGATATGCCATTCCAATACTAGCCATATAATCAGACTTTAAGAATAACTATATAAAGTTTTATACACCAAGCCCAATACACTACATATATTAATAATACGAGGATCAAAAAAGAACACAAAGAGGATCACTGAATTACTGTGCAGATACCAGAGAACAGGGTACCATGTAAATGAGTTGTGAATGGCACAAACTTGCAATTTAACTAATCCTTTGTTAGCAGTTTAACTTACAGAACAATACAATAAGTAACCTATTTGAATGTAATATTAATCCCCAAATTGAAAATTGGTTGCCACAAATGCACAGTTAGAGAACAGAGGGTGAATGAATAAAGGAAAGGAAATACTTAAATTATTGAAAAATAAAATAAGTAAATAGAATACAATTAAATATATATAAAAAAACACAACAACATCATCATTGGCAAGGCTTTCAATGGTCAGAGACAAGCAGGTCAATGTTTTAACTAGAATAGTCCGTTTGTACAAGTCAATGCCTCGCATGATATTGGAGTCATGGAAAAAGAATTCCAGGCCTTTTCCAAATGCAGAGGGATGACATATCTGTCCATTAGTAATGTACAAAAATCCAGAGGCGACAGATTTGTAAAGCAGGGAACGAAGCCAAGGAGTGATCATACCTTCGCTGCGTCAGACTCTTTGAAGACCATGTAGGGCTCGGCACACTCGCCTATATCGCCCTGCTGCAGCACCTTCTCCAGCTGGAGAGACAACACATCTTAGCTGCAGACACACGTCTCTGTTGGACTGCATCAGTTGCATGTTTATACTCTGCAAAATTATAAAGTCTAGCTTTTCAAAACCTGTTTTTACTTATTTTTCGACTTGTTTGAAAAGCCGATTTGCAGAAAGTTTGATAAATTTAACTAATTAGAAATACTTACTATTTTAACTTAACTAATGTAGGCCAACACTTTTTTTGTGGTAGGCCAGCACTTTGAATAAAGTACATAAAAAAGGTCAAAATAAGTCATTGCCTGTGTTTTGTGTACATTTTCCTATGAGGGGCAGAGGGGAAGGCAGGGGTATTGTATTGATGGCAGGGGTATATCCTGACCTGAATGACCAGGAAGACGTCCTGCGAGGGGTGGGTGATGGAGAAGATGGCGGAGCGAGCCAGCGTGGAGATGGCCGCCGTCTGGATGTGCGGACGCAGCATGCCCTTGGTCTGCTCTGAGTTCAAGTCAAAGAAGAAGTTCTCCGAGATCTGACGGAATAAAAAAAACACACACAATATGAAAACATAGACAACGGAGTCGTTAACGTTTGAACTTTACGAAGCATCACTAAAATGTGAATGAAATGTGATTTACTTGAGTTTTACTTATGGCATTGATCACTATCAAACGTGTCTATGGATGACAGACACTTTGATGAATTTGAATGTCAGATCGTGGTAGAAGAATACGTAGCACAGTTTATCTGTTTGGCGATATGTGCCTGTATGTTTATCAAATTGCATCATTCCATCAACTTGTAGATAAGTGAGGGAGAGTGTTAGAGGGAGAAGGAGAGAGGGAAAGCGTGAGAACGAGAGAGATGAACGTCCATGGGAGAATGAGGCCAAAGAAGTGATTGGGATCCAAAACATATCCACAGCTCTAGCATCCAACTCCCAATACAAGTACAGAGTGGCTCCCTTTAAATGTATCAGGGCGCATGTTAAAAACGCAGCTGTTGAAAAACACTGCATGTGAATAAGTCCTCTAGCAGTGACCATGCAGCTACATATAAATTCATGTACTTGCGACGACAACACGGAGGTCATGGTCATAAGTGTCCTTGCGCCCTCATTTTTTGAGTTTTAATGTTTATAACAGGGTCATCTTTATGGCTCCCCCCACTAAACTCACAGAAGGGAAGCCAATTTGTCCAGGAAACATTGTGACCTATGGCATTCAGTTACTCCACTATATATCTACAGAGCAAAATGTGACCCTGACCTCCTGATGGCCAGCTTACCTTTTTCTTTTCCTTCACGTCGTATAAGGCCAAACTAGCGAAAATGGGCTCAATTTCGATCTCAAACCTTCAAGGGCAAAACAAAAACAAAAGGAAGTGAGGTCAGCAGAACCCAGCGTTTAATAGAGAGGGAAAAAGAAAGTGCAGAGCAAAGTGTTTCTTGTAATTGTTCTTATTTTTCTATCCACCACATACTTCAGGGACAAGCACTTGACAAGAAGCCTCTGGCCGAAGTGTTCTTTGGGCACGTCTGGAACACAGTGACGCTCAATTGGCTCCTCCTGCAGAAGTAACACGCAGAGAGACACAGCAGACCGTTACACCAACGTCAAATATACATAAGTGAATAGTCAACTTCTGACCCTCCACCTTTGGGGAGTGCAGGCGCCGGGCAGTACCTCGTCGAGGGCCGGGTGTAGGGCGAAGAGCTCGCGGTGGCGGTTGGCCTTGCGCTGGTCCTCGTTGTTGCGGTCGATTTCCTCGTTGGGTGAGCGGTCCAGGAGGTGCGGCAGGAGGGCGTCGGGGAGGGAGTTCTTCAGGTCGAAGATGCTGCATGCCCAGCTGCCACGCGGCGTGTCGTCGATGGACATGGAGCGCCGCTTGAGCTCATCCTGGTCACACACACAAGCATGGGTACAATCAATCCAACACAAATATTTTTTGCAAAGACAACAGAATCAGACAAAGGAAGGTTGTTTCTAGGAGGTAGTTCTGTTTAAGTAATAAGGCTTTACAAGGTGTGACCCCCCCCCCCCCCCCCCCCCCCCCCCCCCCCCCCATGCTATTGCTATTGGTTCAGGCGTCTGACCTGGTCGTCCTGGTAACTTGTGCTGTCTATGATCTCGTCAGCTTCAAAGAGCTGCTTGGGAAGGCCCTTCTGACGCTCCTTCTGCTTGTCCAGGGTGTTGGGGTTGAATCCCGTGCCAAGCTTGTGGTATCTGGAGCACACGTCAGATTATAAAGATGTCTTCATGTTTTGGATCCATGACAGTCATGCTACATATCATACTTGCATAGAGTGCTTTAAGCTTATGGACGGTCATTTTATGTTTGTTATTGATATTACCAAGAAGAGGTCATTTACGTCACTACCAATGAAATAATTAGGGGAAAAAACATTTAAAAAAAAACTAAATCTATGAATCAATAAATGAATCAGAGTACATAAAACACAAACATTTATGTTATGAAATGGCATTTTACTTTCTGTTGACGATGGCCCAGTCCTCCGTGTAGGACCTGACGCAGTCTCTGACATGTGTATCCGTATCCCTGATACACACACACAAAACTAGTCAGCAAGTCTCACAGCAAGGGTTTCCAACAAGCAGCATCTTGTGGAAGACATTTGCTAGACTACCATCATTGCTTTCTCTAAAGTAAATATCAATTAATATTAAACAAGGTAAGTGGATTCCATCAGACACATTGTGCTGGCAACAGTTTAAGATAATCGAATGCAGCGTAGAGAGATTTATGAGGATATAAGTGGGGGTTTAGCTCAAATGCAATGGCATACAATCATATTTGTCCGATAAGGGTGATCAGGTCAATTCATGACCAATAGATAATGGACTGCTTAACATATGAGGATAGTCACCAAAAATGTGGCACGGCACTCAGTCAAAAGGGGACTAAATGCCCATGCCAAATAAATTTGTCCAGTTAGATCTTGAAGGGTACATAAATAACTTCAGAACAGCGTGGCCTGGACGTGAAATTTTGTGCAGAACCGAAGTACAGAGTGCTCATGCTACCCATGCTCAAGTTCACATTTCGTGCACCAGCAAGCGTTTCCCGTGCACGCATGGCCTCACACACACACACACACACAAAGTAAAGTTTTAATGACTTAATAAAAAATCATGTCCGACATGGATTCTGGACACCCGTGCTCATCCTCTGCGACTAAACTGCCATCCAGCCCCGCCCTCTCTTACCCTTCCTCTGGGAGCGCGGGCGCCACGGTGCGACAGTCCCGCGGCACGTAGGTGACCTCGATGTCGTCAGGAGGGAACTCGATCAGGTCCCGGAGCGGCCCGGATTCCATGAGCGGGGGGTGGGTAGAGAGGTACTCCTCAAAGTCCACTGGCTCCACCGCCTCAGTGAGGGGAACCTGGGGGCACACCGGTGGCCGCACTGATCAATAAGGGATGATAAACGCAGCGCTGCAACCAGGGGCCCAGGAATCAGTTGAAGTTACACAAAGGGAATATGTCTGGGGGGCCCCCTCTGTTTGATGAAAACTTAGTATGGTTGGGTTGCTTGTAATAAAGAGTTATCAATTGTGAAGGTGATAAACCGGAGCCATGGCTAACAATTAAAGCAGACTAAATTAACAATCAATGTACAATCAATGAATTGATTTTAATAAACATCAAATAATTGATAGTTACAGCTCTAGTCATATAAATATACTGTGTTCACACCTTTAGTTGAAATCTCATATTAGCATCGTAGATTATGACAGAACAGTAGGACTCCATACAAACATATCCCGGAATGGATTTCACAGCAGAGCCCCGGAGGGTGTTGCGGTTCAACTAACACGTTTCATCTGCAAGCAAGTTTCTCCTCAGCCACCCAGTTAAGGAGTTCTCCAGAGGGGGAAATCACTTCGGAAGAGGATGCAACGGAGGCTGGTAGTGGCAGGTGGTCTGAAACACTACCTGCTCTCCCGAGGAACACGTGCACAAACATCCACTCACTGTCTTATTGAACGTAAGCTACATCCTAATTGGGAAGATATTGATGTGGTAGTGCATTTGCTATTTTTGTGCATCTGATCGGCTGTTGCTGTTGGCCTAAACAAAAAGGTGACATATGATGGATTTAATAAACTGACAACCATCCACTTCAACAATGGGAAGGATAGCACGTAGGAATAGACTTGTATTGAGAATGTATTGAATTGAATAATTTCATTACACCGTTTCAATGAAAGTATGAATTAACATGTTTGAAGGGTAGGATGCTGAATGGGTTCATGTCTAAGGTACAGGGGCGTGTACCCTACCGTGTTGCTTGCAGCCGTTCCCACGTTGAGGTTCTTAAGGAGCTGTGGAGAGCCATACTGACCAGCGATCTGTTTCCGAACCTCTGCTGCCACAGTCCTGTGGGGGAGAGACAAGGTTTCAACTAGGGCTGGGTAAAAAACTTGATTCAATCGATTTTGGATCGATTTCATTTAAATTTTGCAATATTGATTCATAGCATGAGATCGATTTCTTTTTTCTTTTGATTTTTTGTTACCATTAATATTATTTTTGCACTTTAATGAACAATGCCTTAATGCAATTTGCAGTGATGGAATATTGTAGTTCAAGTACACTTTCACTTGCAATTCCTTTCTAATTTCAAAATTGCACTTTTGAGACTTGAGACAGTTTTGTTTACAGCTCAAGTTTAAACTGTCCAATTTACAAGTTTGCACTTAAAACCTGTTGTTTAAGGTGAAGAGAAAAAATAAAGTACATTTGTATTTTGTAACACAGTTGAGCCATTTTCATTATTTAAGAGCAGATTGAATCGAATCGTGATTAATCGATTCAGAACCTTATGAATCGAAATCTAATCGATTTAGGAAATTGGCCAAGATACCCGGCCCCTAGTTTCAACCAAATGGCCCAGCGCAAATAGTTTGGCATATGTAAGAACTAGGCAAACGGGGGAGGGGAGGATAAGAAGATGATAAACATCCTGTGAGAAAAAGCCATGATACTTTTACTCTGACATTTACTGTCAGAGTTTTCCTAAAAAAGTATTGTGGAAGAGCTTAACTGTAATATTTTCTCTCTAGATTTTTCTTGAAATGTGGAAACTAACAAAAAATAAAATGAATTTAGTAATTAAATTGCATCAGTAATTTAATTAAAAGGGTCTGCTATTGTCACATTGATGAAATAATAATAACCTTCTTACTAATCTGATTTATCAGAGCTTGGCCTGCTTTAGAATGCTCTCTAGGCCATACTATCGCTTATCCAAATCTGTAAGAACTGCTCCACACAAATACATTCAAAACATTGTACAAATACAGCAGAAGACCCCACAGTAAAATACCCCCTACCTCATCAGTAAAATACCAAACACAGTACAGTACACCACACCGTACAGAAAGAATGAGTCCCAATTCTACAATGACTATAATAGATAGATTAGATGCACAAATACTTAATCTTAACTTGAAAATCTTTCTTTACTTCCTTACAAAGCTACTTAAGGTGTGTGGTTGATTGCCCCTTAAAGTAACCACTCTTGGTACAATATTTAAAGGGGACATATTATGAAAACAACACTTTTCCTGGGATTTGGGGTGTTGCTTTGGGTCTCTGGTGCTCCAACGCATACAAACTTTGAAAAAAGTCTGTACATGATTTTTTGAGTGAGATATGCATTTCTGAAATTACCCCGCCTACAGTTACCAAACGAGCGAGTACAATCCCTTTCTCTGCCGGACTGCCTCCCCCCGCCGGAGCTTCCGCCGACGCAGTCCGGAGGAGACAAGGAGGAGAAAGGGATTGTACTCCCGAGGCTGCGCTGCCGGACTGCCGCCGAGCTACCCCCGCCGGACTTTTCAGCTCCTGGAGGACACCCGCCGGAGTAGCCGGAAAGCTTTGGCGGCAGTTCAGCTCCCGGAGTACACCGCCGGTGTCTGCAGTCCGGCAGCTCCGGCGCGGGGAGCTCGGCGGCAGTCCGGCAGCTCAGCACCCCCTGTAACCCAGTGTAGCTTGAAAAATGAACCCCCTGCCGGCGACTTTCATTGGTTACTGCTGCAATTTTGTCCCGCCCACGGACGCTCTGCCTCATACGGATACAAATCACATTTGCTACACATGTACCACCTAGACGTGTTGCAAAACTACCTGCAAAAAAAAAAACACAGCTGAGACTTGCAGGAGCAGATTGGAGCAGTTGTAACGATGGACTTGTGCTGCTCATTAAAATGCTGAATCAACATAGCGTTCTATATCATTTTATTTGTGAGGAAACTTTTCACAGATGCGCAACTTCTGATGCATTAGTTCACATTTGGGTTTACGAATGCACACATTTTGGGAATGTTCTCAGATTATGAAAGACGGGTGTGCGAATGTGTTTTGCACCAACTGCGCTGCAATGATTGTAGCAAAAGTGTCAATTGCATGACTCTTTGAAGTTGTGATGCACGGGATAGGATTTGTGCACCTGTTACACAGACTTGTGAACTAGTAGACCCTATTTAGTGTTTACAATGGTAGAAAAAATATTTACGACTTCAAATGTACTGTTACACATTTGTGACTTTAGTGAACGCATACAAAATCTGCAGTTACAGGTGCTAAAGACTTTTGCAACAATAATACCTTCATACAAAGTTCCTTTCCCCCAATTCTTCTCAACCATTGCCGAGATATCCCCCACTAGGAGTCTTTACTTGTTGTGGAAGTGCCAGACGTCAGACGCAGTCTTTATGATTCATGATATCATCCGAGGCGCACATAGCTTTTGGCCGTGATATTAGATATATTATATAAATACACATATATAATATTATTATTATTATATTATATTATATATATATATAGAGCTCCAGGAGTCCGCAAACGGCAACAATCCCTTCTCGCTCATGCTGTGGTTCAGTCTGACAGCTCATTGGTCAATGGGCAGCAGCTCATTTTCATTAAAGCTACAGACACCAGAAACAGCGCATTCTGATGGGACTGAAACCAAGGGGAATAGCGGTAGGCAAGATTTTTTTTCCTAAAAGCTATATCTAGCATACAGCTTCAAAAACATGTTTTCTGGAACTCAAATACTGTGTTTACTTGCTGTGAAAACGTCATAATATGTCTCCTTCCTCATTTAAAGAATTAAAATATGTATCACTGCACTACAAGGGCATACAACTAATAATAAAAACAGAGCTTCAAGCTAATGGAAAAATATAGGCTGGATACAGGCTGGATGCGCGCATCCAGCCTGCGCGCTGTATGCAAATATTCAGTCGAGGAGGAGATAGCAGTCGTTAAAGCTTTCAGCTTGAGCAGAAATACTTTTTAATGTACAGTTAGTAATTAAATTTACCAAGGGGCCATATTCAAAGCTACAAAAAGAATACAAATAAAAAATAAAAAAAATCAAAGCAACTCTAACGTCGCCCAGCTGGTGGGGGGGCAATGACGTCATTGTTTGCGTTTCAGGCGTCCACATGAATCCCAACACGAAAACTCATAGGTTCTTTACTTAGCCTCCCTGGGACCTGGTTTCAGAAAAGTGTGTTTTCGGGCACCGAAAACGCCGGATCCGTGTGGACAGTCAGCCCAAACGCACAAGACTATGTGTTTTCACCAGAAATTGGTTCCGTGTGGACGGGGCTTTTACAACATCATGTATTTTGTGTTTTTTTCCTCCAGTGGGAGACACATTTCACTTACGCATACACACATTCCCTCTTTCTCACACAAACACTTACAGATACGCAGTCTCACTACATTGAATGGTGTTACATAAAGGATTTCCTTTGAGTCTAAATCAAGCAGGAAAACCATTTGAACTGTTGCCATTGAACCGTATGACAACGTGTCATATGTCCCCCGAGGCATCGGAAACACACAACAAATAATACATCCAAGCGACGCAGAGGAGCAAGAGGTCAGAGAATTGTGGGGGCGATGAGGCATGTGTAACCACAACAACCCATGAGGGCCCAGTAACACTGAGCCTATATATAATCTACACAGAAGATAGACCAAATAATACATCAGGATCACATGCAGACCGGGGAAAAGGCTGAGCAGCAGCAAGAGAGGGCCAACTCTGGGTAGAACAAGATGACACAGTTTGGAGATCCGGTGGCCTCTAAAGCCTCCACAATCTCCCTCTCCGAGAAGGAAGAGGGTCCGGAGCGATGAACCGATGAAACACACTCCAGTGCCCAACGTGCCCCGGTAGCTGTAGCCATCTGGTTTTTTGTGCGCCTCAACTGCACACCAGGAAATCACTTCATTATGCAATAAGTTCCTTCTCAAGAGAAGAGTTGCACCTCTGAGCCACAGCAAACATCGACAACAGCACAGGTTATCAGCAGAGTTTTAAATATTTTACGATTAGCGGGATAAGCAAACAACAGACAAATCGATAAGCAAATAACAACCACTGATCAATGTCTTTTCGAACGCCGAAAGACATTGCACTGACACAGAATTTTTCTGACCCTGTTATAATCACCCAAATGCAAAGTCAATAGCATTTGACACCTAGGCCTATGCAATACTACGACAATCAAGGTGGACAAACAGCAGTCTCCACATTACATTGCTGACAGTATACAGGGCCCAGTTTTGTAAGAGAAAAGCATAATTATACTAATGTGAGCCCCAGTTCATAAAAATTCACGATCAGGAACATCATGATCATATCATCATCCCTACAATCCAAAAGAGAGGCTGTTAGTAAAAAAGCCCATGACTAATTTGAAACCTTACATATCTTCTTAAGCTATACTATTTTATGTTATCTCAACCATTAGCTGCGGCACTATGTATGTTACATGCACTGTGTTCAGCCTCTATTGTGGTGTGCTTGTGGTGAACCACTTTTCCTGTAAGGGTAGTATGGCAATATGGATTAATTGGCCTATGACATGGACAGTATGCCTCTGGTAGAGATCAAACCAGTTATATGATGTTAAAGCAAGTAGGCATAGTTATTTCCTTGTTTAAAAGAAAATGATGTAGATATACAACGTCAAAGTAGGCAAATTATATAAATTGTAAGCCTTCTTCAAGACTAAAGAATAAAAGGATGTGGGACTTCCTTCCAATAGCAACACCAGTTAATAACCTGTCAAATGGAAAGTTCAATTACAAAATCCGTTTCTCTAGAAACGTTCAAAAATAGAATTATAATTCTGCCAGCAACTTTTAATTCCAGAGAAAAACAACATCCTCTAGACTTTTTGTTGTCAGACCATAAATATTGTTAATCGGTATTGACTTGCAAGGGAACATCTTCAAATCCCACACAATGCCCTTTGTTAAAGAGATTAGTCTGATCTGTCTCGGGGCATGGCAGATCACTATTTGATGGCTATTGAGAGGCTTTTGAGCCCAGTCTCGCTACATGACAATGGTCTGCTTTATCGTCTCAACTGGGTGTTGGTAAACATGACAGCAAAGTTATGCCACATCAGTGCCCCCACAGCAAACTAGCAACCGTTAGCTGAAGGGGGTTGATTATTGCCCGAAATCCCTTTAAATCACACTAACTTTACCTTGCCGGATTCTATGGAAACACGCCCACCGTGTCATGCAGTGTGCCTCTGTTACAATTTCAACACACACACACACACAACGACAACAAAGGAACAATTACGATACGTCACTGGGGTCGCTGTTATGTATATGGGTGGGACTGCTGAGCATCTCTCCCCGTATGGCTAAAAGGGAGACTAGCTTGA
The DNA here is from genome assembly GCF_949987615.1 of Pollachius pollachius. Taxonomy (NCBI): domain Eukaryota; kingdom Metazoa; phylum Chordata; class Actinopteri; order Gadiformes; family Gadidae; genus Pollachius; species Pollachius pollachius. The sequence continues at coordinate 11,054,555 of NC_136940.1, forward strand.
AAATGCTAGGCTCTGCGGGCGGCTGGGCCTCTGCTGGTACATGAACCCCCGGTGCTCAGCTGCAGATGACCTTATTATACCACCACTACGTCGATCCGGATTGTTATAGAAGCATGGAGGTGTAGCCCGCTAGGTCTTACCTGCTTATTTTTTGGGCGAAGGCGCGGCGTTCAGCCATGGCAGTTGCCGCTGATGTGCTTTAGCTAGATTCCCAAGCAGGCAGGCTCCGTTTTCCACTCACTCACTACTCATCGCCAGCTATCCTGGGGGAAGACTGGAGAATGGAATGGGCTACCGTAATTGCTGTAGTTGTGCGCAGGACTACACACCCTTGTTGTATGGGGCACACGCCCTACAGCTACTAAATAAAATGCACCATGGCTTTGATGAATGAAAAAGTGCAATGTTCTGTAGCGTTAAAGCTATATATGATATGTATAGGGCTTATAAAACTAAGGATAGAAGACTAAAGGTGTGGCGCTATACCCACTTGAGAATAATCATTTACATAAATAGGAGGCGTGTTTAAGTCTAACTGAAACGCGTGTGTCGTTTATTATGTGTCAGAAAAAAATAACAAAACTGGCAGAAAAAAGACACTATGCGCCGACTCACCTACCTGAAGATGTGGGAAATTCAGTTGCTGGGTTTTGCACTTTTTAGTACATTTGCAATGTTGTAGCGTAACGTCCCCAGACATTACTATAATTATGTCCAGTATCATTTCATCCAACAAATTGTAATTCTACTATTATGGATAGAATTACTATTATAACTAATATACTATTCATCAGTAGGCTACATTAAATGGGTGGCATTAAACAACCAATATTAAAAGATTAGATCCCTATAATGAACAGTTTAACTGCGCGCTTTGCTTTTCCCTTATTTTCTCAGCCAGTTTTTATTGAGTGTGTGCGCCTGTTTTGTTGTACAGCGTAGCTCAAGCGAGCGGACTAGTGCGAGTGTTTATAAATGACCAGGAAGTGGGCGAAACCCCGCCATCTCGTCGTAAGTATCAAAATAAAACATTCAGCCTATAATCTTGGCCCGCTGGAAAAATCGCGAGAAGCAGTGATTCTGCATTTGTACTTCCTCGCGATGTGAACATTGGCAATATAAGTGTTACTCCGATCGCAATATCTCTTTAAAGAAAATAATACAATTGTTAAAATACGTTAGGTCGATAGAGGACCCTGCGCGGTAACAATGTGTCAGAGTAAGGTCTGATTTCAGTGATGCCTACACGCAGCCAACAACAGTATATATGTGTGTGTATGCGCTTGTTTGTGTGTCTAAAATTACGTGCTGCAGTTGGCTGATTATTGGCATGGATTCTGTTCCTAAGTGGTGAAATGGAAAATAAAGGAGACGAGGAAGTGGAAAAACTAAAGACAAAGTTCAGGTCGGCATGGCACAATGTGAAGTACAGTAAGTGAGCTGTATTTGCTTGAGACAACTATCAGCAGTATGTCTTAATTGTTGTCTATTCGCAAAGTCTTCATTAATTTACATTCACATGGTGTCAAGCACTAGTAAAATATCGATAGATACACCATCGAGGTAGTCTCATATGTATTCAGTGAATATGGCAATATAGAATATGACCCTGTTCAATTGTGTAGATTACAGACTGATCGAGATAGCTATTTTCAATTGAGTCAGGTCTTTAAATTAGATTCGCAGTTGTTATATATACTAGTTAATCTACTGAAATAACTTCACACGTTGTAGGTTGGGCACTGAAGTCTAAGACCTCATTCAGTAGGAATTCTCCAGTGTTCCTGTTGGGAAAGTGTTACCATTTCAAGGCTGAAGGTACACACACGCACACACAAACACGCATTACTGTGTTCGTCCCATTCAGGTCATCACTTTGCAGACACTTTGAATATATTAAATATATTGAATGCTTTGCATGTTTTTACATCCTCATGCAACTATGAAATTTATATTTAATCCTACTCATCATTTTTCTGGTTTTGTGGCTGTCCTTTATGCATAATTTTAAAATATAGTATTGCTGTGAAGGTCATTGACGTATGTATTTGGACTGGCATCTAGACTGGAAATTAATACGTTAACAAAGATGCTGAAGGCTCTTCATAAGGAAAATGATTGGTATTGGAAATGTTACTAATATTGGAAAAACTCCTAATTGTTTTCAAATTTAAAACATAAGGTTATTACGATTACAAGAACCAAAAAAAATTGTCCTTCCCTGTTTTGTGTACAGAGGATGAGGACACGCTGGCTGAAGCTGGCCATGAGGCCTGGAATGAAGACCCGCACCGGGGGAACGCCGAGTCGTTCCGCAGGGACTTTGCGTCACGTGTGTGGCTGACATATAGGGAAGAGTTCCCACCCTTACCCGGCTCCGCCCTGACCTCTGACTGTGGCTGGGGCTGCATGCTGAGGACTGGACAGATGATGCTGGCTCAGGCCCTCATCCTGCACTTCCTGGGCAGAGGTGAGTGACACACCATGAACAAACAAACACAATCCAATAGTTCTCGCCCACCTCTCTTTAACAACATAATACAGAAATGCATTGTGGGTAATGTATGGGTCTCTATTGAGGGAATGGTCGCACATCTCCAAAACTTGTTGTATGGCTTTCATTGAAATGTTCTTAACTTTTTAGTTTACTAAATTCTTTAAATTTGGCCTTTTCTCTCTGAAGCACAAGTGTGTCCACATTATACTCCATGAATGCATTTAAACCACTTAATCGAACATGGGTGTTTACATGTGTTTATGTAAATGTCAATGTACTAAAATTTAACTTTAACTTAAGCATATGCTTTTATTGGTCATAGTATACTATTATTTCTAAAGCATACTAGTCCAATCTCTAAATCTAGAAGGAAAGGGCGACTTTGTGTGATGTAATGACTTTGATAGCAAGGAAAGTTGTCTCTGTATCTCCGAGAACTATCCTCTGGGGCATTACTCAATGCAGCCTGTGATGGGTTGGAGCAGAAAGTTTAATGCAGTCATTGAGAAAACAATATTTAAAACTTCCAACTGGGAAATATGTCATTAATGAACTCTTTCTCTATAAAATGACTAATGGCCACTTGGGGGATATTTATTGATCAATTTATCTGTCATTCTCTTTGGAGCAAGGTCATTATGTGAGTGCCCCAGTCTCTTCCTCTCAGTCTTTGTGTTTATAGCTGGAGACACTCCCCTTCTCTTCTCCTTGGGCTCCCACCCTGTTTGTGTGGGCATGCCGACGTAAAAGTGATATAGTGATACATATCCAGGCTTATAATTGAATGAGCTCCTGATTAAAAAAGAAAATGTGCCCATGTACCCGTTGCGGCGCGCTAGATTGCTTCGGTTACCGGCAGGAGATTAAACGTGAAAACTTTAATTTCAAAAGCTCAAAAGTTCAAAAAAGCTCAAAAGTTCAAAAAAGCCTTTTTCGTGAGAGGAGGACTGTGTTGCTCGGTGCACTCGATAATCAGAGTTCAAGACGCGCTCAACAACCATCTAGTCAAGCGATACGATTCCATGCACTTCCATTGGGTGATGATTCGTAATGGTCTAATAATCCATTGCATACCATGAAGTCAAAGTCGTCATGGTGATTTAGGCCCCGTCCACACGGAGCCGAATTTTTTGGTGAAACCGCATAAGTCTTGTGCGTTTCGGCCGACCGTCCAGACGGTGCCGGCGAATCAAATCTATCCGAACCTATGCGGTTTCGTGTTAGGATTCGTGTGGACGTCTGAAACGCAAACGATGACGTCATTAGCCCCCCACCAGCTGGGGGACGTCAGAGTTGCGTTGAATTTTTTATTTATTATTTTATTTGCATTCTTTTTGTAGCTTTAAATAAAGCCCCTTGATAAATGTCATTACTAACTACTTTTTAACTACATTAAAAAGTATTTCTGCTCAATTGAAAAGGTTGAATCTCCTCGTGACTGAATGTTTGTATACAGCGCGCAGGCTGTATGCGCGCAGGCTTGATGCGCTCCACTTTTTTCTGTGGAGAACCAGCGCCTTGAATATTTACTACAGCGTTTCTACAGCTCGATGCGGTTTCGCAATGACTCCATCTTTACGGAGATATTCCTGAACCGTATAAAACGAAACCGGATCGTTTTCGCCCGTTTCGACTCCGTGTCTTCACTTAACTCCCATTTATTTATATGTTTACAAGGGTTGTAGACATCGATGAGAATAGCTTTAGGATAAGCTAATAAAATGCATCTAGTTAGATCTTATATTATATAATTTAAATAGATAAAGTATATATTTAGCTTGGGGAATATTTGCATCAGAAAAGGCTTTAGCACTCTCCTGCCTCCCTTCAGACTGGACGTGGTCAGAGGCCCTGAACTTGGAGTCCTTGGACACAGGGACACGGACCGCCAGGGCAGCCCAGCGCCTGGTAGCCACACTTGAGTCCTCTCTGCCTGGCTACCAAGACCCAAAAAGACCCCGGTGTCTTCCTGGGCCCTGGCTCCAGGCCCAGGGCGGCTCCCAGAGCCAGGGAGCTGCAGAGGAAGCCGACGGCCACCTGAGGGAGCTGTACCACCGCACGTTGGTGTCCTGGTTTGGAGACAGCCCCGGGGCGGAGCTGGGTCTCCACAGCCTGGTCCGCGTAGGCCTGGAGCTGGGCAAACAGGCTGGGGACTGGTACGGGCCAGCCGTGGTGGCACATATCTTGAAGTAAGTCTGGCATTGTACGGTGATGACAGTGAGAGCACACTAAGAGTACAGTGTCCACTCTGATTGAGACCATTCATTTCAATACGAAGGCACACCGCACACACAGTTTCAGAAACAATATCGCTACAATAAAAATTACAGAAATCCCCATATTATGAAGGAAACAGAGGGAGACGATAAAACAAATAAAACATAAAACTACTTTAAATGAACATAAATGTATTTATGGTATACAGATGATTATATTATAAATTCTCATTTGTTGAACCCTCAAATACAAGACGGGTGTATATCAGCATTCATTCAATTGTCAAAAATAAGTCTGATGACAAATATTTTGTTTTTCGCTCTCTTTAATATCATTCCTTCTCTCTTTCTTTCTTTCTCCCTCATTCACATTTCTTCTCTTCTTTGTGTACTCGCGTATAATCCCTTATTATCACCTGTAGAAGAGCTGTAGAGCAGGCAACAGAGCCTGGATTGGCCAGCATAACTGCTTACGTCTCACACGACTGCACAGGTACTGATAATGGCTTTGAAAATGCCACGCTATTGTTCTACACCTCATTTCTGTGGGACTTTATTAGAACATTGTTTTCTTCTTCCTTTAATTGGATTGTAATTGTTCTCTTTGACCCTCCTCAGTGTACAATGCAGATGTCATTGACATCCACAGGTCAAAGTCCTTTGCTCAGAGTTCAGGCAATCCTTCCCCACTTGACAGCCAAGGCCCAACCTCCATCCCATTGGACAGCCAAGGCCCAGCCTCCATCCCATTGGATAGCCGGGCTGTCATTATCCTTGTCCCAGTTCGGTTGGGTGAGGATAAGACCAACCCAGAGTACTTCAACTTTGTCAAGGTGAGACAAAATCAGTTCTCAACTGATCAGACAAAATTGAGGTCTCAAACTAAAAAAGTTAGAATGGAACATATTGTAGTACCTACGAGAATAACTTTAGAAACAAACTGTATGGTCTATATTGTGTTTCTATCTTGTCTGATGTGTCTCCCTTTCCCATCTGTCCATGTGTTTGTGTTTCTGTTGTGCGGCTCACAGAGCGTTCTGAGTTTGGAGTTCTGTATCGGTGTCCTTGGGGGGAAGCACGAACAGGCTCGCTATTTAGTGGGATTTCAAGGTTAGTGTTTGTGTGTGTGTGTGTGTGTGTGTGTGCGTGTGCGTGTGTGAGAGATTGGATTGGTAGGAATAGAATATTATTTTGCATAATATACCCTGTTACCTTCCTTGTGTAAAGAGAGAAGTTAAGTTAATGCATTCCTGTTTGCATGGGGAAAGCGGATTGAGGTGAGTGGGGGTGGGGGGTGCCCCCTCACTCTATTTTCAACGACCCCTCCCGAGCCTCCTCATTCATCACTAGTAAAAACCTCCCAAGTTATAAGGCTGTAATTGATTTCCATAGGAGGTGCGCATACATTTCATCGGGCCCCAGTGGTGGTGGTGGTGGTGGTGGTGGTGGAGGCAGAGAGGAGTGAGTGGAGGAGGTTATAGTGAGGGAGAAGTGAGTAAGGGAGGAGTATGGAATCCAAAGAGAACCGCTCTTCATCACCTTCAGCAGCCTGAAGAAACCTCCAGTTGTACATCTTGGCAGTCAATATTTACTCCATTTACATTTTACCAATTTGAAACACGGAGCGGCGTGATGTCTAAATGACAAGCGATACATTCTGCCTGCCACCGTGCCGCTTCGGCCCACATTCATCATATGCAAATGGAACGGCGGTATAATTGCGTGTTTGCAAAAGTAATTCCCTCACACAAAAATTTAAAGACCGCCTCTTCTTTTTCCTCTCTTGTCTTTTCACTTATTTGCTTTTTTTGCTGCCGACGTGAAGGATGAGCTTGTACAAACGCATGCGATTATGCAGAATTGAATCCACCCTGGTGGGTAGTAAAAAGCAACAACCTTCCGGGAGGCAAATTTGACGGGGAAGAATCTTAACAGTTGGCGGAATGGGTGACTTTGAGCTGCTCTGCATAGAAATTGCAAAATAAAGTGTTTTTTATGTATTTTTTTTCTAATCATCCAATGTTTTTGAATAACTTGTCTTTTGTTTTGTCCTTGCAGACGACAGCTTGATTTACATGGACCCTCATTACTGTCAGTCTTTTGTGGATGTCAGCAAGAGCACCTTTCCTCTGCAGGTAATGTGAAATTACACAGACGAGCTGACTTGGGGAGCGGGCACGCGGGGTAGGCGCGGCAGTAATGTGAATTTAATAGTTTCTGTTAGTACTTAAGGGTATGAATCTTAAAGCGGCCCTCCACTCAATTACCGAGTGCCAGGCGGCTGATTTATTTGCCGCTGCTCCAGCGCATGTAGCCGTCGCTTAAGAGAAATATGGTGAATCAGAGATCAGCGGCAGAGGGATCCTGAATATTTTAGGGGCCGTACATTAAACCGCCGCCTCCACCACAGGTACGATGGGGCTTCAGTTGAATGATGCAATTTGACAACGTGCCTAGTAGGGTACATTTATGGATATTATAATGGCTCATAGAATAGGATTTAGCTTTTTTGACTCATGCCGAACAAGTGGAAACATCCATATAAGATAAATTATGACAATACAACAATGTATCCGACAACAAGGTGACGGTGCAACCCGTCATGTTTCCCCACTGCATGTATATGTGATGAATATATTGAGGTGGTTTTTCATTGATTTTTGTACAGTCTTATCACTGCCCGTCGCCAAAGAAGATGTCGTTTGCGAACATGGACCCGAGTTGCACCATAGGGTTCTATTCTAGGACAGTCCAGGACTATGACCGAATCAGCCAAGAGCTTTCCAAGGTGAGGGAGAGGACAAAAAGACACACACGCTGTTCCACTCACTATGTCATCATTTTTTCAAAATAATGTTCAACTATGGACTGAGGATGAAGAAAATGACAATGACCCAATAAAGTGGGACTCTTCATCAGATCTCCACGCAGGTGGGACCAGGCTGTAGTATTCTCAAGATGAACCAGCAGGTGGCAGCCTTTAGCCATGTATTGTCATCGTGTCTTGCCAGTTCACTGGCTCCTAGGCCAGGATGAAAAGGGGAAGGTCTCTTTGATCACTGACTGCTTTAATCCATTGTAAAGTTTCCATTTTGATGTGGTAAAAGTCAATTTTCCTGCTTGTGCACTGAGGCAGTGGAGAGGTAAGTTCCCCTAGGTGGTGGAGGGAAACATTTTCGCTTTCCGGCTACAACTCTTTCCGCTTCTGATTGCAGTTGCTGCGGCCGTCTGCGCGGGACAAGTACCCGGCGTTCACCTTGTTGGCGGGTCACGGCCGGGACTACGACCTGTCTAGCAGCCTGACACCCGAGAAGAGGGAGTGGCCGTTTATCCGAGACCCTTGCAGGGCAGCCACCAGCATGGGTGACTTTGTCCTGCTCTGACGGGTCCGCGTGGACCTTCAGACGCCGTTCACTCTGAACCCCAAGAGGTCAGGGGACTTTGCCAAACTGTCGGACTTCCAAAGCACAGTGTCTGAAAACGATGCGTCTTTGAGAGGGAGGGAATTGTTCAAATCTATGGGAGACTCAGGTTATGCATAGGTGTTCAGAATAGTTTGCAAGCGTATTTATTTCCCATTCCTGATTGGCAAAGGGTGTTCAATATTGTCAACTCCTAGACGCCTGTAGACAGGAAAACACTTTTCTCTTGTCACTTTTGAATAATATCTATGTCTCATATTTACACTTACAATTAACATAGAACCAAGCACTTTGTTTTCCTGAAATTGAAAGTAAGTATGTTTTCTAAGTTATTTTTGAAGTTATCAACTGGACGATAATATCCATCTTCACACTTATATGAACCAATACAATATCTGTAACTGTAAAACCACATTGATAAACAACTGTCAATGGAGAGAAAAAGGCTGTTGTTTTTGGGTACTTTCTTGGTTTGAAAGGTTATGGCTACTAATGTAAAATATCAAAAGAAAAGCATATATATAACACTAAGTCCACTTATTTAAAAAATTAAACAAAATCTTTAAGATTTTGAATATATAAGATTAATTTAATCTTCTGCTGTAAATTTGCAACTGTAATACCAAATGTAGACACAATACTAAATGTGGCTACAATACTTAATGCACACTGAATTAACATAAGCACTTGAAATTGCTTTTTAAACTGTTGTGCAGAAAACCTCAATAAGATAAAAAACATTGCATTTCAATATAATTGGTCCCTGCATCCTTTTCCACCGCAGGAAAGAAATACAATAAATAGACACATAGTTTGTCTCATTTCCAATCCTGAGTGCAAACGTTGGTGGTGTGTTGAAATGCATTGGGACCTCTTCCATTTCACATCTGGTCCAAAGCAGCAGATTAAAACTAATCGGACGTGGTGCCCGTCTCTCCAGCCCATTAACCAGGGAGCAGATAGTATGTGACCCACTGACACCGGTGGCGATGGCGTTCGCCTATGAAGGAAAAGAAAATATCCTTGTGTGCAGTGCTACACACACACACACACAGTCTGTTTTCCTGTACATTACAAATTCTGTGCCAAGAGGTCAGGGATAGATGAATGGATGGATGGACAGAAGAAGAATCGTTCATCTGTCCCCTGTTCCTTCATAGCACTGGGGGGCGGGGCGGATACATAAAGGCCTCATTCGGGTCCTCTGCTCTCATCCCTGGTTGTTTTTAGAAGGACTACACAACTGGCGGGAACTCAGTTTCCCACGGCAACAGACTGGCACCCTTCAGGTCCTCAATGAGAGAATGTTGTAAGTCAGCGGAAAGAGTGATGGTGGGGGGGGGGGGGGAGTATCATTTTTTTTTTCTCTCTGTTGGGGGACATAAAAGGGCATTTGGGCTGGGGGGCACAGGCCACTGTGAGGGTCTGCTGTGTGGGCTGTGTATTAACAGGGATGTATGAATATTTGAATAATGAGTCACTCGTGTACGGCGGCTTTGTAGCACATGCCCATCCTTCCCGTTGGGTACAATAAGGACAAAACATGGCCTGTTGAACACAGCTGTCAATAGTGTCATTGACATTTGCGGATTCCTGAAAAATCTAATCTGCAGCCAAGCAAATTCCTCTGAATGGAATCCATAAGAGTCGTCCCTCTGTTGTAGAGTTGAAATGGAGTCGCGCGCGGGGGTGGGTCGTAACACTGACACTTAATAAAGGTTTTTATTTGCTATTTAACTCAAATGAAGACACGAATGCATGGCGCCCTGATACTTTAACGTGTCATGGTGAATAAGTAGAAGAGTATTCGATCAATGGCAGCTACTTTTGACAATAAAACAATCAGCAAATTACATTGAAAAGAAAGGAGTGATGGAAGTGGATGCACATTTCTGGATTTGTACTTCATCAAATCTGATTCATTCACAAAATGTAACATGGTGTACGTAATGTAAAACTGTATTTTAATACAATCGTAACTTTACATGTAATCTCTTGAAACTACAACATTAATAAAGTCCTAAACAGAAAACCCTAAACTGTATTATGACATAAATATTGGTCACCTCTGTTCAAAATGGGCGATAACGCAGAAAAACAAAAAGCTATCTGACATTATGAAGTCACTTTTATTTATATAGCACATTTAAATACAACAGGAGTTGACCCAAAGCGCTTTACATGGCAAAATAGAGAAGAGCAGGTAAAATAAAGTTAAAAAGAAAAAAGTATGATTTCAAACAAAGCTTAAAAGAAAATGGGGAAAGGAGGGGGTTGTTAAAAGTAACAGAGGAAAGGTAGGTTTTTAAATTAGACTTAAAACTGCATATGTTGGTATAGAGGACTTAATATGGGGTGGAAGGGGAATCCATAAATGAGGGCCAGCAACAGAGAATGCCCGGTCGCCTTTTGTTTTGAGGCGTGTACGGGGGACAGATAAGAGCTGTTTTGAAGACGACCAGGTCAACAAAAAGTAAAGTCTTAAAATAAATTCTGAATTTAACAGGACTTGACCCTGGACTTGTGTGTTGTGCTCTCTCTGTTTGGTACCAGTAAGCATCTGGCTGCTGCATTCTGGACCATCTGTAATTTGTGAATGTTGGATTGAGTAAATGGATATAGTTTGGATTGGATATAATATTGCAGTAATCAAGTCTGAAAGTAATAAAGGCATGGATGAGAATTTCAAGATCATTCTGGAATAAAAAGGACTTGAGATTGGTTATAACTCTAAGTTGATGAAAAAAAACCCACTTATATTATGAAAGCAAGATTAGTCTTTCAAAGTAAAGCTGGTAACAAAACAGAAAAAATGACATTTTGCATAGCAATTACTCTGCGTTATCACAATGGCCTTTAAGACGCACACATTAAGTGCTCGTTAACATCGCAAGATCAAGCAACCGGAGTTATCAAAGATAGAAAGTGTTGTTCAGCCAGAGGATTCTTTAGTAGCCAGTCTACTACTTTA